>NW_028263228.1:300000-600000 GCF_982192425.1 Myodes glareolus
ACTTTCCTTTGAAACTGCCTTAAGCTACTTACAAGCATTCACCAGAAACTCACATGCGTTTCTCTGAAAGAGAAGCAGTCTGTTCCAATACTTCAATTCACTGTGCGAAGTGAATGGAGTGTTGCTTCACTTTCTAAATGCTGTCCTTTCAGAGAAAATCACTTTCCTTTGAAAGTGCATTAAGCTACTTACAAGCATTCACCAGAAACTCACATGCGTTTCTCTGAAAGAGAAGCAGTCTGTTCCAACACTTCAATTCACTGTGTGAAGTGAATAGAGTGTTGCCTCACTTTCCAAATGCTGTCCTTTCAGAGAAAATCACTTTCCTTTGAAAGTGCCTTAAGTTACTTACAAGCATTCACCAGAAACTCACATGCGTTTCTCTGAAAGAGAAGCAATCTGTTCTAACACTTCAATTCACTGTGCGAAGTGAATGGAGTGTTGCTTCACTTTCTAAATGCTGTCCTTTTAGAGAAAATCACTTTCCTTTTAAAGTGCCTTAAGCTACTTACAAGCATTCAACAGAAACTCACATGCATATCTCTGAAAGAGAAGCAGTCGGTTCCAACACTTCAATTCACTGTGCGAAGTGAATGGAGTGTTGTTTCACTTTCTAAATGCTGTCCTTTCAGAGAAAATCACTTTCCTTTGAAAGTGCCTTAAGCTACTTGCAAGCATTCATCAGAAACACTAATGCGTTTATATGAAAGATAAGCACTCTGTTCCAACACTTCAATTCACTGCACGAAGGGAATGGAGTGTTGCTTCACTTCCTAAATGCTGTCCTTTCAGAGAAAATCACTTTCCTTTGAAAGTGCCTTAAGCTACTTTCTAGCATTCACAGGAAACACACATGCGTTTCTCTGAAAGAGAAGCAGTCGGTTCCAACACTTCAATTCACTGTGCGAAGTGAATGGAGTGTTGCTTCACTTTCTAAATGCTGTCCTTTCAGAGAAAATCACTTTCCTTTGATAGTGCCTTAAGCTACTTGCAAGCATTAGGAAGAAACTCACATGCGTTTCTCTGAAAGAGAAGCAGTCTGTTCCAACACTTCAATTCACTGTGTGAAGTGAATAGAGTGTTGCCTCACTTTCCAAATGCTGTCCTTTCAGAGAAAATCACTTTCCTTTGAAAGTGCCTTAAGCTACTTACAAGCATTCACCAGAAACTCACATGCGTTTCTCTGAAAGAGAAGCAATCTGTTCCAACACTTCAATTCACTGTGCGAAGTGAATGGAGTGTTGCTTCACTTTCTAAATGCTGTCCTTTCAGAGAAAATCACTTTCCTTTGAAAGTGCCTTAAACTACTTTCAAGCATTCACAAAAAACTCACATGCGTTTCTCTTAAAGAGAAGCAGTCTGTTCCAACACTTCAATTCACTGTGCGAAGTGAATGGGGTGTTGCTTCAGTTTCTAAATGCTGTCCTTTCAGAGAAAATCACTTTCCTTTGATAGTGCCTTAAGCTACTTGCAAGCATTAGGAAGAAACTCACATGCGTTTCTCTGAAAGAGAAGCAGTCTGTTCCAACACTTCAATTCACTGTGTGAAGTGAATGGAGTGTTGCTTCACTTTCTAAATGCTGTCCTTTCAGAGAAAATCACTTTCCTTTGAAAGTGCCTTAAGCTACTTTCTGGCATTCACAGGAAACACACATGCGTTTCTCTGAAAGAGAAGCACTCTGTTCCAACACTTCAATTCACTGTGTGAAGTGAATGGAGTGTTGCCTAACTTTCTAAATGCTGTCCGTTCAGAGAAAATCACTTTCCTTTGAAAGTGCCTTAAGCTACTTACAAGCATTCACCAGAAACTCACATGCGTTTCTCTGAAAGAGAAGCAGTCTGTTCCAACACTTCAATTCAATGTGCGAAGTAAATGGAGTGTTGTTTCACTTTCTAAATGCTGTCCTTTCAGAGAAAATCACTTTCCTTTGAAAGTGCCTTAAGCTACTTACAAGCATTCAACAGAAACTCACATGCATTTCTCTGAAAGAGAAGCAGTCTGTTCCAACACTTCAATTCACTGTGCGAAGTGAATGGAGTGTTGCTTCACTTTCTAAATGCTGTCCTTTCAGAGAAAATCACTTTCCTTTGAAAGTGCGTTAAGCTACTTGCAAGCATTAGGAAGAAACTCACATGCGTTTCTCTGAAAGAGAAGCAGACTGTTCCAACACTTCAATTCACTGTGCGATGTGAATGGAGTGTTGCTTCACTTTCTAAATGCTGTCCTTTCAGAGAAAATCACTTTCCTTTGAAAGTGCCTTAAGCTACTTTCTAGCATTCACAGGAAACACACATGCGTTTCTCTGAAAGAGAAGCAGTCGGTTCCAACACTTCAATTCACTGTGCGAAGTGAATGGAGTGTTGCTTCACTTTCTAAATGCTGTCCTTTCAGAGAAAATCACTTTCCTTTGATAGTGCCTTAAGCTACTTGCAAGCATTAGGAAGAAACTCACATGCGTTTCTCTGAAAGAGAAGCAGTCTGTTCCAACACTTCAATTCACTGTGTGAAGTGAATAGAGTGTTGCCTCACTTTCCAAATGCTGTCCTTTCAGAGAAAATCACTTTCCTTTGAAAGTGCCTTAAGCTACTTACAAGCATTCACCAGAAACTCACATGCGTTTCTCTGAAAGAGAAGCAATCTGTTCCAACACTTCAATTCACTGTGCGAAGTGAATGGAGTGTTGCTTCACTTTCTAAATGCTGTCCTTTCAGAGAAAATCACTTTCCTTTGAAAGTGCCTTAAACTACTTTCAAGCATTCACCAGAAACTCACATGCGTTTCTCTGAAAGAGAAGCAGTCTGTTCCAACACTTCAATTCACTGTGCGAAGTGAATGGAGTGTTGCTTCACTTTCTAAATGCTGTCCTTTCAGAGAAAATCACTTTCCTTTGATAGTGCCTTAAGCTACTTGCAAGCATTAGGAAGAAACTCACATGCGTTTCTCTGTAAGAGAAGCAGTCTGTTCCAACACTTCAATTCACTGTGTGAAGTGAATGGAGTGTTGCCTCACTTTCTAAATGCTTTCCTTTCAGAGAAAATCACTTTCCTTGGAAAGTGCCTTAAGCTACTTACAAGCATTTTACAGAAACTCACGTGCGTTTCTCTGAAAGAGAAGCAGTCTGTTCCAACACTTCAATTCACTGTGCGAAGTGAATGGAGTGTTGCTTCACTTTCTAAATGCTGTTCTTTCAGAGAAAATCACTTTCTTTTGAAAGTGCCTTAAGCTACTTGCAAGAATTAGGAAGAAACTCACATGCGTTTCTCTGAAAGAGAAGCAGTCCGTTCCAACACTTCAATTCACTGTGCGAAGTGAATGGAGTGTTGCTTCACTTTCTAAATGCTGTCCTTTCAGAGAAAATCACTTTCCTTTGAAAGTGCCTTAAGCTACTTTCTGGCATTCACAGGAAACACACATGCGTTTCTCTGAAAGAGAAGCACTCTGTTCCTACACTTCAATTCACTGTGTGAAGTGAATGGAGTGTTGCCTCACTTTCTAAATGCTGTCCTTTCAGAGAAAATCACTTTCCTTTGAAAGTGCCTTAAGCTACTTACAAGCATTCACCAGAAACTCACATGCGTTTCTCTGAAAGAGAAGCAGTCTGTTCCAACACTTCAATTCAATGTGCGAAGTAAATGGAGTGTTGCTTCACTTTCTAAATGCTGTCCTTTCAGAGAAAATCACTTTCCTTTGAAAGTGCCTTAAGCTACTTACAAGCATTCAACAGAAACTCACATGCATTTCTCTGAAAGAGAAGCAGTCTGTTCCAACAATTCAATTCACTGTGCGAAGTGAATGGAGTGTTGCTTCACTTTCTAAATGCTGTCCTTTCAGAGAAAATCACTTTCCTTTGAAAGTGCGTTAAGCTACTTGCAAGCATTAGGAAGAAACTCACATGCGTTTCTCTGAAAGAGAAGCAGACTGTTCCAACACTTCAATTCACTGTGCGATGTGAATGGAGTGTTGCTTCACTTTCTAAATGCTGTCCTTTCAGAGAAAATCACTTTCCTTTGAAAGTGCCTTAAGCTACTTTCTAGCATTCACAGGAAACACACATGCGTTTCTCTGAAAGAGAAGCAGTCGGTTCCAACACTTCAATTCACTGTGCGAAGTGAATGGAGTGTTGCCTAACTTTCTAAATGCTGTCCTTTCAGAGAAAATCACTTTCCTTTGAAAGTGCCTAAAGCTACTTACAAGCATTCACCAGAAACTCACATGCGTTTCTCTGAAAGAGAAGCAGACTGTTCCAACACTTCAATTCAGTGTGCGAAGTGAATGGAGTGTTGCTTCACTTTCTAAATGCTGTCCTTTCAGAGAAAATCACTTTCCTTTGAAAGTGCCTTAAGCTACTTACAAGCATTCACCAGAAACTCACATGCGTTTCTCTGAAAGAGAAGCAGTCTGTTCCAACACTTCAATTCACTGTGCGAAGTGAATGGAGTGTTGCTTCACTTTCTAAATGCTGTCCTTTCAGAGAAAATCACTTTCCTTTGAAAGTGCGTTAAGCTACTTGCAAGCATTAGGAAGAAACTCACATGCGTTTCTCTGAAAGAGAAGCAGACTGTTCCAACACTTCAATTCACTGTGCGATGTGAATGGAGTGTTGCTTCACTTTCTAAATGCTGTCCTTTCAGAGAAAATCACTTTCCTTTGAAAGTGCGTTTAGCTACTTGCAAGCATTAGGAAGAAACTCACATGCGTTTCTCTGAAAGAGAAGCAGACTGTTCCAACACTTCAATTCACTGTGCGATGTGAATGGAGTGTTGCTTCACTTTCTAAATGCTGTCCTTTCAGAGAAAATCACTTTCCTTTGAAAGTGCCTTAAGCTACTTTCTAGCATTCACAGGAAACACACATGCGTTTCTCTGAAAGAGAAGCAGTCGGTTCCAACACTTCAATTCACTGTGCGAAGTGAATGGAGTGTTGCTTCACTTTCTAAATGCTGTCCTTTCAGAGAAAATCACTTTCCTTTGATAGTGCCTTAAGCTACTTGCAAGCATTAGGAAGAAACTCACATGCGTTTCTCTGAAAGAGAAGCAGTCTGTTCCAACACTTCAATTCACTGTGTGAAGTGAATAGAGTGTTGCCTCACTTTCCAAATGCTGTCCTTTCAGAGAAAATCACTTTCCTTTGAAAGTGCCTTAAGCTACTTACAAGCATTCACCAGAAACTCACATGCGTTTCTCTGAAAGAGAAGCAATCTGTTCCAACACTTCAATTCACTGTGCGAAGTGAATGGAGTGTTGCTTCACTTTCTAAATGCTGTCCTTTCAGAGAAAATCACTTTCCTTTGAAAGTGCCTTAAACTACTTTCAAGCATTCACCAGAAACTCACATGCGTTTCTCTGAAAGAGAAGCAGTCTGTTCCAACACTTCAATTCACTGTGCGAAGTGAATGGAGTGTTGCTTCACTTTCTAAATGCTGTCCTTTCAGAGAAAATCACTTTCCTTTGATAGTGCCTTAAGCTACTTGCAAGCATTAGGAAGAAACTCACATGCGTTTCTCTGTAAGAGAAGCAGTCTGTTCCAACACTTCAATTCACTGTGTGAAGTGAATGGAGTGTTGCCTCACTTTCTAAATGCTTTCCTTTCAGAGAAAATCACTTTCCTTGGAAAGTGCCTTAAGCTACTTACAAGCATTTTACAGAAACTCACGTGCGTTTCTCTGAAAGAGAAGCAGTCTGTTCCAACACTTCAATTCACTGTGCGAAGTGAATGGAGTGTTGCTTCACTTTCTAAATGCTGTTCTTTCAGAGAAAATCACTTTCTTTTGAAAGTGCCTTAAGCTACTTGCAAGAATTAGGAAGAAACTCACATGCGTTTCTCTGAAAGAGAAGCAGTCCGTTCCAACACTTCAATTCACTGTGCGAAGTGAATGGAGTGTTGCTTCACTTTCTAAATGCTGTCCTTTCAGAGAAAATCACTTTCCTTTGAAAGTGCCTTAAGCTACTTTCTGGCATTCACAGGAAACACACATGCGTTTCTCTGAAAGAGAAGCACTCTGTTCCTACACTTCAATTCACTGTGTGAAGTGAATGGAGTGTTGCCTCACTTTCTAAATGCTGTCCTTTCAGAGAAAATCACTTTCCTTTGAAAGTGCCTTAAGCTACTTACAAGCATTCACCAGAAACTCACATGCGTTTCTCTGAAAGAGAAGCAGTCTGTTCCAACACTTCAATTCAATGTGCGAAGTAAATGGAGTGTTGCTTCACTTTCTAAATGCTGTCCTTTCAGAGAAAATCACTTTCCTTTGAAAGTGCCTTAAGCTACTTACAAGCATTCAACAGAAACTCACATGCATTTCTCTGAAAGAGAAGCAGTCTGTTCCAACAATTCAATTCACTGTGCGAAGTGAATGGAGTGTTGCTTCACTTTCTAAATGCTGTCCTTTCAGAGAAAATCACTTTCCTTTGAAAGTGCGTTAAGCTACTTGCAAGCATTAGGAAGAAACTCACATGCGTTTCTCTGAAAGAGAAGCAGACTGTTCCAACACTTCAATTCACTGTGCGATGTGAATAGAGTGTTGCTTCACTTTCTAAATGCTGTCCTTTCAGAGAAAATCACTTTCCTTTGAAAGTGCCTTAAGCTACTTTCTAGCATTCACAGGAAACACACATGCGTTTCTCTGAAAGAGAAGCAGTCGGTTCCAACACTTCAATTCACTGTGCGAAGTGAATGGAGTGTTGCCTAACTTTCTAAATGCTGTCCTTTCAGAGAAAATCACTTTCCTTTGAAAGTGCCTAAAGCTACTTACAAGCATTCACCAGAAACTCACATGCGTTTCTCTGAAAGAGAAGCAGACTGTTCCAACACTTCAATTCAGTGTGCGAAGTGAATGGAGTGTTGCTTCACTTTCTAAATGCTGTCCTTTCAGAGAAAATCACTTTCCTTTGAAAGTGCCTTAAGCTACTTACAAGCATTCACCAGAAACTCACATGCGTTTCTCTGAAAGAGAAGCAGTCTGTTCCAACACTTCAATTCACTGTGCGAAGTGAATGGAGTGTTGCTTCACTTTCTAAATGCTGTCCTTTCAGAGAAAATCACTTTCCTTTGAAAGTGCGTTAAGCTACTTGCAAGCATTAGGAAGAAACTCACATGCGTTTCTCTGAAAGAGAAGCAGACTGTTCCAACACTTCAATTCACTGTGCGATGTGAATGGAGTGTTGCTTCACTTTCTAAATGCTGTCCTTTCAGAGAAAATCACTTTCCTTTGAAAGTGCGTTTAGCTACTTGCAAGCATTAGGAAGAAACTCACATGCGTTTCTCTGAAAGAGAAGCAGACTGTTCCAACACTTCAATTCACTGTGCGATGTGAACGGAGTGTTGCTTCACTTTCTAAATGCTGTCCTTTCAGAGAAAATCACTTTCCTTTGATAGTGCCTTAAGCTACTTGCAAGCATTAGGAAGAAACTCACATGCGTTTCTCTGAAAGAGAAGCAGTCTGTTCCAACACTTCAATTCACTGTGTGAAGTGAATAGAGTGTTGCCTCACTTTCCAAATGCTGTCCTTTCAGAGAAAATTACTTTCCTTTGAAAGTGCCTTAAGCTACTTACAAGCATTCACCAGAAACTCACATGCGTTTCTCTGAAAGAGAAGCAATCTGTTCCAACACTTCAATTCACTGTGCGAAGTGAATGGAGTGTTGCTTCACTTTCTAAATGCTGTCCTTTCAGAGAAAATCACTTTCCTTTGAAAGTGCCTTAAACTACTTTCAAGCATTCACAAAAAACTCACATGCGTTTCTCTTAAAGAGAAGCAGTCTGTTCCAACACTTCAATTCACTGTGCGAAGTGAATGGAGTGTTGCTTCAGTTTCTAAATGCTGTCCTTTCAGAGAAAATCACTTTCCTTTGAAAGTGCCTTAAGAAACTTGCAAGCATTCACAAGAAACTCACATGCGTTTCTCTGAAAGAGAAGCAGTCTGTTCCAACACTTCAATTCACTGTGCGAAGTGAATGGAGTGTTGTTTCACTTTCTAAATGCTGTCCTTTCAGAGAAAATCACTTTCCTTTGAAAGTGCCTTAAGCTACTTACAAGCATTCACTTGAAACTCACATGCGTTTCTCTGAAAGAGAAGCAGTCTGTTCCAATACTTCAATTCACTTTGCGAAGTGAATGGAGTGTTGCTTCACTTTCTAAATGCTGTCCTTTCAGAGAAAATCACTTTCCTTTGAGAGTGCCTTTAGCTACTTACAAGCATTCACCAGAAACTCACATGCGTTTCTCTGAAAGAGAAGCAGTCTGTTCCAACACTTCAATTCACTGTGCGAAGTGAATGGAGTGTTGCTTCACTTTCTAAATCCTGTCCTTTCAGAGAAAATCACTTTCCTTTGAAAGTGCCTTAAGCTACTTACAAGCATTCACCAGAAACTCACATGCGTTTCTCTGAAAGAGAAACCTTCTCTTCCAACACTTCAATTCAGTGTGCGAAGTGAATGGAGTGTTGCTTCACTTTCTAAATGCTGTCCTTTCAGAGAAAATCACTTTCCTTTGAAAGTACCTTAAGCTACTTACAAGCATTCACCAGAAACTCACATGCGTTTCTCTGAAAGAGAAGCAGTCTGTTCCAACACTTCAATTCACTGTGCGAAGTGAATGGAGTGTTGCTTCACTTTCTAAATGCTGTCCTTTCAGAGAAAATCACTTTCCTTTGAAAGTGCGTTAAGCTACTTGCAAGCATTAGGAAGAAACTCACATGCGTTTCTCTGAAAGAGAAGCAGACTGTTCCAACACTTCAATTCACTGTGCGATGTGAATGGAGTGTTGCTTCACTTTCTAAATGCTGTCCTTTCAGAGAAAATCACTTTCCTTTGAAAGTGCGTTTAGCTACTTGCAAGCATTAGGAAGAAACTCACATGCGTTTCTCTGAAAGAGAAGCAGACTGTTCCAACACTTCAATTCACTGTGCGATGTGAACGGAGTGTTGCTTCACTTTCTAAATGCTGTCCTTTCAGAGAAAATCACTTTCCTTTGATAGTGCCTTAAGCTACTTGCAAGCATTAGGAAGAAACTCACATGCGTTTCTCTGAAAGAGAAGCAGTCTGTTCCAACACTTCAATTCACTGTGTGAAGTGAATAGAGTGTTGCCTCACCTTCCAAATGCTGTCCTTTCAGAGAAAATTACTTTCCTTTGAAAGTGCCTTAAGCTACTTACAAGCATTCACCAGAAACTCACATGCGTTTCTCTGAAAGAGAAGCAATCTGTTCCAACACTTCAATTCACTGTGCGAAGTGAATGGAGTGTTGCTTCACTTTCTAAATGCTGTCCTTTCAGAGAAAATCACTTTCCTTTGAAAGTGCCTTAAACTACTTTCAAGCATTCACAAAAAACTCACATGCGTTTCTCTTAAAGAGAAGCAGTCTGTTCCAACACTTCAATTCACTGTGCGAAGTGAATGGAGTGTTGCTTCAGTTTCTAAATGCTGTCCTTTCAGAGAAAATCACTTTCCTTTGAAAGTGCCTTAAGAAACTTGCAAGCATTCACAAGAAACTCACATGCGTTTCTCTGAAAGAGAAGCAGTCTGTTCCAATACTTCAATTCACTGTGCGAAGTGAATGGAGTGTTGCTTCACTTTCTAAATGCTGTCCTTTCAGAGAAAATCACTTTCCTTTGAAAGTGCCTTAAGCTACTTACAAGCATTCACCAGAAACTCACATGCGTTTCTCTGAAAGAGAAGCAATCTGTTCCAACACTTCAATTCACTGTGCGAAGTGAATGGAGTGTTGCTTCACTTTCTAAATGCTGTCCTTTCAGAGAAAATCACTTTCCTTTGAAAGTGCCTTAAGCTACTTTCTGGCATTCACAGGAAACACACATGCGTTTCTCTGAAAGAGAAGCACTCTGTTCCAACACTTCAATTCACTGTGTGAAGTGAATGGAGTGTTGCCTAACTTTCTAAATGCTGTCCTTTCAGAGAAAATCACGTTCCTTTGAAAGTGCCTTAAGCTACTTACAAGCATTCACCAGAAACTCACATGCGTTTCTCTGAAAGAGAAGCAGTCTGTTCCAACACTTGAATTCAATGTGCGAAGTAAATGGAGTGTTGCTTCACTTTCTAAATGCTGTCCTTTCAGAGAAAATCACTTTCCTTTGAAAGTGCCTTAAGCTACTTACAAGCATTCAACAGAAACTCACATGCATTTCTCTGAAAGAGAAGCAGTCTGTTCCAACACTTCAATTCACTGTGCGAAGTGAATGGAGTGTTGCTTCACTTTCTAAATGCTGTCCTTTCAGAGAAAATCACTTTCCTTTGAAAGTGCGTTAAGCTACTTGCAAGCATTAGGAAGAAACTCACATGCGTTTCTCTGAAAGAGAAGCAGACTGTTCCAACACTTCAATTCACTGTGCGAAGTGAATGGAGTGTTGCTTCACTTTCTAAATGCTGTCCTTTCAGAGAAAATCACTTTCCTTTGATAGTGCCTTAAGCTACTTGCAAGCATTAGGAAGAAACTCACATGCGTTTCTCTGAAAGAGAAGCAGACTGTTCCAACACTTCAATTCACTGTGCGATGTGAATGGAGTGTTGCTTCACTTTCTAAATGCTGTCCTTTCAGAGAAAATCACTTTCCTTTGAAAGTGCCTTAAGCTACTTTCTAGCATTCACAGGAAACACACATGCGTTTCTCTGAAAGAGAAGCAGTCGGTTCCAACACTTCAATTCACTGTGCGAAGTGAATGGAGTGTTGTTTCACTTTCTAAATGCTGTCCTTTCAGAGAAAATCACTTTCCTTTGAAAGTGCCTTAAGCTACTTGCAAGCATTCATCAGAAACACTAATGCGTTTATATGAAAGATGAGCACTCTGTTCCAACACTTCAATTCACTGCACGAAGGGAATGGAGTGTTGCTTCACTTCCTAAATGCTGTCCTTTCAGAGAAAATCACTTTCCTTTGAAAGTGCCTTAAGCTACTTTCTAGCATTCACAGGAAACACACATGCGTTTCTCTGAAAGAGAAGCAGTCGGTTCCAACACTTCAATTCACTGTGCGAAGTGAATGGAGTGTTGCTTCACTTTCTAAATGCTGTCCTTTCAGAGAAAATCACTTTCCTTTGATAGTGCCTTAAGCTACTTGCAAGCATTAGGAAGAAACTCACATGCGTTTCTCTGAAAGAGAAGCAGTCTGTTCCAACACTTCAATTCACTGTGTGAAGTGAATAGAGTGTTGCCTCACTTTCCAAATGCTGTCCTTTCAGAGAAAATCACTTTCCTTTGAAAGTGCCTTAAGCTACTTACAAGCATTCACCAGAAACTCACATGCGTTTCTCTTAAAGAGAAGCAGTCTGTCCCAACACTTCAATTCACTGTGCGAAGTGAATGGAGTGTTGCTTCACTTTCTAAATGCTGTCCTTTTAGAGAAAATCACTTTCCTTTTAAAGTGCCTTAAGCTACTTACAAGCATTCAACAGAAACTCACATGCATATCTCTGAAAGAGAAGCAGTCGGTTCCAACACTTCAATTCACTGTGCGAAGTGAATGGAGTGTTGTTTCACTTTCTAAATGCTGTCCTTTCAGAGAAAATCACTTTCCTTTGAAAGTGCCTTAAGCTACTTGCAAGCATTCATCAGAAACACTAATGCGTTTATATGAAAGATAAGCACTCTGTTCCAACACTTCAATTCACTGCACGAAGGGAATGGAGTGTTGCTTCACTTCCTAAATGCTGTCCTTTCAGAGAAAATCACTTTCCTTTGAAAGTGCCTTAAGCTACTTTCTAGCATTCACAGGAAACACACATGCGTTTCTCTGAAAGAGAAGCAGTCGGTTCCAACACTTCAATTCACTGTGCGAAGTGAATGGAGTGTTGCTTCACTTTCTAAATGCTGTCCTTTCAGAGAAAATCACTTTCCTTTGATAGTGCCTTAAGCTACTTGCAAGCATTAGGAAGAAACTCACATGCGTTTCTCTGAAAGAGAAGCAGTCTGTTCCAACACTTCAATTCACTGTGTGAAGTGAATAGAGTGTTGCCTCACTTTCCAAATGCTGTCCTTTCAGAGAAAATCACTTTCCTTTGAAAGTGCCTTAAGCTACTTACAAGCATTCACCAGAAACTCACATGCATTTCTCTGAAAGAGAAGCAATCTGTTCCAACACTTCAATTCACTGTGCGAAGTGAATGGAGTGTTGCTTCACTTTCTAAATGCTGTCCTTTCAGAGAAAATCACTTTCCTTTGAAAGTGCCTTAAACTACTTTCAAGCATTCACAAAAAACTCACATGCGTTTCTCTTAAAGAGAAGCAGTCTGTTCCAACACTTCAATTCACTGTGCGAAGTGAATGGGGTGTTGCTTCAGTTTCTAAATGCTGTCCTTTCAGAGAAAATCACTTTCCTTTGATAGTGCCTTAAGCTACTTGCAAGCATTAGGAAGAAACTCACATGCGTTTCTCTGAAAGAGAAGCAGTCTGTTCCAACACTTCAATTCACTGTGTGAAGTGAATGGAGTGTTGCTTCACTTTCTAAATGCTGTCCTTTCAGAGAAAATCACTTTCCTTTGAAAGTGCCTTAAGCTACTTTCTGGCATTCACAGGAAACACACATGCGTTTCTCTGAAAGAGAAGCACTCTGTTCCAACACTTCAATTCACTGTGTGAAGTGAATGGAGTGTTGCCTAACTTTCTAAATGCTGTGCTTTCAGAGAAAATCACTTTCCTTTGAAAGTGCCTTAAGCTACTTACAAGCATTCACCAGAAACTCACATGCGTTTCTCTGAAAGAGAAGCAGTCTGTTCCAACACTTCAATTCAATGTGCGAAGTAAATGGAGTGTTGCTTCACTTTCTAAATGCTGTCCTTTCAGAGAAAATCACTTTCCTTTGAAAGTGCCTTAAGCTACTTACAAGCATTCAACAGAAACTCACATGCATTTCTCTGAAAGAGAAGCAGTCTGTTCCAACACTTCAATTCACTGTGCGAAGTGAATGGAGTGTTGCTTCACTTTCTAAATGCTGTCCTTTCAGAGAAAATCACTTTCATTTGAAAGTGCGTTAAGCTACTTGCAAGCATTAGGAAGAAACTCACATGCGTTTCTCTGAAAGAGAAGCAGACTGTTCCAACACTTCAATTCACTGTGCGATGTGAATGGAGTGTTGCTTCACTTTCTAAATGCTGTCCTTTCAGAGAAAATCACTTTCCTTTGAAAGTGCCTTAAGCTACTTTCTAGCATTCACAGGAAACACACATGCGTTTCTCTGAAAGAGAAGCAGTCGGTTCCAACACTTCAATTCACTGTGCGAAGTGAATGGAGTGTTGCTTCACTTTCTAAATGCTGTCCTTTCAGAGAAAATCACTTTCCTTTGATAGTGCCTTAAGCTACTTGCAAGCATTAGGAAGAAACTCACATGCGTTTCTCTGAAAGAGAAGCAGTCTGTTCCAACACTTCAATTCACTGTGTGAAGTGAATAGAGTGTTGCCTCACTTTCCAAATGCTGTCCTTTCAGAGAAAATCACTTTCCTTTGAAAGTGCCTTAAGCTACTTACAAGCATTCACCAGAAACTCACATGTGTTTCTCTGAAAGAGAAGCAGTCTGTTCCAACACTTCAATTCACTGTGCGAAGTGAATGGAGTGTTGCTTCACTTTCTAAATGCTGTCCTTTCAGAGAAAATCACTTTCCTTTGAAAGTGCCTTAAACTACTTTCAAGCATTCACAAAAAACTCACATGCGTTTCTCTGAAAGAGAAGCAGTCTGTTCCAACACTTCAATTCACTGTGCGAAGTGAATGGAGTGTTGCTTCACTTTCTAAATGCTGTCCTTTCAGAGAAAATCACTTTCCTTTGATAGTGCCTTAAGCTACTTGCAAGCATTAGGAAGAAATTCACATGCGTTTCTCTGTAAGAGAAGCAGTCTGTTCCAACACTTCAATTCACTGTGTGAAGTGAATGGAGTGTTGCCTCACTTTCTAAATGCTTTCCTTTCAGAGAAAATCACTTTCCTTTGAAAGTGCCTTAAGCTACTTACAAGCATTTTACAGAAACTCACGTGCGTTTCTCTGAAAGAGAAGCAGTCTGTTCCAACACTTCAATTCACTGTGCGAAGTGAATGGAGTGTTGCTTCACTTTCTAAATGCTGTTCTTTCAGAGAAAATCACTTTCTTTTGAAAGTGCCTTAAGCTACTTGCAAGAATTAGGAAGAAACTCACATGCGTTTCTCTGAAAGAGAAGCAGTCCGTTCCAACACTTCAATTCACTGTGCGAAGTGAATGGAGTGTTGCTTCACTTTCTAAATGCTGTCCTTTCAGAGAAAATCACTTTCCTTTGAAAGTGCCTTAAGCTACTTTCTGGCATTCACAGGAAACACACATGCGTTTCTCTGAAAGAGAAGCACTCTGTTCCTACACTTCAATTCACTGTGTGAAGTGAATGGAGTGTTGCCTCACTTTCTAAATGCTGTCCTTTCAGAGAAAATCACTTTCCTTTGAAAGTGCCTTAAGCTACTTACAAGCATTCACCAGAAACTCACATGCGTTTCTCTGAAAGAGAAGCAGTCTGTTCCAACACTTCAATTCAATGTGCGAAGTAAATGGAGTGTTGCTTCACTTTCTAAATGCTGTCCTTTCAGAGAAAATCACTTTCCTTTGAAAGTGCCTTAAGCTACTTACAAGCATTCAACAGAAACTCACATGCATTTCTCTGAAAGAGAAGCAGTCTGTTCCAACAATTCAATTCACTGTGCGAAGTGAATGGAGTGTTGCTTCACTTTCTAAATGCTGTCCTTTCAGAGAAAATCACTTTCCTTTGAAAGTGCGTTAAGCTACTTGCAAGCATTAGGAAGAAACTCACATGCGTTTCTCTGAAAGAGAAGCAGACTGTTCCAACACTTCAATTCACTGTGCGATGTGAATGGAGTGTTGCTTCACTTTCTAAATGCTGTCCTTTCAGAGAAAATCACTTTCCTTTGAAAGTGCCTTAAGCTACTTTCTAGCATTCACAGGAAACACACATGCGTTTCTCTGAAAGAGAAGCAGTCGGTTCCAACACTTCAATTCACTGTGCGAAGTGAATGGAGTGTTGCCTAACTTTCTAAATGCTGTCCTTTCAGAGAAAATCACTTTCCTTTGAAAGTGCCTAAAGCTACTTACAAGCATTCACCAGAAACTCACATGCGTTTCTCTGAAAGAGAAACCTTCTCTTCCAACACTTCAATTCAGTGTGCGAAGTGAATGGAGTGTTGCTTCACTTTCTAAATGCTGTCCTTTCAGAGAAAATCACTTTCCTTTGAAAGTGCCTTAAGCTACTTACAAGCATTCACCAGAAACTCACATGCGTTTCTCTGAAAGAGAAGCAGTCTGTTCCAACACTTCAATTCACTGTGCGAAGTGAATGGAGTGTTGCTTCACTTTCTAAATGCTGTCCTTTCAGAGAAAATCACTTTCCTTTGAAAGTGCGTTAAGCTACTTGCAAGCATTAGGAAGAAACTCACATGCGTTTCTCTGAAAGAGAAGCAGACTGTTCCAACACTTCAATTCACTGTGCGATGTGAATGGAGTGTTGCTTCACTTTCTAAATGCTGTCCTTTCAGAGAAAATCACTTTCCTTTGAAAGTGCGTTTAGCTACTTGCAAGCATTAGGAAGAAACTCACATGCGTTTCTCTGAAAGAGAAGCAGACTGTTCCAACACTTCAATTCACTGTGCGATGTGAACGGAGTGTTGCTTCACTTTCTAAATGCTGTCCTTTCAGAGAAAATCACTTTCCTTTGATAGTGCCTTAAGCTACTTGCAAGCATTAGGAAGAAACTCACATGCGTTTCTCTGAAAGAGAAGCAGTCTGTTCCAACACTTCAATTCACTGTGTGAAGTGAATAGAGTGTTGCCTCACTTTCCAAATGCTGTCCTTTCAGAGAAAATTACTTTCCTTTGAAAGTGCCTTAAGCTACTTACAAGCATTCACCAGAAACTCACATGCGTTTCTCTGAAAGAGAAGCAATCTGTTCCAACACTTCAATTCACTGTGCGAAGTGAATGGAGTGTTGCTTCACTTTCTAAATGCTGTCCTTTCAGAGAAAATCACTTTCCTTTGAAAGTGCCTTAAACTACTTTCAAGCATTCACAAAAAACTCACATGCGTTTCTCTTAAAGAGAAGCAGTCTGTTCCAACACTTCAATTCACTGTGCGAAGTGAATGGAGTGTTGCTTCAGTTTCTAAATGCTGTCCTTTCAGAGAAAATCACTTTCCTTTGAAAGTGCCTTAAGAAACTTGCAAGCATTCACAAGAAACTCACATGCGTTTCTCTGAAAGAGAAGCAGTCTGTTCCAACACTTCAATTCACTGTGCGAAGTGAATGGAGTGTTGTTTCACTTTCTAAATGCTGTCCTTTCAGAGAAAATCACTTTCCTTTGAAAGTGCCTTAAGCTACTTACAAGCATTCACTTGAAACTCACATGCGTTTCTCTGAAAGAGAAGCAGTCTGTTCCAATACTTCAATTCACTTTGCGAAGTGAATGGAGTGTTGCTTCACTTTCTAAATGCTGTCCTTTCAGAGAAAATCACTTTCCTTTGAGAGTGCCTTTAGCTACTTACAAGCATTCACCAGAAACTCACATGCGTTTCTCTGAAAGAGAAGCAGTCTGTTCCAACACTTCAATTCACTGTGCGAAGTGAATGGAGTGTTGCTTCACTTTCTAAATCCTGTCCTTTCAGAGAAAATCACTTTCCTTTGAAAGTGCCTTAAGCTACTTACAAGCATTCACCAGAAACTCACATGCGTTTCTCTGAAAGAGAAACCTTCTCTTCCAACACTTCAATTCAGTGTGCGAAGTGAATGGAGTGTTGCTTCACTTTCTAAATGCTGTCCTTTCAGAGAAAATCACTTTCCTTTGAAAGTACCTTAAGCTACTTACAAGCATTCACCAGAAACTCACATGCGTTTCTCTGAAAGAGAAGCAGTCTGTTCCAACACTTCAATTCACTGTGCGAAGTGAATGGAGTGTTGCTTCACTTTCTAAATGCTGTCCTTTCAGAGAAAATCACTTTCCTTTGAAAGTGCGTTAAGCTACTTGCAAGCATTAGGAAGAAACTCACATGCGTTTCTCTGAAAGAGAAGCAGACTGTTCCAACACTTCAATTCACTGTGCGATGTGAATGGAGTGTTGCTTCACTTTCTAAATGCTGTCCTTTCAGAGAAAATCACTTTCCTTTGAAAGTGCGTTTAGCTACTTGCAAGCATTAGGAAGAAACTCACATGCGTTTCTCTGAAAGAGAAGCAGACTGTTCCAACACTTCAATTCACTGTGCGATGTGAACGGAGTGTTGCTTCACTTTCTAAATGCTGTCCTTTCAGAGAAAATCACTTTCCTTTGATAGTGCCTTAAGCTACTTGCAAGCATTAGGAAGAAACTCACATGCGTTTCTCTGAAAGAGAAGCAGTCTGTTCCAACACTTCAATTCACTGTGTGAAGTGAATAGAGTGTTGCCTCACTTTCCAAATGCTGTCCTTTCAGAGAAAATTACTTTCCTTTGAAAGTGCCTTAAGCTACTTACAAGCATTCACCAGAAACTCACATGCGTTTCTCTGAAAGAGAAGCAATCTGTTCCAACACTTCAATTCACTGTGCGAAGTGAATGGAGTGTTGCTTCACTTTCTAAATGCTGTCCTTTCAGAGAAAATCACTTTCCTTTGAAAGTGCCTTAAACTACTTTCAAGCATTCACAAAAAACTCACATGCGTTTCTCTTAAAGAGAAGCAGTCTGTTCCAACACTTCAATTCACTGTGCGAAGTGAATGGAGTGTTGCTTCAGTTTCTAAATGCTGTCCTTTCAGAGAAAATCACTTTCCTTTGAAAGTGCCTTAAGAAACTTGCAAGCATTCACAAGAAACTCACATGCGTTTCTATGAAAGAGAAGCAGTCTGTTCCAATACTTCAATTCACTGTGCGAAGTGAATGGAGTGTTGCTTCACTTTCTAAATGCTGTCCTTTCAGAGAAAATCACTTTCCTTTGAAAGTGCCTTAAGCTACTTACAAGCATTCACCAGAAACTCACATGCGTTTCTCTGAAAGAGAAGCAATCTGTTCCAACACTTCAATTCACTGTGCGAAGTGAATGGAGTGTTGCTTCACTTTCTAAATGCTGTCCTTTCAGAGAAAATCACTTTCCTTTGAAAGTGCCTTAAGCTACTTTCTGGCATTCACAGGAAACACACATGCGTTTCTCTGAAAGAGAAGCACTCTGTTCCAACACTTCAATTCACTGTGTGAAGTGAATGGAGTGTTGCCTAACTTTCTAAATGCTGTCCTTTCAGAGAAAATCACGTTCCTTTGAAAGTGCCTTAAGCTACTTACAAGCATTCACCAGAAACTCACATGCGTTTCTCTGAAAGAGAAGCAGTCTGTTCCAACACTTGAATTCAATGTGCGAAGTAAATGGAGTGTTGCTTCACTTTCTAAATGCTGTCCTTTCAGAGAAAATCACTTTCCTTTGAAAGTGCCTTAAGCTACTTACAAGCATTCAACAGAAACTCACATGCATTTCTCTGAAAGAGAAGCAGTCTGTTCCAACACTTCAATTCACTGTGCGAAGTGAATGGAGTGTTGCTTCACTTTCTAAATGCTGTCCTTTCAGAGAAAATCACTTTCCTTTGAAAGTGCGTTAAGCTACTTGCAAGCATTAGGAAGAAACTCACATGCGTTTCTCTGAAAGAGAAGCAGACTGTTCCAACACTTCAATTCACTGTGCGAAGTGAATGGAGTGTTGCTTCACTTTCTAAATGCTGTCCTTTCAGAGAAAATCACTTTCCTTTGATAGTGCCTTAAGCTACTTGCAAGCATTAGGAAGAAACTCACATGCGTTTCTCTGAAAGAGAAGCAGACTGTTCCAACACTTCAATTCACTGTGCGATGTGAATGGAGTGTTGCTTCACTTTCTAAATGCTGTCCTTTCAGAGAAAATCACTTTCCTTTGAAAGTGCCTTAAGCTACTTTCTAGCATTCACAGGAAACACACATGCGTTTCTCTGAAAGAGAAGCAGTCGGTTCCAACACTTCAATTCACTGTGCGAAGTGAATGGAGTGTTGTTTCACTTTCTAAATGCTGTCCTTTCAGAGAAAATCACTTTCCTTTGAAAGTGCCTTAAGCTACTTGCAAGCATTCATCAGAAACACTAATGCGTTTATATGAAAGATGAGCACTCTGTTCCAACACTTCAATTCACTGCACGAAGGGAATGGAGTGTTGCTTCACTTCCTAAATGCTGTCCTTTCAGAGAAAATCACTTTCCTTTGAAAGTGCCTTAAGCTACTTTCTAGCATTCACAGGAAACACACATGCGTTTCTCTGAAAGAGAAGCAGTCGGTTCCAACACTTCAATTCACTGTGCGAAGTGAATGGAGTGTTGCTTCACTTTCTAAATGCTGTCCTTTCAGAGAAAATCACTTTCCTTTGATAGTGCCTTAAGCTACTTGCAAGCATTAGGAAGAAACTCACATGCGTTTCTCTGAAAGAGAAGCAGTCTGTTCCAACACTTCAATTCACTGTGTGAAGTGAATAGAGTGTTGCCTCACTTTCCAAATGCTGTCCTTTCAGAGAAAATCACTTTCCTTTGAAAGTGCCTTAAGCTACTTACAAGCATTCACCAGAAACTCACATGCGTTTCTCTTAAAGAGAAGCAGTCTGTCCCAACACTTCAATTCACTGTGCGAAGTGAATGGAGTGTTGCTTCACTTTCTAAATGCTGTCCTTTCAGAGAAAATCACTTTCCTTTGAAACTGCCTTAAGCTACTTACAAGCATTCACCAGAAACTCACATGCGTTTCTCTGAAAGAGAAGCAGTCTGTTCCAATACTTCAATTCACTGTGCGAAGTGAATGGAGTGTTGCTTCACTTTCTAAATGCTGTCCTTTCAGAGAAAATCACTTTCCTTTGAAAGTGCATTAAGCTACTTACAAGCATTCACCAGAAACTCACATGCGTTTCTCTGAAAGAGAAGCAGTCTGTTCCAACACTTCAATTCACTGTGTGAAGTGAATAGAGTGTTGCCTCACTTTCCAAATGCTGTCCTTTCAGAGAAAATCACTTTCCTTTGAAAGTGCCTTAAGCTACTTACAAGCATTCACCAGAAACTCACATGCGTTTCTCTGAAAGAGAAGCAATCTGTTCTAACACTTCAATTCACTGTGCGAAGTGAATGGAGTGTTGCTTCACTTTCTAAATGCTGTCCTTTTAGAGAAAATCACTTTCCTTTTAAAGTGCCTTAAGCTACTTACAAGCATTCAACAGAAACTCACATGCGTTTCTCTGAAAGAGAAGCAGTCGGTTCCAACACTTCAATTCACTGTGCGAAGTGAATGGAGTGTTGTTTCACTTTCTAAATGCTGTCCTTTCAGAGAAAATCACTTTCCTTTGAAAGTGCCTTAAGCTACTTGCAAGCATTCATCAGAAACACTAATGCGTTTATATGAAAGATGAGCACTCTGTTCCAACACTTCAATTCACTGCACGAAGGGAATGGAGTGTTGCTTCACTTCCTAAATGCTGTCCTTTCAGAGAAAATCACTTTCCTTTGAAAGTGCCTTAAGCTACTTTCTAGCATTCACAGGAAACACACATGCGTTTCTCTGAAAGAGAAGCAGTCGTTTCCAACACTTCAATTCACTGTGCGAAGTGAATGGAGTGTTGCTTCACTTTCTAAATGCTGTCCTTTCAGAGAAAATCACTTTCCTTTGATAGTGCCTTAAGCTACTTGCAAGCATTAGGAAGAAACTCACATGCGTTTCTCTGAAAGAGAAGCAGTCTGTTCCAACACTTCAATTCACTGTGTGAAGTGAATAGAGTGTTGCCTCACTTTCCAAATGCTGTCCTTTCAGAGAAAATCACTTTCCTTTGAAAGTGCCTTAAGCTACTTACAAGCATTCACCAGAAACTCACATGCGTTTCTCTTAAAGAGAAGCAGTCTGTCCCAACACTTCAATTCACTGTGCGAAGTGAATGGAGTGTTGCTTCACTTTCTAAATGCTGTCCTTTCAGAGAAAATCACTTTCCTTTGAAACTGCCTTAAGCTACTTACAAGCATTCACCAGAAACTCACATGCGTTTCTCTGAAAGAGAAGCAGTCTGTTCCAATACTTCAATTCACTGTGCGAAGTGAATGGAGTGTTGCTTCACTTTCTAAATGCTGTCCTTTCAGAGAAAATCACTTTCCTTTGAAAGTGCATTAAGCTACTTACAAGCATTCACCAGAAACTCACATGCGTTTCTCTGAAAGAGAAGCAGTCTGTTCCAACACTTCAATTCACTGTGTGAAGTGAATAGAGTGTTGCCTCACTTTCCAAATGCTGTCCTTTCAGAGAAAATCACTTTCCTTTGAAAGTGCCTTAAGCTACTTACAAGCATTCACCAGAAACTCACATGCGTTTCTCTGAAAGAGAAGCAATCTGTTCTAACACTTCAATTCACTGTGCGAAGTGAATGGAGTGTTGCTTCACTTTCTAAATGCTGTCCTTTTAGAGAAAATCACTTTCCTTTTAAAGTGCCTTAAGCTACTTACAAGCATTCAACAGAAACTCACATGCATATCTCTGAAAGAGAAGCAGTCGGTTCCAACACTTCAATTCACTGTGCGAAGTGAATGGAGTGTTGTTTCACTTTCTAAATGCTGTCCTTTCAGAGAAAATCACTTTCCTTTGAAAGTGCCTTAAGCTACTTGCAAGCATTCATCAGAAACACTAATGCGTTTATATGAAAGATAAGCACTCTGTTCCAACACTTCAATTCACTGCACGAAGGGAATGGAGTGTTGCTTCACTTCCTAAATGCTGTCCTTTCAGAGAAAATCACTTTCCTTTGAAAGTGCCTTAAGCTACTTTCTAGCATTCACAGGAAACACACATGCGTTTCTCTGAAAGAGAAGCAGTCGGTTCCAACACTTCAATTCACTGTGCGAAGTGAATGGAGTGTTGCTTCACTTTCTAAATGCTGTCCTTTCAGAGAAAATCACTTTCCTTTGATAGTGCCTTAAGCTACTTGCAAGCATTAGGAAGAAACTCACATGCGTTTCTCTGAAAGAGAAGCAGTCTGTTCCAACACTTCAATTCACTGTGTGAAGTGAATAGAGTGTTGCCTCACTTTCCAAATGCTGTCCTTTCAGAGAAAATCACTTTCCTTTGAAAGTGCCTTAAGCTACTTACAAGCATTCACCAGAAACTCACATGCGTTTCTCTGAAAGAGAAGCAATCTGTTCCAACACTTCAATTCACTGTGCGAAGTGAATGGAGTGTTGCTTCACTTTCTAAATGCTGTCCTTTCAGAGAAAATCACTTTCCTTTGAAAGTGCCTTAAACTACTTTCAAGCATTCACAAAAAACTCACATGCGTTTCTCTTAAAGAGAAGCAGTCTGTTCCAACACTTCAATTCACTGTGCGAAGTGAATGGGGTGTTGCTTCAGTTTCTAAATGCTGTCCTTTCAGAGAAAATCACTTTCCTTTGATAGTGCCTTAAGCTACTTGCAAGCATTAGGAAGAAACTCACATGCGTTTCTCTGAAAGAGAAGCAGTCTGTTCCAACACTTCAATTCACTGTGTGAAGTGAATGGAGTGTTGCTTCACTTTCTAAATGCTGTCCTTTCAGAGAAAATCACTTTCCTTTGAAAGTGCCTTAAGCTACTTTCTGGCATTCACAGGAAACACACATGCGTTTCTCTGAAAGAGAAGCACTCTGTTCCAACACTTCAATTCACTGTGTGAAGTGAATGGAGTGTTGCCTAACTTTCTAAATGCTGTGCTTTCAGAGAAAATCACTTTCCTTTGAAAGTGCCTTAAGCTACTTACAAGCATTCACCAGAAACTCACATGCGTTTCTCTGAAAGAGAAGCAGTCTGTTCCAACACTTCAATTCAATGTGCGAAGTAAATGGAGTGTTGCTTCACTTTCTAAATGCTGTCCTTTCAGAGAAAATCACTTTCCTTTGAAAGTGCCTTAAGCTACTTACAAGCATTCAACAGAAACTCACATGCATTTCTCTGAAAGAGAAGCAGTCTGTTCCAACACTTCAATTCACTGTGCGAAGTAAATGGAGTGTTGCTTCACTTTCTAAATGCTGTCCTTTCAGAGAAAATCACTTTCCTTTGAAAGTGCGTTAAGCTACTTGCAAGCATTAGGAAGAAACTCACATGCGTTTCTCTGAAAGAGAAGCAGACTGTTCCAACACTTCAATTCACTGTGCGATGTGAATGGAGTGTTGCTTCACTTTCTAAATGCTGTCCTTTCAGAGAAAATCACTTTCCTTTGAAAGTGCCTTAAGCTACTTTCTAGCATTCACAGGAAACACACATGCGTTTCTCTGAAAGAGAAGCAGTCGGTTCCAACACTTCAATTCACTGTGCGAAGTGAATGGAGTGTTGCTTCACTTTCTAAATGCTGTCCTTTCAGAGAAAATCACTTTCCTTTGATAGTGCCTTAAGCTACTTGCAAGCATTAGGAAGAAACTCACATGCGTTTCTCTGAAAGAGAAGCAGTCTGTTCCAACACTTCAATTCACTGTGTGAAGTGAATAGAGTGTTGCCTCACTTTCCAAATGCTGTCCTTTCAGAGAAAATCACTTTCCTTTGAAAGTGCCTTAAGCTACTTACAAGCATTCACCAGAAACTCACATGCGTTTCTCTGAAAGAGAAGCAATCTGTTCCAACACTTCAATTCACTGTGCGAAGTGAATGGAGTGTTGCTTCACTTTCTAAATGCTGTCCTTTCAGAGAAAATCACTTTCCTTTGAAAGTGCCTTAAACTACTTTCAAGCATTCACAAAAAACTCACATGCGTTTCTCTGAAAGAGAAGCAGTCTGTTCCAACACTTCAATTCACTGTGCGAAGTGAATGGAGTGTTGCTTCACTTTCTAAATGCTGTCCTTTCAGAGAAAATCACTTTCCTTTGATAGTGCCTTAAGCTACTTGCAAGCATTAGGAAGAAACTCACATGCGTTTCTCTGTAAGAGAAGCAGTCTGTTCCAACACTTCAATTCACTGTGTGAAGTGAATGGAGTGTTGCCTCACTTTCTAAATGCTTTCCTTTCAGAGAAAATCACTTTCCTTTGAAAGTGCCTTAAGCTACTTACAAGCATTTTACAGAAACTCACGTGCGTTTCTCTGAAAGAGAAGCAGTCTGTTCCAACACTTCAATTCACTGTGCGAAGTGAATGGAGTGTTGCTTCACTTTCTAAATGCTGTTCTTTCAGAGAAAATCACTTTCTTTTGAAAGTGCCTTAAGCTACTTGCAAGAATTAGGAAGAAACTCACATGCGTTTCTCGGAAAGAGAAGCAGTCCGTTCCAACACTTCAATTCACTGTGCGAAGTGAATGGAGTGTTGCTTCACTTTCTAAATGCTGTCCTTTCAGAGAAAATCACTTTCCTTTGAAAGTGCCTTAAGCTACTTTCTGGCATTCACAGGAAACACACATGCGTTTCTCTGAAAGAGAAGCACTCTGTTCCTACACTTCAATTCACTGTGTGAAGTGAATGGAGTGTTGCCTCACTTTCTAAATGCTGTCCTTTCAGAGAAAATCACTTTCCTTTGAAAGTGCCTTAAGCTACTTACAAGCATTCACCAGAAACTCACATGCGTTTCTCTGAAAGAGAAGCAGTCTGTTCCAACACTTCAATTCAATGTGCGAAGTAAATGGAGTGTTGCTTCACTTTCTAAATGCTGTCCTTTCAGAGAAAATCACTTTCCTTTGAAAGTGCCTTAAGCTACTTACAAGCATTCAACAGAAACTCACATGCATTTCTCTGAAAGAGAAGCAGTCTGTTCCAACAATTCAATTCACTGTGCGAAGTGAATGGAGTGTTGCTTCACTTTCTAAATGCTGTCCTTTCAGAGAAAATCACTTTCCTTTGAAAGTGCGTTAAGCTACTTGCAAGCATTAGGAAGAAACTCACATGCGTTTCTCTGAAAGAGAAGCAGACTGTTCCAACACTTCAATTCACTGTGCGATGTGAATGGAGTGTTGCTTCACTTTCTAAATGCTGTCCTTTCAGAGAAAATCACTTTCCTTTGAAAGTACCTTAAGCTACTTTCTAGCATTCACAGGAAACACACATGCGTTTCTCTGAAAGAGAAGCAGTCGGTTCCAACACTTCAATTCACTGTGCGAAGTGAATGGAGTGTTGCCTAACTTTCTAAATGCTGTCCTTTCAGAGAAAATCACTTTCCTTTGAAAGTGCCTAAAGCTACTTACAAGCATTCACCAGAAACTCACATGCGTTTCTCTGAAAGAGAAACCTTCTCTTCCAACACTTCAATTCAGTGTGCGAAGTGAATGGAGTGTTGCTTCACTTTCTAAATGCTGTCCTTTCAGAGAAAATCACTTTCCTTTGAAAGTGCGTTAAGCTACTTGCAAGCATTAGGAAGAAACTCACATGCGTTTCTCTGAAAGAGAAGCAGACTGTTCCAACACTTCAATTCACTGTGCGATGTGAATGGAGTGTTGCTTCACTTTCTAAATGCTGTCCTTTCAGAGAAAATCACTTTCCTTTGAAAGTGCGTTTAGCTACTTGCAAGCATTAGGAAGAAACTCACATGCGTTTCTCTGAAAGAGAAGCAGACTGTTCCAACACTTCAATTCACTGTGCGATGTGAACGGAGTGTTGCTTCACTTTCTAAATGCTGTCCTTTCAGAGAAAATCACTTTCCTTTGATAGTGCCTTAAGCTACTTGCAAGCATTAGGAAGAAACTCACATGCGTTTCTCTGAAAGAGAAGCAGTCTGTTCCAACACTTCAATTCACTGTGTGAAGTGAATAGAGTGTTGCCTCACTTTCCAAATGCTGTCCTTTCAGAGAAAATTACTTTCCTTTGAAAGTGCCTTAAGCTACTTACAAGCATTCACCAGAAACTCACATGCGTTTCTCTGAAAGAGAAGCAATCTGTTCCAACACTTCAATTCACTGTGCGAAGTGAATGGAGTGTTGCTTCACTTTCTAAATGCTGTCCTTTCAGAGAAAATCACTTTCCTTTGAAAGTGCCTTAAACTACTTTCAAGCATTCACAAAAAACTCACATGCGTTTCTCTTAAAGAGAAGCAGTCTGTTCCAACACTTCAATTCACTGTGCGAAGTGAATGGAGTGTTGCTTCAGTTTCTAAATGCTGTCCTTTCAGAGAAAATCACTTTCCTTTGAAAGTGCCTTAAGAAACTTGCAAGCATTCACAAGAAACTCACATGCGTTTCTCTGAAAGAGAAGCAGTCTGTTCCAACACTTCAATTCACTGTGCGAAGTGAATGGAGTGTTGTTTCACTTTCTAAATGCTGTCCTTTCAGAGAAAATCACTTTCCTTTGAAAGTGCCTTAAGCTACTTACAAGCATTCACTTGAAACTCACATGCGTTTCTCTGAAAGAGAAGCAGTCTGTTCCAATACTTCAATTCACTTTGCGAAGTGAATGGAGTGTTGCTTCACTTTCTAAATGCTGTCCTTTCAGAGAAAATCACTTTCCTTTGAGAGTGCCTTTAGCTACTTACAAGCATTCACCAGAAACTCACATGCGTTTCTCTGAAAGAGAAGCAGTCTGTTCCAACACTTCAATTCACTGTGCGAAGTGAATGGAGTGTTGCTTCACTTTCTAAATCCTGTCCTTTCAGAGAAAATCACTTTCCTTTGAAAGTGCCTTAAGCTACTTACAAGCATTCACCAGAAACTCACATGCGTTTCTCTGAAAGAGAAACCTTCTCTTCCAACACTTCAATTCAGTGTGCGAAGTGAATGGAGTGTTGCTTCACTTTCTAAATGCTGTCCTTTCAGAGAAAATCACTTTCCTTTGAAAGTGCCTTAAGCTACTTACAAGCATTCACCAGAAACTCACATGCGTTTCTCTGAAAGAGAAGCAGTCTGTTCCAACACTTCAATTCACTGTGCGAAGTGAATGGAGTGTTGCTTCACTTTCTAAATGCTGTCCTTTCAGAGAAAATCACTTTCCTTTGAAAGTGCGTTAAGCTACTTGCAAGCATTAGGAAGAAACTCACATGCGTTTCTCTGAAAGAGAAGCAGACTGTTCCAACACTTCAATTCACTGTCCGATGTGAATGGAGTGTTGCTTCACTTTCTAAATGCTGTCCTTTCAGAGAAAATCACTTTCCTTTGAAAGTGCGTTTAGCTACTTGCAAGCATTAGGAAGAAACTCACATGCGTTTCTCTGAAAGAGAAGCAGACTGTTCCAACACTTCAATTCACTGTGCGATGTGAACGGAGTGTTGCTTCACTTTCTAAATGCTGTCCTTTCAGAGAAAATCACTTTCCTTTGATAGTGCCTTAAGCTACTTGCAAGCATTAGGAAGAAACTCACATGCGTTTCTCTGAAAGAGAAGCAGTCTGTTCCAACACTTCAATTCACTGTGTGAAGTGAATAGAGTGTTGCCTCACTTTCCAAATGCTGTCCTTTCAGAGAAAATTACTTTCCTTTGAAAGTGCCTTAAGCTACTTACAAGCATTCACCAGAAACTCACATGCGTTTCTCTGAAAGAGAAGCAATCTGTTCCAACACTTCAATTCACTGTGCGAAGTGAATGGAGTGTTGCTTCACTTTCTAAATGCTGTCCTTTCAGAGAAAATCACTTTCCTTTGAAAGTGCCTTAAACTACTTTCAAGCATTCACAAAAAACTCACATGCGTTTCTCTTAAAGAGAAGCAGTCTGTTCCAACACTTCAATTCACTGTGCGAAGTGAATGGAGTGTTGCTTCAGTTTCTAAATGCTGTCCTTTCAGAGAAAATCACTTTCCTTTGAAAGTGCCTTAAGAAACTTGCAAGCATTCACAAGAAACTCACATGCGTTTCTCTGAAAGAGAAGCAGTCTGTTCCAACACTTCAATTCACTGTGCGAAGTGAATGGAGTGTTGTTTCACTTTCTAAATGCTGTCCTTTCAGAGAAAATCACTTTCCTTTGAAAGTGCCTTAAGCTACTTACAAGCATTCACTTGAAACTCACATGCGTTTCTCTGAAAGAGAAGCAGTCTGTTCCAATACTTCAATTCACTTTGCGAAGTGAATGGAGTGTTGCTTCACTTTCTAAATGCTGTCCTTTCAGAGAAAATCACTTTCCTTTGAGAGTGCCTTTAGCTACTTACAAGCATTCACCAGAAACTCACATGCGTTTCTCTGAAAGAGAAGCAGTCTGTTCCAACACTTCAATTCACTGTGCGAAGTGAATGGAGTGTTGCTTCACTTTCTAAATCCTGTCCTTTCAGAGAAAATCACTTTCCTTTGAAAGTGCCTTAAGCTACTTACAAGCATTCACCAGAAACTCACATGCGTTTCTCTGAAAGAGAAACCTTCTCTTCCAACACTTCAATTCAGTGTGCGAAGTGAATGGAGTGTTGCTTCACTTTCTAAATGCTGTCCTTTCAGAGAAAATCACTTTCCTTTGAAAGTGCCTTAAGCTACTTACAAGCATTCACCAGAAACTCACATGCGTTTCTCTGAAAGAGAAGCAGTCTGTTCCAACACTTCAATTCACTGTGCGAAGTGAATGGAGTGTTGCTTCACTTTCTAAATGCTGTCCTTTCAGAGAAAAATCACTTTCCTTTGAAAGTGCGTTAAGCTACTTGCAAGCATTAGGAAGAAACTCACATGCGTTTCTCTGAAAGAGAAGCAGACTGTTCCAACACTTCAATTCACTGTCCGATGTGAATGGAGTGTTGCTTCACTTTCTAAATGCTGTCCTTTCAGAGAAAATCACTTTCCTTTGAAAGTGCGTTTAGCTACTTGCAAGCATTAGGAAGAAACTCACATGCGTTTCTCTGAAAGAGAAGCAGACTGTTCCAACACTTCAATTCACTGTGCGATGTGAACGGAGTGTTGCTTCACTTTCTAAATGCTGTCCTTTCAGAGAAAATCACTTTCCTTTGATAGTGCCTTAAGCTACTTGCAAGCATTAGGAAGAAACTCACATGCGTTTCTCTGAAAGAGAAGCAGTCTGTTCCAACACTTCAATTCACTGTGTGAAGTGAATAGAGTGTTGCCTCACTTTCCAAATGCTGTCCTTTCAGAGAAAATTACTTTCCTTTGAAAGTGCCTTAAGCTACTTACAAGCATTCACCAGAAACTCACATGCGTTTCTCTGAAAGAGAAGCAATCTGTTCCAACACTTCAATTCACTGTGCGAAGTGAATGGAGTGTTGCTTCACTTTCTAAATGCTGTCCTTTCAGAGAAAATCACTTTCCTTTGAAAGTGCCTTAAACTACTTTCAAGCATTCACAAAAAACTCACATGCGTTTCTCTTAAAGAGAAGCAGTCTGTTCCAACACTTCAATTCACTGTGCGAAGTGAATGGAGTGTTGCTTCAGTTTCTAAATGCTGTCCTTTCAGAGAAAATCACTTTCCTTTGAAAGTGCCTTAAGAAACTTGCAAGCATTCACAAGAAACTCACATGCGTTTCTCTGAAAGAGAAGCAGTCTGTTCCAATACTTCAATTCACTGTGCGAAGTGAATGGAGTGTTGCTTCACTTTCTAAATGCTGTCCTTTCAGAGAAAATCACTTTCCTTTGAAAGTGCCTTAAGCTACTTACAAGCATTCACCAGAAACTCACATGCGTTTCTCTGAAAGAGAAGCAATCTGTTCCAACACTTCAATTCACTGTGCGAAGTGAATGGAGTGTTGCTTCACTTTCTAAATGCTGTCCTTTCAGAGAAAATCACTTTCCTTTGAAAGTGCCTTAAGCTACTTTCTGGCATTCACAGGAAACACACATGCGTTTCTCTGAAAGAGAAGCACTCTGTTCCAACACTTCAATTCACTGTGTGAAGTGAATGGAGTATTGCCTAACTTTCTAAATGCTGTCCTTTCAGAGAAAATCACGTTCCTTTGAAAGTGCCTTAAGCTACTTACAAGCATTCACCAGAAACTCACATGCGTTTCTCTGAAAGAGAAGCAGTCTGTTCCAACACTTCAATTCAATGTGCGAAGTAAATGGAGTGTTGCTTCACTTTCTAAATGCTGTCCTTTCAGAGAAAATCACTTTCCTTTGAAAGTGCCTTAAGCTACTTACAAGCATTCAACAGAAACTCACATGCATTTCTCTGAAAGAGAAGCAGTCTGTTCCAACACTTCAATTCACTGTGCGAAGTAAATGGAGTGTTGCTTCACTTTCTAAATGCTGTCCTTTCAGAGAAAATCACTTTCCTTTGAAAGTGCCTTAAGCTACTTTCTGGCATTAGGAAGAAACTCACATGCGTTTCTCTGAAAGAGAAGCAGTCGGTTCCAACACTTCAATTCACTGTGCGAAGTGAATGGAGTGTTGCTTCACTTTCTAAATGCTGTCCTTTCAGAGAAAATCACTTTCCTTTGATAGTGCCTTAAGCTACTTGCAAGCATTAGGAAGAAACTCACATGCGTTTCTCTGAAAGAGAAGCAGTCTGTTCCAACACTTCAATTCACTGTGTGAAGTGAATAGAGTGTTGCCTCACTTTCCAAATGCTGTCCTTTCAGAGAAAATCACTTTCCTTTGAAAGTGCCTTAAGCTACTTGCAAGCATTAGGAAGAAACTCACATGCGTTTCTCTGAAAGAGAAGCAGTCCGTTCCAACACTTCAATTCACTGTGCGAAGTGAATGGAGTGTTGCTTCACTTTCTAAATGCTGTTCTTTCAGAGAAAATCACTTTCTTTTGAAAGTGCCTTAAGCTACTTGCAAGCATTAGGAAGAAACTCACATGCGTTTCTCTGAAAGAGAAGCAGTCTGTTCCAACACTTCAATTCATTGTGCGAAGTGAATGGAATGTTACCTCACTTTCTAAATGCTGTTCTTTCAGAGAAAATCACTTTCCTTTGAAAGTGCGTTAAGCTACTTGCAAGCATTAGGAAGAAACTCACATGCGTTTCTCTGAAAGAGAAGCAGACTGTTCCAACACTTCAATTCACTGTGCGATGTGAATGGAGTGTTGCTTCACTTTCTAAATGCTGTCCTTTCAGAGAAAATCACTTTCCTTTGAAAGTGCCTTAAGCTACTTTCTAGCATTCACAGGAAACACACATGCGTTTCTCTGAAAGAGAAGCAGTCGGTTCCAACACTTCAATTCACTGTGCGAAGTGAATGGAGTGTTGCCTAACTTTCTAAATGCTGTCCTTTCAGAGAAAATCACTTTCCTTTGAAAGTGCCTAAAGCTACTTACAAGCATTCACCAGAAACTCACATGCGTTTCTCTGAAAGAGAAACCTTCTCTTCCAACACTTCAATTCAGTGTGCGAAGTGAATGGAGTGTTGCTTCACTTTCTAAATGCTGTCCTTTCAGAGAAAATCACTTTCCTTTGAAAGTGCCTTAAGCTACTTACAAGCATTCACCAGAAACTCACATGCGTTTCTCTGAAAGAGAAGCAGTCTGTTCCAACACTTCAATTCACTGTGCGAAGTGAATGGAGTGTTGCTTCACTTTCTAAATGCTGTCCTTTCAGAGAAAATCACTTTCCTTTGAAAGTGCGTTAAGCTACTTGCAAGCATTAGGAAGAAACTCACATGCGTTTCTCTGAAAGAGAAGCAGACTGTTCCAACACTTCAATTCACTGTGCGATGTGAATGGAGTGTTGCTTCACTTTCTAAATGCTGTCCTTTCAGAGAAAATCACTTTCCTTTGAAAGTGCGTTTAGCTACTTGCAAGCATTAGGAAGAAACTCACATGCGTTTCTCTGAAAGAGAAGCAGACTGTTCCAACACTTCAATTCACTGTGCGATGTGAACGGAGTGTTGCTTCACTTTCTAAATGCTGTCCTTTCAGAGAAAATCACTTTCCTTTGATAGTGCCTTAAGCTACTTGCAAGCATTAGGAAGAAACTCACATGCGTTTCTCTGAAAGAGAAGCAGTCTGTTCCAACACTTCAATTCACTGTGTGAAGTGAATAGAGTGTTGCCTCACTTTCCAAATGCTGTCCTTTCAGAGAAAATTACTTTCCTTTGAAAGTGCCTTAAGCTACTTACAAGCATTCACCAGAAACTCACATGCGTTTCTCTGAAAGAGAAGCAATCTGTTCCAACACTTCAATTCACTGTGCGAAGTGAATGGAGTGTTGCTTCACTTTCTAAATGCTGTCCTTTCAGAGAAAATCACTTTCCTTTGAAAGTGCCTTAAACTACTTTCAAGCATTCACAAAAAACTCACATGCGTTTCTCTTAAAGAGAAGCAGTCTGTTCCAACACTTCAATTCACTGTGCGAAGTGAATGGAGTGTTGCTTCAGTTTCTAAATGCTGTCCTTTCAGAGAAAATCACTTTCTTTGAAAGTGCCTTAAGAAACTTGCAAGCATTCACAAGAAACTCACATGCGTTTCTCTGAAAGAGAAGCAGTCTGTTCCAACACTTCAATTCACTGTGCGAAGTGAATGGAGTGTTGTTTCACTTTCTAAATGCTGTCCTTTCAGAGAAAATCACTTTCCTTTGAAAGTGCCTTAAGCTACTTACAAGCATTCACTTGAAACTCACATGCGTTTCTCTGAAAGAGAAGCAGTCTGTTCCAATACTTCAATTCACTTTGCGAAGTGAATGGAGTGTTGCTTCACTTTCTAAATGCTGTCCTTTCAGAGAAAATCACTTTCCTTTGAGAGTGCCTTTAGCTACTTACAAGCATTCACCAGAAACTCACATGCGTTTCTCTGAAAGAGAAGCAGTCTGTTCCAACACTTCAATTCACTGTGCGAAGTGAATGGAGTGTTGCTTCACTTTCTAAATGCTGTCCTTTCAGAGAAAATCACTTTCCTTTGAAAGTGCCTTAAGCTACTTACAAGCATTCACTTGAAACTCACATGCGTTTCTCTGAAAGAGAAGCAGTCTGTTCCAACACTTCAATTCACTGTGTGAAGTGAATAGAGTGTTGCCTCACTTTCCAAATGCTGTCCTTTCAGAGAAAATCACTTTCCTTTGAAAGTGCCTTAAGCTACTTGCAAGCATTAGGAAGAAACTCACATGCGTTTCTCTGAAAGAGAAGCAGTCCGTTCCAACACTTCAATTCACTGTGCGAAGTGAATGGAGTGTTGCTTCACTTTCTAAATGCTGTTCTTTCAGAGAAAATCACTTTCTTTTGAAAGTGCCTTAAGCTACTTGCAAGCATTAGGAAGAAACTCACATGCGTTTCTCTGAAAGAGAAGCAGTCTGTTCCAACACTTCAATTCATTGTGCGAAGTGAATGGAATGTTACCTCACTTTCTAAATGCTGTTCTTTCAGAGAAAATCACTTTCCTTTGAAAGTGCGTTAAGCTACTTGCAAGCATTAGGAAGAAACTCACATGCGTTTCTCTGAAAGAGAAGCAGACTGTTCCAACACTTCAATTCACTGTGCGATGTGAATGGAGTGTTGCTTCACTTTCTAAATGCTGTCCTTTCAGAGAAAATCACTTTCCTTTGAAAGTGCCTTAAGCTACTTTCTAGCATTCACAGGAAACACACATGCGTTTCTCTGAAAGAGAAGCAGTCGGTTCCAACACTTCAATTCACTGTGCGAAGTGAATGGAGTGTTGCCTAACTTTCTAAATGCTGTCCTTTCAGAGAAAATCACTTTCCTTTGAAAGTGCCTAAAGCTACTTACAAGCATTCACCAGAAACTCACATGCGTTTCTCTGAAAGAGAAACCTTCTCTTCCAACACTTCAATTCAGTGTGCGAAGTGAATGGAGTGTTGCTTCACTTTCTAAATGCTGTCCTTTCAGAGAAAATCACTTTCCTTTGAAAGTGCCTTAAGCTACTTACAAGCATTCACCAGAAACTCACATGCGTTTCTCTGAAAGAGAAGCAGTCTGTTCCAACACTTCAATTCACTGTGCGAAGTGAATGGAGTGTTGCTTCACTTTCTAAATGCTGTCCTTTCAGAGAAAATCACTTTCCTTTGAAAGTGCGTTAAGCTACTTGCAAGCATTAGGAAGAAACTCACATGCGTTTCTCTGAAAGAGAAGCAGACTGTTCCAACACTTCAATTCACTGTGCGATGTGAATGGAGTGTTGCTTCACTTTCTAAATGCTGTCCTTTCAGAGAAAATCACTTTCCTTTGAAAGTGCGTTTAGCTACTTGCAAGCATTAGGAAGAAACTCACATGCGTTTCTCTGAAAGAGAAGCAGACTGTTCCAACACTTCAATTCACTGTGCGATGTGAACGGAGTGTTGCTTCACTTTCTAAATGCTGTCCTTTCAGAGAAAATCACTTTCCTTTGATAGTGCCTTAAGCTACTTGCAAGCATTAGGAAGAAACTCACATGCGTTTCTCTGAAAGAGAAGCAGTCTGTTCCAACACTTCAATTCACTGTGTGAAGTGAATAGAGTGTTGCCTCACTTTCCAAATGCTGTCCTTTCAGAGAAAATTACTTTCCTTTGAAAGTGCCTTAAGCTACTTACAAGCATTCACCAGAAACTCACATGCGTTTCTCTGAAAGAGAAGCAATCTGTTCCAACACTTCAATTCACTGTGCGAAGTGAATGGAGTGTTGCTTCACTTTCTAAATGCTGTCCTTTCAGAGAAAATCACTTTCCTTTGAAAGTGCCTTAAACTACTTTCAAGCATTCACAAAAAACTCACATGCGTTTCTCTTAAAGAGAAGCAGTCTGTTCCAACACTTCAATTCACTGTGCGAAGTGAATGGAGTGTTGCTTCAGTTTCTAAATGCTGTCCTTTCAGAGAAAATCACTTTCTTTGAAAGTGCCTTAAGAAACTTGCAAGCATTCACAAGAAACTCACATGCGTTTCTCTGAAAGAGAAGCAGTCTGTTCCAACACTTCAATTCACTGTGCGAAGTGAATGGAGTGTTGTTTCACTTTCTAAATGCTGTCCTTTCAGAGAAAATCACTTTCCTTTGAAAGTGCCTTAAGCTACTTACAAGCATTCACTTGAAACTCACATGCGTTTCTCTGAAAGAGAAGCAGTCTGTTCCAATACTTCAATTCACTTTGCGAAGTGAATGGAGTGTTGCTTCACTTTCTAAATGCTGTCCTTTCAGAGAAAATCACTTTCCTTTGAGAGTGCCTTTAGCTACTTACAAGCATTCACCAGAAACTCACATGCGTTTCTCTGAAAGAGAAGCAGTCTGTTCCAACACTTCAATTCACTGTGCGAAGTGAATGGAGTGTTGCTTCACTTTCTAAATCCTGTCCTTTCAGAGAAAATCACTTTCCTTTGAAAGTGCCTTAAGCTACTTACAAGCATTCACCAGAAACTCACATGCGTTTCTCTGAAAGAGAAACCTTCTCTTCCAACACTTCAATTCAGTGTGCGAAGTGAATGGAGTGTTGCTTCACTTTCTAAATGCTGTCCTTTCAGAGAAAATCACTTTCCTTTGAAAGTGCCTTAAGCTACTTACAAGCATTCACCAGAAACTCACATGCGTTTCTCTGAAAGAGAAGCAGTCTGTTCCAACACTTCAATTCACTGTGCGAAGTGAATGGAGTGTTGCTTCACTTTCTAAATGCTGTCCTTTCAGAGAAAATCACTTTCCTTTGAAAGTGCGTTAAGCTACTTGCAAGCATTAGGAAGAAACTCACATGCGTTTCTCTGAAAGAGAAGCAGACTGTTCCAACACTTCAATTCACTGTGCGATGTGAATGGAGTGTTGCTTCACTTTCTAAATGCTGTCCTTTCAGAGAAAATCACTTTCCTTTGAAAGTGCGTTTAGCTACTTGCAAGCATTAGGAAGAAACTCACATGCGTTTCTCTGAAAGAGAAGCAGACTGTTCCAACACTTCAATTCACTGTGCGATGTGAACGGAGTGTTGCTTCACTTTCTAAATGCTGTCCTTTCAGAGAAAATCACTTTCCTTTGATAGTGCCTTAAGCTACTTGCAAGCATTAGGAAGAAACTCACATGCGTTTCTCTGAAAGAGAAGCAGTCTGTTCCAACACTTCAATTCACTGTGTGAAGTGAATAGAGTGTTGCCTCACTTTCCAAATGCTGTCCTTTCAGAGAAAATTACTTTCCTTTGAAAGTGCCTTAAGCTACTTACAAGCATTCACCAGAAACTCACATGCGTTTCTCTGAAAGAGAAGCAATCTGTTCCAACACTTCAATTCACTGTGCGAAGTGAATGGAGTGTTGCTTCACTTTCTAAATGCTGTCCTTTCAGAGAAAATCACTTTCCTTTGAAAGTGCCTTAAACTACTTTCAAGCATTCACAAAAAACTCACATGCGTTTCTCTTAAAGAGAAGCAGTCTGTTCCAACACTTCAATTCACTGTGCGAAGTGAATGGAGTGTTGCTTCAGTTTCTAAATGCTGTCCTTTCAGAGAAAATCACTTTCCTTTGAAAGTGCCTTAAGAAACTTGCAAGCATTCACAAGAAACTCACATGCGTTTCTCTGAAAGAGAAGCAGTCTGTTCCAATACTTCAATTCACTGTGCGAAGTGAATGGAGTGTTGCTTCACTTTCTAAATGCTGTCCTTTCAGAGAAAATCACTTTCCTTTGAAAGTGCCTTAAGCTACTTACAAGCATTCACCAGAAACTCACATGCGTTTCTCTGAAAGAGAAGCAATCTGTTCCAACACTTCAATTCACTGTGCGAAGTGAATGGAGTGTTGCTTCACTTTCTAAATGCTGTCCTTTCAGAGAAAATCACTTTCCTTTGAAAGTGCCTTAAGCTACTTTCTGGCATTAGGAAGAAACTCACATGCGTTTCTCTGAAAGAGAAGCAGTCGGTTCCAACACTTCAATTCACTGTGCGAAGTGAATGGAGTGTTGCTTCACTTTCTAAATGCTGTCCTTTCAGAGAAAATCACTTTCCTTTGATAGTGCCTTAAGCTACTTGCAAGCATTAGGAAGAAACTCACATGCGTTTCTCTGAAAGAGAAGCAGTCTGTTCCAACACTTCAATTCACTGTGTGAAGTGAATAGAGTGTTGCCTCACTTTCCAAATGCTGTCCTTTCAGAGAAAATCACTTTCCTTTGAAAGTGCCTTAAGCTACTTGCAAGCATTAGGAAGAAACTCACATGAGTTTCTCTGAAAGAGAAGCAGTCCGTTCCAACACTTCAATTCACTGTGCGAAGTGAATGGAGTGTTGCTTCACTTTCTAAATGCTGTTCTTTCAGAGAAAATCACTTTCTTTTGAAAGTGCCTTAAGCTACTTGCAAGCATTAGGAAGAAACTCACATGCGTTTCTCTGAAAGAGAAGCAGTCTGTTCCAACACTTCAATTCATTGTGCGAAGTGAATGGAATGTTACCTCACTTTCTAAATGCTGTTCTTTCAGAGAAAATCACTTTCCTTTGAAAGTGCGTTAAGCTACTTGCAAGCATTAGGAAGAAACTCACATGCGTTTCTCTGAAAGAGAAGCAGACTGTTCCAACACTTCAATTCACTGTGCGATGTGAATGGAGTGTTGCTTCACTTTCTAAATGCTGTCCTTTCAGAGAAAATCACTTTCCTTTGAAAGTGCCTTAAGCTACTTTCTAGCATTCACAGGAAACACACATGCGTTTCTCTGAAAGAGAAGCAGTCGGTTCCAACACTTCAATTCACTGTGCGAAGTGAATGGAGTGTTGCTTCACTTTCTAAATGCTGTCCTTTCAGAGTAAATCACTTTCCTGTGATAGTGCCTTAAGCTACTTGCAAGCATTAGGAAGAAACTCACATGCGTTTCTCTGAAAGAGAAGCAGTCTGTTCCAACACTTCAATTCACTGTGTGAAGTGAATAGAGTGTTGCCTCACTTTCCAAATGCTGTCCTTTCAGAGAAAATCACTTTCCTTTGAAAGTGCCTTAAGCTACTTACAAGCATTCACCAGAAACTCACATGCGTTTCTCTGAAAGAGAAGCAATCTGTTCTAACACTTCAATTCACTGTGCGAAGTGAATGGAGTGTTGCTTCACTTTCTAAATGCTGTCCTTTTAGAGAAAATCACTTTCCTTTTAAAGTGCCTTAAGCTACTTACAAGCATTCAACAGAAACTCACATGCATATCTCTGAAAGAGAAGCAGTCGGTTCCAACACTTCAATTCACTGTGCGAAGTGAATGGAGTGTTGTTTCACTTTCTAAATGCTGTCCTTTCAGAGAAAATCACTTTCCTTTGAAAGTGCCTTAAGCTACTTGCAAGCATTCATCAGAAACACTAATGCGTTTATATGAAAGATAAGCACTCTGTTCCAACACTTCAATTCACTGCACGAAGGGAATGGAGTGTTGCTTCACTTCCTAAATGCTCTCCTTTCAGAGAAAATCACTTTCCTTTGAAAGTGCCTTAAGCTACTTTCTAGCATTCACAGGAAACACACATGCGTTTCTCTGAAAGAGAAGCAGTCGGTTCCAACACTTCAATTCACTGTGCGAAGTGAATGGAGTGTTGCTTCACTTTCTAAATGCTGTCCTTTCAGAGAAAATCACTTTCCTTTGATAGTGCCTTAAGCTACTTGCAAGCATTAGGAAGAAACTCACATGCGTTTCTCTGAAAGAGAAGCAGTCTGTTCCAACACTTCAATTCACTGTGTGAAGTGAATAGAGTGTTGCCTCACTTTCCAAATGCTGTCCTTTCAGAGAAAATCACTTTCCTTTGAAAGTGCCTTAAGCTACTTACAAGCATTCACCAGAAACTCACATGCGTTTCTCTGAAAGAGAAGCAATCTGTTCCAACACTTCAATTCACTGTGCGAAGTGAATGGAGTGTTGCTTCACTTTCTAAATGCTGTCCTTTCAGAGAAAATCACTTTCCTTTGAAAGTGCCTTAAACTACTTTCAAGCATTCACAAAAAACTCACATGCGTTTCTCTTAAAGAGAAGCAGTCTGTTCCAACACTTCAATTCACTGTGCGAAGTGAATGGGGTGTTGCTTCACTTTCTAAATGCTGTCCTTTCAGAGAAAATCACTTTCCTTTGATAGTGCCTTAAGCTACTTGCAAGCATTAGGAAGAAACTCACATGCGTTTCTCTGAAAGAGAAGCAGTCTGTTCCAACACTTCAATTCACTGTGTGAAGTGAATGGAGTGTTGCTTCACTTTCTAAATGCTGTCCTTTCAGAGAAAATCACTTTCCTTTGAAAGTGCCTTAAGCTACTTTCTGGCATTCACAGGAAACACACATGCGTTTCTCTGAAAGAGAAGAACTCTGTTCCAACACTTCAATTCACTGTGTGAAGTGAATGGAGTGTTGCCTAACTTTCTAAATGCTGTCCTTTCAGAGAAAATCACTTTCCTTTGAAAGTGCCTTAAGCTACTTACAAGCATTCACCAGAAACTCACATGCGTTTCTCTGAAAGAGAAGCAGTCTGTTCCAACACTTCAATTCAATGTGCGAAGTAAATGGAGTGTTGCTTCACTTTCTAAATGCTGTCCTTTCAGAGAAAATCACTTTCCTTTGAAAGTGCCTTAAGCTACTTACAAGCATTCAACAGAAACTCACATGCATTTCTCTGAAAGAGAAGCAGTCTGTTCCAACACTTCAATTCACTGTGCGAAGTGAATGGAGTGTTGCTTCACTTTCTAAATGCTGTCCTTTCAGAGAAAATCACTTTCCTTTGAAAGTGCGTTAAGCTACTTGCAAGCATTAGGAAGAAACTCACATGCGTTTCTCTGAAAGAGAAGCAGACTGTTCCAACACTTCAATTCACTGTGCGATGTGAATGGAGTGTTGCTTCACTTTCTAAATGCTGTCCTTTCAGAGAAAATCACTTTCCTTTGAAAGTGCCTTAAGCTACTTTCTAGCATTCACAGGAAACACACATGCGTTTCTCTGAAAGAGAAGCAGTCGGTTCCAACACTTCAATTCACTGTGCGAAGTGAATGGAGTGTTGCTTCACTTTCTAAATGCTGTCCTTTCAGAGAAAATCACTTTCCTTTGATAGTGCCTTAAGCTACTTGCAAGCATTAGGAAGAAACTCACATGCGTTTCTCTGAAAGAGAAGCAGTCTGTTCCAACACTTCAATTCACTGTGTGAAGTGAATAGAGTGTTGCCTCACTTTCCAAATGCTGTCCTTTCAGAGAAAATCACTTTCCTTTGAAAGTGCCTTAAGCTACTTACAAGCATTCACCAGAAACTCACATGCGTTTCTCTGAAAGAGAAGCAATCTGTTCCAACACTTCAATTCACTGTGCGAAGTGAATGGAGTGTTGCTTCACTTTCTAAATGCTGTCCTTTCAGAGAAAATCACTTTCCTTTGAAAGTGCCTTAAGCTACTTGCAAGCATTAGGAAGAAACTCACATGCGTTTCTCTGTAAGAGAAGCAGTCTGTTCCAACACTTCAATTCACTGTGTGAAGTGAATGGAGTGTTGCCTCACTTTCTAAATGCTTTCCTTTCAGAGAAAATCACTTTCCTTTGAAAGTGCCTTAAGCTACTTACAAGCATTTTACAGAAACTCACGTGCGTTTCTCTGAAAGAGAAGCAGTCTGTTCCAACACTTCAATTCACTGTGCGAAGTGAATGGAGTGTTGCTTCACTTTCTAAATGCTGTTCTTTCAAAGAAAATCACTTTCTTTTGAAAGTGCCTTAAGCTACTTGCAAGAATTAGGAAGAAACTCACATGCGTTTCTCTGAAAGAGAAGCAGTCGGTTCCAACACTTCAATTCACTGTGCGAAGTGAATGGAGTGTTGCTTCACTTTCTAAATGCTGTCCTTTCAGAGAAAATCACTTTCCTTTGAAAGTGCCTTAAGCTAATTTCTGGCATTCACAGGAAACACACATGCGTTTCTCTGAAAGAGAAGAACTCTGTTCCTACACTTCAATTCACTGTGTGAAGTGAATGGAGTGTTGCCTCACTTTCTAAATGCTGTCCTTTCAGAGAAAATCACTTTCCTTTGAAAGTGCCTTAAGCTACTTACAAGCATTCACCAGAAACTCACATGCGTTTCTCTGAAAGAGAAGCAGTCTGTTCCAACACTTCAATTCAATGTGCGAAGTAAATGGAGTGTTGCTTCACTTTCTAAATGCTGTCCTTTCAGAGAAAATCACTTTCCTTTGAAAGTGCCTTAAGCTACTTACAAGCATTCAACAGAAACTCACATGCATTTCTCTGAAAGAGAAGCAGTCTGTTCCAACAATTCAATTCACTGTGCGAAGTGAATGGAGTGTTGCTTCACTTTCTAAATGCTGTCCTTTCAGAGAAAATCACTTTCCTTTGAAAGTGCGTTAAGCTACTTGCAAGCATTAGGAAGAAACTCACATGCGTTTCTCTGAAAGAGAAGCAGACTGTTCCAACACTTCAATTCACTGTGCGATGTGAATGGAGTGTTGCTTCACTTTCTAAATGCTGTCCTTTCAGAGAAAATCACTTTCCTTTGAAAGTGCCTTAAGCTACTTTCTAGCATTCACAGGAAACACACATGCATTTCTCTGAAAGAGAAGCAGTCGGTTCCAACACTTCAATTCACTGTGCGAAGTGAATGGAGTGTTGCTTCACTTTCTAAATGCTGTCCTTTCAGAGAAAATCACTTTCCTTTGATAGTGCCTTAAGCTACTTGCAAGCATTAGGAAGAAACTCACATGCGTTTCTCTGAAAGAGAAGCAGTCTGTTCCAACACTTCAATTCACTGTGTGAAGTGAATAGAGTGTTGCCTCACTTTCCAAATGCTGTCCTTTCAGAGAAAATCACTTTCCTTTGAAAGTGCCTTAAGCTACTTACAAGCATTCACCAGAAACTCACATGCGTTTCTCTGAAAGAGAAGCAATCTGTTCCAACACTTCAATTCACTGTGCGAAGTGAATGGAGTGTTGCTTCACTTTCTAAATGCTGTCCAATCAGAGAAAATCACTTTCCTTTGAAAGTGCCTTAAGGTTCTTGCAAGCATTAGGAAGAAACTCACATGCGTTTCTCTGAAAGAGAAGCAGTCTGTTCCAACACTTCAATTCACTGTGCGAAGTGAATGGAGTGTTGCTTCACTTTCTAAATGCTGTCCTTTCAGAAAAAATCACTTTCCTTTGAAAGTGCCTTAAGCAACTTGCAAGAATTCACAAGAAACTCACTTGCGTTTCTCTGAAAGAGAAGCAGTCTGTTCCAACACTTCAATTCACTGTGTAAAGTGAATGGAGTGTTGCTTCACTTTCTAAATGCTGTCCTTTCAGAGAAAATCACTTTCCTTTGAAAGTGCCTTAAGCTACTTACAAGCATTCACCAGAAACTCACATGTGTTTCTCTGAAAGAGAAGCAGTCTGTTCCAATACTTCAATTCACTCTGCAAAGTGAATGGAGTGTTGCTTCACTTTCTAAATGCTGTCCTTTCAGAGAAAATCACTTTCCTTTGAAAGTGCCTTAAGCTACTTACAAGCATTCAACAGAAACTCACATGCATTTCTCTGAAAGAGAAGCAGTCTGTTCCAACACTTCAATTCACTTTGCGAAGTGAATGGAGTGTTGCTTCACTTTCTAAATGCTGTCCTTTCAGAGAAAATCACTTTCCTTTGAGAGTGCCTTTAGCTACTTACAAGCATTCACCAGAAACTCACATGCGTTTCTCTGAAAGAGAAGCAGTCGGTTCCAACACTTCAATTCACTGTGCGAAGTGAATGGAGTGTTGCCTAACTTTCTAAATGCTGTCCTTTCAGAGAAAATCACTTTCCTTTGAAAGTGCCTAAAGCTACTTACAAGCATTCACCAGAAACTCACATGCGTTTCTCTGAAAGAGAAACCTTCTCTTCCAACACTTCAATTCAGTGTGCGAAGTGAATGGAGTGTTGCTTCACTTTCTAAATGCTGTCCTTTCAGAGAAAATCACTTTCCTTTGAAAGTGCCTTAAGCTACTTACAAGCATTCACCAGAAACTCACATGCGTTTCTCTGAAAGAGAAGCAGTCTGTTCCAACACTTCAATTCACTGTGCGAAGTGAACGGAGTGTTGCTTCACTTTCTAAATGCTGTCCTTTCAGAGAAAATCACTTTCCTTTGAAAGTGCGTTAAGCTACTTGCAAGCATTAGGAAGAAACTCACATGCGTTTCTCTGAAAGAGAAGCAGACTGTTCCAACACTTCAATTCACTGTGCGATGTGAACGGAGTGTTGCTTCACTTTCTAAATGCTGTCCTTTCAGAGAAAATCACTTTCCTTTGATAGTGCCTTAAGCTACTTGCAAGCATTAGGAAGAAACTCACATGCGTTTCTCTGAAAGAGAAGCAGTCTGTTCCAACACTTCAATTCACTGTGTGAAGTGAATAGAGTGTTGCCTCACTTTCCAAATGCTGTCCTTTCAGAGAAAATTACTTTCCTTTGAAAGTGCCTTAAGCTACTTACAAGCATTCACCAGAAACTCACATGCGTTTCTCTGAAAGAGAAGCAATCTGTTCCAACACTTCAATTCACTGTGCGAAGTGAATGGAGTGTTGCTTCACTTTCTAAATGCTGTCCTTTCAGAGAAAATCACTTTCCTTTGAAAGTGCCTTAAACTACTTTCAAGCATTCACAAAAAACTCACATGCGTTTCTCTTAAAGAGAAGCAGTCTGTTCCAACACTTCAATTCACTGTGCGAAGTGAATGGAGTGTTGCTTCAGTTTCTAAATGCTGTTCTTTCAGAGAAAATCACTTTCCTTTGAAAGTGCCTTAAGAAACTTGCAAGCATTCACAAGAAACTCACATGCGTTTCTCTGAAAGAGAAGCAGTCTGTTCCAACACTTCAATTCACTGTGCGAAGTGAATGGAGTGTTGTTTCACTTTCTAAATGCTGTCCTTTCAGAGAAAATCACTTTCCTTTGAAAGTGCCTTAAGCTACTTACAAGCATTCACTTGAAACTCACATGCGTTTCTCTGAAAGAGAAACAGTCTGTTCCAATACTTCAATTCACTTTGCGAAGTGAATGGAGTGTTGCTTCACTTTCTAAATGCTGTCCTTTCAGAGAAAATCACTTTCCTTTGAGAGTGCCTTTAGCTACTTACAAGCATTCACCAGAAACTCACATGCGTTTCTCTGAAAGAGAAGCAGTCTGTTCCAACACTTCAATTCACTGTGCGAAGTGAATGGAGTGTTGCTTCACTTTCTAAATCCTGTCCTTTCAGAGAAAATCACTTTCCTTTGAAAGTGCCTTAAGCTACTTACAAGCATTCACCAGAAACTCACATGCGTTTCTCTGAAAGAGAAACCTTCTCTTCCAACACTTCAATTCAGTGTGCGAAGTGAATGGAGTGTTGCTTCACTTTCTAAATGCTGTCCTTTCAGAGAAAATCACTTTCCTTTGAAAGTGCCTTAAGCTACTTACAAGCATTCACCAGAAACTCACATGCGTTTCTCTGAAAGAGAAGCAGTCTGTTCCAACACTTCAATTCACTGTGCGAAGTGAATGGAGTGTTGCTTCACTTTCTAAATGCTGTCCTTTCAGAGAAAATCACTTTCCTTTGAAAGTGCGTTAAGCTACTTGCAAGCATTAGGAAGAAACTCACATGTGTTTCTCTGAAAGAGAAGCAGACTGTTCCAACACTTCAATTCACTGTGCGATGTGAATGGAGTGTTGCTTCACTTTCTAAATGCTGTCCTTTCAGAGAAAATCACTTTCCTTTGAAAGTGCGTTTAGCTACTTGCAAGCATTAGGAAGAAACTCACATGCGTTTCTCTGAAAGAGAAGCAGACTGTTCCAACACTTCAATTCACTGTGCGATGTGAACGGAGTGTTGCTTCACTTTCTAAATGCTGTCCTTTCAGAGAAAATCACTTTCCTTTGATAGTGCCTTAAGCTACTTGCAAGCATTAGGAAGAAACTCACATGCGTTTCTCTGAAAGAGAAGCAGTCTGTTCCAACACTTCAATTCACTGTGTGAAGTGAATAGAGTGTTGCCTCACTTTCCAAATGCTGTCCTTTCAGAGAAAATTACTTTCCTTTGAAAGTGCCTTAAGCTACTTACAAGCATTCACCAGAAACTCACATGCGTTTCTCTGAAAGAGAAGCAATCTGTTCCAACACTTCAATTCACTGTGCGAAGTGAATGGAGTGTTGCTTCACTTTCTAAATGCTGTCCTTTCAGAGAAAATCACTTTCCTTTGAAAGTGCCTTAAACTACTTTCAAGCATTCACAAAAAACTCACATGCGTTTCTCTTAAAGAGAAGCAGTCTGTTCCAACACTTCAATTCACTGTGCGAAGTGAATGGAGTGTTGCTTCAGTTTCTAAATGCTGTCCTTTCAGAGAAAATCACTTTCCTTTGAAAGTGCCTTAAGAAACTTGCAAGCATTCACAAGAAACTCACATGCGTTTCTCTGAAAGAGAAGCAGTCTGTTCCAATACTTCAATTCACTGAGCGAAGTGAATGGAGTGTTGCTTCACTTTCTAAATGCTGTCCTTTCAGAGAAAATCACTTTCCTTTGAAAGTGCCTTAAGCTACTTACAAGCATTCACCAGAAACTCACATGCGTTTCTCTGAAAGAGAAGCAATCTGTTCCAATACTTCAATTCACTTTGCGAAGTGAATGGAGTGTTGCTTCACTTTCTAAATGCTGTCCTTTCAGAGAAAATCACTTTCCTTTGAGAGTGCCTTTAGCTACTTACAAGCATTCACCAGAAACTCACATGCGTTTCTCTGAAAGAGAAGCAGTCTGTTCCAACACTTCAATTCACTGTGCGAAGTGAATGGAGTGTTGCTTCACTTTCTAAATCCTGTCCTTTCAGAGAAAATCACTTTCCTTTGAAAGTGCCTTAAGCTACTTACAAGCATTCACCAGAAACTCACATGCGTTTCTCTGAAAGAGAAACCTTCTCTTCCAACACTTCAATTCAGTGTGCGAAGTGAATGGAGTGTTGCTTCACTTTCTAAATGCTGTCCTTTCAGAGAAAATCACTTTCCTTTGAAAGTGCCTTAAGCTACTTACAAGCATTCACCAGAAACTCACATGCGTTTCTCTGAAAGAGAAGCAGTCTGTTCCAACACTTCAATTCACTGTGCGAAGTGAATGGAGTGTTGCTTCACTTTCTAAATGCTGTCCTTTCAGAGAAAATCACTTTCCTTTGAAAGTGCGTTAAGCTACTTGCAAGCATTAGGAAGAAACTCACATGCGTTTCTCTGAAAGAGAAGCAGACTGTTCCAACACTTCAATTCACTGTGCGATGTGAATGGAGTGTTGCTTCACTTTCTAAATGCTGTCCTTTCAGAGAAAATCACTTTCCTTTGAAAGTGCGTTTAGCTACTTGCAAGCATTAGGAAGAAACTCACATGCGTTTCTCTGAAAGAGAAGCAGACTGTTCCAACACTTCAATTCACTGTGCGATGTGAACGGAGTGTTGCTTCACTTTCTAAATGCTGTCCTTTCAGAGAAAATCACTTTCCTTTGATAGTGCCTTAAGCTACTTGCAAGCATTAGGAAGAAACTCACATGCGTTTCTCTGAAAGAGAAGCAGTCTGTTCCAACACTTCAATTCACTGTGTGAAGTGAATAGAGTGTTGCCTCACTTTCCAAATGCTGTCCTTTCAGAGAAAATTACTTTCCTTTGAAAGTGCCTTAAGCTACTTACAAGCATTCACCAGAAACTCACATGCGTTTCTCTGAAAGAGAAGCAATCTGTTCCAACACTTCAATTCACTGTGCGAAGTGAATGGAGTGTTGCTTCACTTTCTAAATGCTGTCCTTTCAGAGAAAATCACTTTCCTTTGAAAGTGCCTTAAACTACTTTCAAGCATTCACAAAAAACTCACATGCGTTTCTCTTAAAGAGAAGCAGTCTGTTCCAACACTTCAATTCACTGTGCGAAGTGAATGGAGTGTTGCTTCAGTTTCTAAATGCTGTCCTTTCAGAGAAAATCACTTTCCTTTGAAAGTGCCTTAAGAAACTTGCAAGCATTCACAAGAAACTCACATGCGTTTCTCTGAAAGAGAAGCAGTCTGTTCCAATACTTCAATTCACTGTGCGAAGTGAATGGAGTGTTGCTTCACTTTCTAAATGCTGTCCTTTCAGAGAAAATCACTTTCCTTTGAAAGTGCCTTAAGCTACTTACAAGCATTCACCAGAAACTCACATGCGTTTCTCTGAAAGAGAAGCAATCTGTTCCAACACTTCAATTCACTGTGCGAAGTGAATGGAGTGTTGCTTCACTTTCTAAATGCTGTCCTTTCAGAGAAAATCACTTTCCTTTGAAAGTGCCTTAAGCTACTTTCTGGCATTCACAGGAAACACACATGCGTTTCTCTGAAAGAGAAGCACTCTGTTCCAACACTTCAATTCACTGTGTGAAGTGAATGGAGTGTTGCCTAACTTTCTAAATGCTGTCCTTTCAGAGAAAATCACTTTCCTTTGAAAGTGCCTTAAGCTACTTACAAGCATTCACTAGAAACTCACATGCGTTTCTCTGAAAGAGAAGCAGTCTGTTCCAACACTTCAATTCAATGTGCGAAGTAAATGGAGTGTTGCTTCACTTTCTAAATGCTGTCCTTTCAGAGAAAATCACTTTCCTTTGAAAGTGCCTTAAGCTACTTACAAGCATTCAACAGAAACTCACATGCATTTCTCTGAAAGAGAAGCAGTCTGTTCCAACACTTCAATTCACTGTGCGAAGTGAATGGAGTGTTGCTTCACTTTCTAAATGCTGTCCTTTCAGAGAAAATCACTTTCCTTTGAAAGTGCGTTAAGCTACTTGCAAGCATTAGGAAGAAACTCACATGCGTTTCTCTGAAAGAGAAGCAGACTGTTCCAACACTTCAATTCACTGTGCGATGTGAATGGAGTGTTGCTTCACTTTCTAAATGCTGTCCTTTCAGAGAAAATCACTTTCCTTTGAAAGTGCCTTAAGCTACTTTCTAGCATTCACAGGAAACACACATGCGTTTCTCTGAAAGTGAAGCAGTCGGTTCCAACACTTCAATTCACTGTGCGAAGTGAATGGAGTGTTGCTTCACTTTCTAAATGCTGTCCTTTCAGAGAAAATCACTTTCCTTTGATAGTGCCTTAAGCTACTTGCAAGCATTAGGAAGAAACTCACATGCGTTTCTCTGAAAGAGAAGCAGTCTGTTCCAACACTTCAATTCACTGTGTGAAGTGAATAGAGTGTTGCCTCACTTTCCAAATGCTGTCCTTTCAGAGAAAATCACTTTCCTTTGAAAGTGCCTTAAGCTACTTACAAGCATTCACCAGAAACTCACATGCGTTTCTCTGAAAGAGAAGCAATCTGTTCCAACACTTCAATTCACTGTGCGAAGTGAATGGAGTGTTGCTTCACTTTCTAAATGCTGTCCTTTCAGAGAAAATCACTTTCCTTTGAAAGTGCCTTAAACTACTTTCAAGCATTCACAAAAAACTCACATGCGTTTCTCTTAAAGAGAAGCAGTCTGTTCCAACACTTCAATTCACTGTGCGAAGTGAATGGAGTGTTGCTTCACTTTCTAAATGCTGTTCTTTCAGAAAAAATCACTTTCCTTTGAAAGTGCCTTAAGCAACTTGCAAGAATTCACAAGAAACTCACTTGCGTTTCTCAGAAAGAGAAGCAGTCTGTTCCAACACTTCAATTCACTGTGTGAAGTGAATGGAGTGTTGCTTCACTTTCTAAATGCTGTCCTTTCAGAGAAAATCACTTTCCTTTGAAAGTGCCTTAAGCTACTTACAAGCATTCACCAGAAACTCACATGTGTTTCTCTGAAAGAGAAGCAGTCTGTTCCAATACTTCAATTCACTCTGCGAAGTGAATGGAGTGTTGCTTCACTTTCTAAATGCTGTCCTTTCAGAGAAAATCACTTTCCTTTGAAAGTGCCTTAAGCTACTTACAAGCATTCAACAGAAACTCACATGCATTTCTCTGAAAGAAAAGCAGTCTGTTCCAACACTTCAATTCACTTTGCGAAGTGAATGGAGTGTTGCTTCACTTTCTAAATGCTGTCCTTTCAGAGAAAATCACTTTCCTTTGAGAGTGCCTTAAGCTACTTACAAGCATTCACCAGAAACTCACATGCGTTTCTCTGAAAGAGAAGCAGTCTGTTCCAACACTTCAATTCACTGTGCGAAGTGAATGGAGTGTTGCTTCACTTTCTAAATGCTGGCCTTTCAGAGAAAATCACTTTCCTTTGAAAGTGCCTTAAGCTACTTACAAGCATTCACCAGAAACTCACATGCGTTTCTCTGAAAGAGAAACCTTCTCTTCCAACACTTCAATTCAGTGTGCGAAGTGAATGGAGTGTTGCTTCACTTTCTAAATGCTGTCCTTTCAGAGAAAATCACTTTCCTTTGAAAGTGCCTTAAGCTACTTGCAAGCATTCATCAGAAACACTAATGCGTTTATATGAAAGATAAGCACTCTGTTCCAACACTTCAATTCACTGCACGAAGGGAATGGAGTGTTGCTTCACTTCCTAAATGCTGTCCTTTCAGAGAAAATCACTTTCCTTTGAAAGTGCCTTAAGCTACTTTCTAGCATTCACAGGAAACACACATGCGTTTCTCTGAAAGAGAAGCAGTCCGTTCCAACACTTCAATTCACTGTGCGAAGTGAATGGAGTGTTGCTTCACTTTCTAAATGCTGTCCTTTCAGAGAAAATCACTTTCCTTTGATAGTGCCTTAAGCTACTTGCAAGCATTAGGAAGAAACTCACATGCGTTTCTCTGAAAGAGAAGCAGTCTGTTCCAACACTTCAATTCACTGTGTGAAGTGAATAGAGTGTTGCCTCACTTTCCAAATGCTGTCCTTTCAGAGAAAATCACTTTCCTTTGAAAGTGCCTTAAGCTACTTACAAGCATTCACCAGAAACTCACATGCGTTTCTCTGAAAGAGAAGCAATCTGTTCCAACACTTCAATTCACTGTGCGAAGTGAATGGAGTGTTGCTTCACTTTCTAAATGCTGTCCAATCAGAGAAAATCACTTTCCTTTGAAAGTGCCTTAAGGTACTTGCAAGCATTAGGAAGAAACTCACATGCGTTTCTCTGAAAGAGAAGCAGTCTGTTCCAACACTTCAATTCACTGTTCGAAGTGAATGGAGTGTTGCTTCACTTTCTAAATGCTGTCCTTTCAGAAAAAATCACTTTCCTTTGAAAGTGCCTTAAGCAACTTGCAAGAATTCACAAGAAACTCACTTGCGTTTCTCTGAAAGAGAAGCAGTCTGTTCCAACACTTCAATTCACTGTGTAAAGTGAATGGAGTGTTGCTTCACTTTCTAAATGCTGTCCTTTCAGAGAAAATCACTTTCCTTTGAAAGTGCCTTAAGCTACTTACAAGCATTCACCAGAAACTCACATGTGTTTCTCTGAAAGAGAAGCAGTCTGTTCCAATACTTCAATTCACTCTGCAAAGTGAATGGAGTGTTGCTTCACTTTCTAAATGCTGTCCTTTCAGAGAAAATCACTTTCCTTTGAGAGTGCCTTTAGCTACTTACAAGCATTCACCAGAAACTCACATGCGTTTCTCTGAAAGAGAAGCAGTCGGTTCCAACACTTCAATTCACTGTGCGAAGTGAATGGAGTGTTGCCTAACTTTCTAAATGCTGTCCTTTCAGAGAAAATCACTTTCCTTTGAAAGTGCCTAAAGCTACTTACAAGCATTCACCAGAAACTCACATGCGTTTCTCTGAAAGAGAAACCTTCTCTTCCAACACTTCAATTCAGAGTGCGAAGTGAATGGAGTGTTGCTTCACTTTCTAAATGCTGTCCTTTCAGAGAAAATCACTTTCCTTTGAAAGTGCCTTAAGCTACTTACAAGCATTCACCAGAAACTCACATGCGTTTCTCTGAAAGAGAAGCAGTCTGTTCCAACACTTCAATTCACTGTGCGAAGTGAATGGAGTGTTGCTTCACTTTCTAAATGCTGTCCTTTCAGAGAAAATCACTTTCCTTTGAAAGTGCGTTAAGCTACTTGCAAGCATTAGGAAGAAACTCACATGCGTTTCTCTGAAAGAGAAGCAGACTGTTCCAACACTTCAATTCACTGTGCGATGTGAATGGAGTGTTTCTTCACTTTCTAAATGCTGTCCTTTCAGAGAAAATCACTTTCCTTTGAAAGTGCGTTTAGCTACTTGCAAGCATTAGGAAGAAACTCACATGCGTTTCTCTGAAAGAGAAGCAGACTGTTCCAACACTTCAATTCACTGTGCGATGTGAACGGAGTGTTGCTTCACTTTCTAAATGCTGTCCTTTCAGAGAAAATCACTTTCCTTTGATAGTGCCTTAAGCTACTTGCAAGCATTAGGAAGAAACTCACATGCGTTTCTCTGAAAGAGAAGCAGTCTGTTCCAACACTTCAATTCACTGTGTGAAGTGAATAGAGTGTTGCCTCACTTTCCAAATGCTGTCCTTTCAGAGAAAATTACTTTCCTTTGAAAGTGCCTTAAGCTACTTACAAGCATTCACCAGAAACTCACATGCGTTTCTCTGAAAGAGAAGCAATCTGTTCCAACACTTCAATTCACTGTGCGAAGTGAATGGAGTGTTGCTTCACTTTCTAAATGCTGTCCTTTCAGAGAAAATCACTTTCCTTTGAAAGTGCCTTAAACTACTTTCAAGCATTCACAAAAAACTCACATGCGTTTCTCTTAAAGAGAAGCAGTCTGTTCCAACACTTCAATTCACTGTGCGAAGTGAATGGAGTGTTGCTTCAGTTTCTAAATGCTGTCCTTTCAGAGAAAATCACTTTCCTTTGAAAGTGCCTTAAGAAACTTGCAAGCATTCACAAGAAACTCACATGCGTTTCTCTGAAAGAGAAGCAGTCTGTTCCAACACTTCAATTCACTGTGCGAAGTGAATGGAGTGTTGCTTCACTTTCTAAATGCTGTCCTTTCAGAGAAAATCACTTTCCTTTGAAAGTGCCTTAAGCTACTTACAAGCATTCACTTGAAACTCACATGCGTTTCTCTGAAAGAGAAGCAGTCTGTTCCAATACTTCAATTCACTTTGCGAAGTGAATGGAGTGTTGCTTCACTTTCTAAATGCTGTCCTTTCAGAGAAAATCACTTTCCTTTGAGAGTGCCTTTAGCTACTTACAAGCATTCACCAGAAACTCACATGCGTTTCTCTGAAAGAGAAGCAGTCTGTTCCAACACTTCAATTCACTGTGCGAAGTGAATGGAGTTTTGCTTCACTTTCTAAATCCTGTCCTTTCAGAGAAAATCACTTTCCTTTGAAAGTGCCTTAAGCTACTTACAAGCATTCACCAGAAACTCACATGCGTTTCTCTGAAAGAGAAACCTTCTCTTCCAACACTTCAATTCAGTGTGCGAAGTGAATGGAGTGTTGCTTCACTTTCTAAATGCTGTCCTTTCAGAGAAAATCACTTTCCTTTGAAAGTGCCTTAAGCTACTTACAAGCATTCAACAGAAACTCACATGCATTTCTCTGAAAGAGAAGCAGACTGTTCCAACACTTCAATTCACTGTGCGATGTGAATGGAGTGTTGCTTCACTTTCTAAATGCTGTCCTTTCAGAGAAAATCACTTTCCTTTGATAGTGCCTTAAGCTACTTGCAAGCATTAGGAAGAAACTCACATGCGTTTCTCTGAAAGAGAAGCAGTCTGTTCCAACACTTCAATTCACTGTGTGAAGTGAATAGAGTGTTGCCTCACTTTCCAAATGCTGTCCTTTCAGAGAAAATTACTTTCCTTTGAAAGTGCCTTAAGCTACTTACAAGCATTCACCAGAAACTCACATGCGTTTCTCTGAAAGAGAAGCAATCTGTTCCAACACTTCCATTCACTGTGCGAAGTGAATGGAGTGTTGCTTCACTTTCTAAATGCTGTCCTTTCAGAGAAAATCACTTTCCTTTGAAAGTGCCTTAAACTACTTTCAAGCATTCACAAAAAACTCACATGCGTTTCTCTTAAAGAGAAGCAGTCTGTTCCAACACTTCAATTCACTGTGCGAAGTGAATGGAGTGTTGCTTCAGTTTCTAAATGCTGTCCTTTCAGAGAAAATCACTTTCCTTTGAAAGTGCCTTAGGAAACTTGCAAGCATTCACAAGAAACTCACATGCGTTTCTCTGAAAGAGAAGCAGTCTGTTCCAATACTTCAATTCACTGTGCAAAGTGAATGGAGTGTTGCTTCACTTTCTAAATGCTGTCCTTTCAGAGAAAATCACTTTCCTTTGAAAGTGCCTTAAGCTACTTACAAGCATTCACCAGAAACTCACATGCGTTTCTCTGAAAGAGAAGCAGTCTGTTCCAACACTTCAATTCACTGTGCGAAGTGAATGGAGTGTTGCTTCACTTTCTAAATGCTGTCCTTTCAGAGAAAATCACTTTCCTTTGAAAGTGCCTTAAGCTACTTTCTGGCATTCACAGGAAACACACATGCGTTTCTCTGAAAGAGAAACAGTCTGTTCCAACACTTCAATTCACTGTGTGAAGTGAATGGAGTGTTGCCTAACTTTCTAAATGCTGTCCTTTCAGAGAAAATCACTTTCCTTTGAAAGTGCCTTAAGCTACTTACAAGCATTCACCAGAAACTCACATGCGTTTCTCTGAAAGAGAAGCAGTCTGTTCCAACACTTCAATTCAATGTGCGAAGTAAATGGAGTGTTGCTTCACTTTCTAAATGCTGTCCTTTCAGAGAAAATCACTTTCCTTTGAAAGTGCCTTAAGCTACTTACAAGCATTCAACAGAAACTCACATGCATTTCTCTGAAAGAGAAGCAGTCTGTTCCAACACTTCAATTCACTGTGCGAAGTGAATGGAGTGTTGCTTCACTTTCTAAATGCTGTCCTTTCAGAGAAAATCACTTTCCTTTGAAAGTGCGTTAAGCTACTTGCAAGCATTAGGAAGAAACTCACATGCGTTTCTCTGAAAGAAAAGCAGACTGTTCCAACACTTCAATTCACTGTGCGATGTGAATGGAGTGTTGCTTCACTTTCTAAATGCTGTCCTTTCAGAGAAAATCACTTTTCTTTGAAAGTGCCTTAAGCTACTTTCTAGCATTCACAGGAAACACACATGCGTTTCTCTGAAAGAGAAGCAGTCGGTTCCAACACTTCAATTCACTGTGCGAAGTGAATGGAGTGTTGCTTCACTTTCTAAATGCTGTCCTTTCAGAGAAAATCACTTTCCTTTGATAGTGCCTTAAGCTACTTGCAAGCATTAGGAAGAAACTCACATGCGTTTCTCTTAAAGAGAAGCAGTCTGTTCCAACACTTCAATTCACTGTGCGAAGTGAATGGAGTGTTGCTTCACTTTCTAAATGCTGTTCTTTCAGAAAAAATCACTTTCCTTTGAAAGTGCCTTAAGCAACTTGCAAGAATTCACAAGAAACTCACTTGCGTTTCTCTGAAAGAGAAGCAGTCTGTTCCAACACTTCAATTCACTGTGTGAAGTGAATGGAGTGCTGCTTCACTTTCTAAATGCTGTCCTTTCAGAGAAAATCACTTTCCTTTGAAAGTGCCTTAAGCTACTTACAAGCATTCACCAGAAACTCACATGTGTTTCTCTGAAAGAGAAGCAGTCTGTTCCAATACTTCAATTCACTCTGCGAAGTGAATGGAGTGTTGCTTCACTTTCTAAATGCTGTCCTTTCAGAGAAAATCACTTTCCTTTGAAAGTGCCTTAAGCTACTTACAAGCATTCAACAGAAACTCACATGCATTTCTCTTAAAGAAAAGCAGTCTGTTCCAACACTTCAATTCACTTTGCGAAGTGAATGGAGTGTTGCTTCACTTTCTAAATGCTGTCCTTTCAGAGAAAATCACTTTCCTTTGAGAGTGCCTTAAGCTACTTACAAGCATTCACCAGAAACTCACATGCGTTTCTCTGAAAGAGAAGCAGTCTGTTCCAACACTTCAATTCACTGTGCGAAGTGAATGGAGTGTTGCTTCACTTTCTAAATGCTGGCCTTTCAGAGAAAATCACTTTCCTTTGAAAGTGCCTTAAGCTACTTACAAGCATTCACCAGAAACTCACATGCGTTTCTCTGAAAGAGAAATCTTCTCTTCCAACACTTCAATTCAGTGTGCGAAGTGAATGGAGTGTTGCTTCACTTTCTAAATGCTGTCCTTTCAGAGAAAATCACTTTCCTTTGAAAGTGCCTTAAGCTACTTGCAAGCATTCATCAGAAACACTAATGCGTTTATATGAAAGATAAGCACTCTGTTCCAACACTTCAATTCACTGCACGAAGGGAATGGAGTGTTGCTTCACTTCCTAAATGCTGTCCTTTCAGAGAAAATCACTTTCCTTTGAAAGTGCCTTAAGCTACTTTCTAGCATTCACAGGAAACACACATGCGTTTCTCTGAAAGAGAAGCAGTCGGTTCCAACACTTCAATTCACTGTGCGAAGTGAATGGAGTGTTGCTTCACTTTCTAAATGCTGTCCTTTCAGAGAAAATCACTTTCCTTTGATAGTGCCTTAAGCTACTTGCAAGCATTAGGAAGAAACTCACATGCGTTTCTCTGAAAGAGAAGCAGTCTGTTCCAACACTTCAATTCACTGTGTGAAGTGAATAGAGTGTTGCCTCACTTTCCAAATGCTGTCCTTTCAGAGAAAATCACTTTCCTTTGAAAGTGCCTTAAGCTACTTACAAGCATTCACCAGAAACTCACATGCGTTTCTCTGAAAGAGAAGCAATCTGTTCCAACACTTCAATTCACTGTGCGAAGTGAATGGAGTGTTGCTTCACTTTCTAAATGCTGTCCTTTCAGAGAAAATCACTTTCCTTTGAAAGTGCCTTAAACTACTTTCAAGCATTCACAAAAAACTCACATGCGTTTCTCTGAAAGAGAAGCAGTCTGTTCCAACACTTCAATTCACTGTGCGAAGTGAATGGAGTGTTGCTTCAGTTTCTAAATGCTGTCCTTTCAGAGAAAATCACTTTCCTTTGATAGTGCCTTAAGCTACTTGCAAGCATTAGGAAGAAACTCACATGCGTTTCTCTGTAAGAGTAGCAGTCTGTTCCAACACTTCAATTCACTGTGTGAAGTGAATGGAGTGTTGCCTCACTTTCTAAATGCTTTCCTTTCAGAGAAAATCACTTTCCTTTGAAAGTGCCTTAAGCTACTTACAAGCATTTTACAGAAACTCACGTGCGTTTCTCTGAAAGAGAAGCAGTCTGTTCCAACACTTCAATTCACTGTGCGAAGTGAATGGAGTGTTGCTTCACTTTCTAAATGCTGTTCTTTCAGAGAAAATCACTTTCTTTTGAAAGTGCCTTAAGCTACTTGCAAGAATTAGGAAGAAACTCACATGCGTTTCTCTGAAAGAGAAGCAGTCCGTTCCAACACTTCAATTCACTGTGCGAAGTGAATGGAGTGTTGCTTCACTTTCTAAATGCTGTCCTTTCAGAGAAAATCACTTTCCTTTGAAAGTGCCTTAAGCTACTTTCTGGCATTCACAGGAAACACACATGCGTTTCTCTGAAAGAGAAGCACTCTGTTCCTACACTTCAATTCACTGTGTGAAGTGAATGGAGTGTTGCCTCACTTTCTAAATGCTGTCCTTTCAGAGAAAATCACTTTCCTTTGAAAGTGCCTTAAGCTACTTACAAGCATTCACCAGAAACTCACATGCGTTTCTCTGAAAGAGAAGCAGTCTGTTCCAACACTTCAATTCAATGTGCGAAGTAAATGGAGTGTTGCTTCACTTTCTAAATGCTGTCCTTTCAGAGAAAATCACTTTCCTTTGAAAGTGCCTTAAGCTACTTACAAGCATTCAACAGAAACTCACATGCATTTCTCTGAAAGAGAAGCAGTCTGTTCCAACAATTCAATTCACTGTGCGAAGTGAATGGAGTGTTGCTTCACTTTCTAAATGCTGTCCTTTCAGAGAAAATCACTTTCCTTTGAAAGTGCGTTAAGCTACTTGCAAGCATTAGGAAGAAACTCACATGCGTTTCTCTGAAAGAGAAGCAGACTGTTCCAACACTTCAATTCACTGTGCGATGTGAATGGAGTGTTGCTTCACTTTCTAAATGCTGTCCTTTCAGAGAAAATCACTTTCCTTTGAAAGTGCCTTAAGCTACTTTCTAGCATTCACAGGAAACACACATGCGTTTCTCTGAAAGAGAAGCAGTCGGTTCCAACACTTCAATTCACTGTGCGAAGTGAATGGAGTGTTGCTTCACTTTCTAAATGCTGTCCTTTCAGAGAAAATCACTTTCCTTTGATAGTGCCTTAAGCTACTTGCAAGCATTAGGAAGAAACTCACATGCGTTTCTCTGAAAGAGAAGCAGTCTGTTCCAACACTTCAATTCACTGTGTGAAGTGAATAGAGTGTTGCCTCACTTTCCAAATGCTGTCCTTTCAGAGAAAATCACTTTCCTTTGAAAGTGCCTTAAGCTACTTACAAGCATTCACCAGAAACTCACATGCGTTTCTCTGAAAGAGAAGCAATCTGTTCCAACACTTCAATTCACTGTGCGAAGTGAATGGAGTGTTGCTTTACTTTCTAAATGCTGTCCTTTCAGAGAAAATCACTTTCCTTTGAAAGTGCCTTAAACTACTTTCAAGCATTCACAAAAAACTCACATGCGTTTCTCTTAAAGAGAAGCAGTCTGTTCCAACACTTCAATTCACTGTGCGAAGTGAATGGAGTGTTGCTTCACTTTCTAAATGCTGTCCTTTCAGAAAAAATCACTTTCCTTTGAAAGTGCCTTAAGCAACTTGCAAGAATTCACAAGAAACTCACTTGCGTTTCTCTGAAAGAGAAGCAGTCTGTTCCAACACTTCAATTCACTGTGTAAAGTGAATGGAGTGTTGCTTCACTTTCTAAATGCTGTCCTTTCAGAGAAAATCACTTTCCTTTGAAAGTGCCTTAAGCTACTTACAAGCATTCACCAGAAACTCACATGTGTTTCTCTGAAAGAGAAGCAGTCTGTTCCAATACTTCAATTCACTCTGCAAAGTGAATGGAGTGTTGCTTCACTTTCTAAATGCTGTCCTTTCAGAGAAAATCACTTTCCTTTGAGAGTGCCTTAAGCTACTTACAAGCATTCACCAGAAACTCACATGCGTTTCTCTGAAAGAGAAGCAGTCTGTTCCAACACTTCAATTCACTGTGCGAAGTGAATGGAGTGTTGCTTCACTTTCTAAATGCTGGCCTTTCAGAGAAAATCACTTTCCTTTGAAAGTGCCTTAAGCTACTTACAAGCATTCACCAGAAACTCACATGCGTTTCTCTGAAAGAGAAACCTTCTCTTCCAACACTTCAATTCAGTGTGCGAAGTGAATGGAGTGTTGCTTCACTTTCTAAATGCTGTCCTTTAAGAGAAAATCACTTTCCTTTGAAAGTGCCTTAAGCTACTTGCAAGCATTCATCAGAAACACTAATGCGTTTATATGAAAGATAAGCACTCTGTTCCAACACTTCAATTCACTGCACGAAGGGAATGGAGTGTTGCTTCACTTCCTAAATGCTGTCCTTTCAGAGAAAATCACTTTCCTTTGAAAGTGCCTTAAGCTACTTTCTAGCATTCACAGGAAACACACATGCGTTTCTCTGAAAGAGAAGCAGTCGGTTCCAACACTTCAATTCACTGTGCGAAGTGAATGGAGTGTTGCTTCACTTTCTAAATGCTGTCCTTTCAGAGAAAATCACTTTCCTTTGATAGTGCCTTAAGCTACTTGCAAGCATTAGGAAGAAACTCACATGCGTTTCTCTGAAAGAGAAGCAGTCTGTTCCAACACTTCAATTCACTGTGTGAAGTGAATAGAGTGTTGCCTCACTTTCCAAATGCTGTCCTTTCAGAGAAAATCACTTTCCTTTGAAAGTGCCTTAAGCTACTTACAAGCATTCACCAGAAACTCACATGCGTTTCTCTGAAAGAGAAGCAATCTGTTCCAACACTTCAATTCACTGTGCGAAGTGAATGGAGTGTTGCTTCACTTTCTAAATGCTGTCCTTTCAGAGAAAATCACTTTCCTTTGAAAGTGCCTTAAACTACTTTCAAGCATTCACAAAAAACTCACATGCGTTTCTCTGAAAGAGAAGCAGTCTGTTCCAACACTTCAATTCACTGTGCGAAGTGAATGGAGTGTTGCTTCAGTTTCTAAATGCTGTCCTTTCAGAGAAAATCACTTTCCTTTGATAGTGCCTTAAGCTACTTGCAAGCATTAGGAAGAAACTCACATGCGTTTCTCTGTAAGAGAAGCAGTCTGTTCCAACACTTCAATTCACTGTGTGAAGTGAATGGAGTGTTGCCTCACTTTCTAAATGCTTTCCTTTCAGAGAAAATCACTTTCCTTTGAAAGTGCCTTAAGCTACTTACAAGCATTTTACAGAAACTCACGTGCGTTTCTCTGAAAGAGAAGCAGTCTGTTCCAACACTTCAATTCACTGTGCGAAGTGAATGGAGTGTTGCTTCACTTTCTAAATGCTGTTCTTTCAGAGAAAATCACTTTCTTTTGAAAGTGCCTTAAGCTACTTGCAAGAATTAGGAAGAAACTCACATGCGTTTCTCTGAAAGAGAAGCAGTCCGTTCCAACACTTCAATTCACTGTGCGAAGTGAATGGAGTGTTGCTTCACTTTCTAAATGCTGTCCTTTCAGAGAAAATCACTTTCCTTTGAAAGTGCCTTAAGCTACTTTCTGGCATTCACAGGAAACACACATGCGTTTCTCTGAAAGAGAAGCACTCTGTTCCTACACTTCAATTCACTGTGTGAAGTGAATGGAGTGTTGCCTCACTTTCTAAATGCTGTCCTTTCAGAGAAAATCACTTTCCTTTGAAAGTGCCTTAAGCTACTTACAAGCATTCACCAGAAACTCACATGCGTTTCTCTGAAAGAGAAGCAGTCTGTTCCAACACTTCAATTCAATGTGCGAAGTAAATGGAGTGTTGCTTCACTTTCTAAATGCTGTCCTTTCAGAGAAAATCACTTTCCTTTGAAAGTGCCTTAAGCTACTTACAAGCATTCAACAGAAACTCACATGCATTTCTCTGAAAGAGAAGCAGTCTGTTCCAACAATTCAATTCACTGTGCGAAGTGAATGGAGTGTTGCTTCACTTTCTAAATGCTGTCCTTTCAGAGAAAATCACTTTCCATTGAAAGTGCATTAAGCTACTTGCAAGCATTAGGAAGAAACTCACATGCGTTTCTCTGAAAGAGAAGCAGACTGTTCCAACACTTCAATTCACTGTGCGATGTGAATGGAGTGTTGCTTCACTTTCTAAATGCTGTCCTTTCAGAGAAAATCACTTTCCTTTGAAAGTGCCTTAAGATACTTTCTAGCATTCACAGGAAACACACATGCGTTTCTCTGAAAGAGAAACAGTCGGTTCCAACACTTCAATTCACTGTGCGAAGTGAATGGAGTGTTGCTTCACTTTCTAAATGCTGTCCTTTCAGAGAAAATCACTTTCCTTTGATAGTGCCTTAAGCTACTTGCAAGCATTAGGAAGAAACTCACATGCGTTTCTCTGAAAGAGAAGCAGTCTGTTCCAACACTTCAATTCACTGTGTGAAGTGAATAGAGTGTTGCCTCACTTTCCAAATGCTGTCCTTTCAGAGAAAATCACTTTCCTTTGAAAGTGCCTTAAGCTACTTACAAGCATTCACCAGAAACTCACATGCGTTTCTCTGAAAGAGAAGCAATCTGTTCCAACACTTCAATTCACTGTGCGAAGTGAATGGAGTGTTGCTTCACTTTCTAAATGCTGTCCTTTCAGAGAAAATCACTTTCCTTTGAAAGTGCCTTAAACTACTTTCAAGCATTCACAAAAAACTCACATGCGTTTCTCTTAAAGAGAAGCAGTCTGTTCCAACACTTCAATTCACTGTGCGAAGTGAATGGAGTGTTGCTTCACTTTCTAAATGCTGTCCTTTCAGAAAAAATCACTTTCCTTTGAAAGTGCCTTAAGCAACTTGCAAGAATTCACAAGAAACTCACTTGCGTTTCTCTGAAAGAGAAGCAGTCTGTTCCAACACTTCAATTCACTGTGTAAAGTGAATGGAGTGTTGCTTCACTTTCTAAATGCTGTCCTTTCAGAGAAAATCACTTTCCTTTGAAAGTGCCTTAAGCTACTTACAAGCATTCACCAGAAACTCACATGTGTTTCTCTGAAAGAGAAGCAGTCTGTTCCAATACTTCAATTCACTCTGCAAAGTGAATGGAGTGTTGCTTCACTTTCTAAATGCTGTCCTTTCAGAGAAAATCACTTTCCTTTGAAAGTGCCTTAAGCTACTTACAAGCATTCAACAGAAACTCACATGCATTTCTCTGAAAGAGAAGCAGTCTGTTCCAACACTTCAATTCACTTTGCGAAGTGAATGGAGTGTTGCTTCACTTTCTAAATGCTGTCCTTTCAGAGAAAATCACTTTCCTTTGAAAGGGCCTTAAGCTACTTACAAGCATTCACCAGAAACTCACATGCGTTTCTCTGAAAGAGAAGCAGTCTGTTCCAATACTTCAATTCACTGTGCGAAGTGAATGGAGTGTTGCCTAACTTTCTAAATGCTGTCCTTTCAGAGAAAATCACTTTCCTTTGAAAGTGCCTAAAGCTACTTACAAGCATTCACCAGAAACTCACATGCGTTTCTCTGAAAGAGAAACCTTCTCTTCCAACACTTCAATTCAGTGTGCGAAGTGAATGGAGTGTTGCTTCACTTTCTAAATGCTGTCCTTTCAGAGAAAATCACTTTCCTTTGAAAGTGCCTTAAGCTACTTACAAGCATTCACCAGAAACTCACATGCGTTTCTCTGAAAGAGAAGCAGTCTGTTCCAACACTTCAATTCACTGTGCGAAGTGAATGGAGTGTTGCTTCACTTTCTAAATGCTGTCCTTTCAGAGAAAATCACTTTCCTTTGAAAGTGCGTTAAGCTACTTGCAAGCATTAGGAAGAAACTCACATGCGTTTCTCTGAAAGAGAAGCAGACTGTTCCAACACTTCAATTCACTGTGCGATGTGAATGGAGTGTTGCTTCACTTTCTAAATGCTGTCCTTTCAGAGAAAATCACTTTCCTTTGAAAGTGCGTTTAGCTACTTGCAAGCATTAGGAAGAAACTCACATGCGTTTCTCTGAAAGAGAAGCAGACTGTTCCAACACTTCAATTCACTGTGCGATGTGAACGGAGTGTTGCTTCACTTTCTAAATGCTGTCCTTTCAGAGAAAATCACTTTCCTTTGATAGTGCCTTAAGCTACTTGCAAGCATTAGGAAGAAACTCACATGCGTTTCTCTGAAAGAGAAGCAGTCTGTTCCAACACTTCAATTCACTGTGTGAAGTGAATAGAGTGTTGCCTCACTTTCCAAATGCTGTCCTTTCAGAGAAAATTACTTTCCTTTGAAAGTGCCTTAAGCTACTTACAAGCATTCACCAGAAACTCACATGCGTTTCTCTGAAAGAGAAGCAATCTGTTCCAACACTTCAATTCACTGTGCGAAGTGAATGGAGTGTTGCTTCACTTTCTAAATGCTGTCCTTTCAGAGAAAATCACTTTCCTTTGAAAGTGCCTTAAACTACTTTCAAGCATTCACAAAAAACTCACATGCGTTTCTCTTAAAGAGAAGCAGTCTGTTCCAACACTTCAATTCACTGTGCGAAGTGAATGGAGTGTTGCTTCAGTTTCTAAATGCTGTCCTTTCAGAGAAAATCACTTTCCTTTGAAAGTGCCTTAAGAAACTTGCAAGCATTCACAAGAAACTCACATGCGTTTCTCTGAAAGAGAAGCAGTCTGTTCCAATACTTCAATTCACTGTGCGAAGTGAATGGAGTGTTGCTTCACTTTCTAAATGCTGTCCTTTCAGTGAAAATCACTTTCCTTTGAAAGTGCCTTAAGCTACTTACAAGCATTCACCAGAAACTCACATGCGTTTCTCTGAAAGAGAAGCAGTCTGTTCCAACACTTCAATTCACTGTGCGAAGTGAATGGAGTGTTGCTTCACTTTCTAAATGCTGTCCTTTCAGAGAAAATCACTTTCCTTTGATAGTGCCTTTAGCTTCTTGCAAGCATTAGGAAGAAACTCACATGCGTTTCTCTGAAAGAGAAACAGTCTGTTCCAACACTTCAATTCACTGTGTGAAGTGAATAGAGTGTTGCCTCACTTTCCAAATGCTGTCCTTTCAGAGAAAATCACTTTCCTTTGAAAGTGCCTTAAGCTACTTACAAGCATTCACCAGAAACTCACATGCGTTTCTCTGAAAGAGAAGCAATCTGTTCCAACACTTCAATTCACTGTGCGAAGTGAATGGAGTGTTGCTTCACTTTCTAAATGCTGTCCTTTCAGAGAAAATCACTTTCCTTTGAAAGTGCCTTAAACTACTTTCAAGCATTCACCAGAAACTCACATGTGTTTCTCTGAAAGAGAAGCAGTCTGTTCCAATACTTCAATTCACTCTGCGAAGTGAATGGAGTGTTGCTTCACTTTCTAAATGCTGTCCTTTCAGAGAAAATCACTTTCCTTTGAAAGTGCCTTAAGCTACTTACAAGCATTCAACAGAAACTCACATGCATTTCTCTGAAAGAGAAGCAGTCTGTTCCAACACTTCAATTCACTTTGCGAAGTGAATGGAGTGTTGCTTCACTTTCTAAATGCTGTCCTTTCAGAGAAAATCACTTTCCTTTGAAAGTGTCTTAAGCTACTTACAAGCATTCACCAGAAACTCACATGCGTTTCTCTGAAAGAGAAGCAGTCTGTTCCAACACTTCAATTCACTGTGCGAAGTGAATGGAGTGTTGCTTCACTTTCTAAATGCTGTCCTTTCAGAGAAAATCACTTTCCTTTGAAAGTGCCTTAAGCTACTTACAAGCATTCACCAGAAACTCACATGCGTTTCTCTGAAAGAGAAGCAGTCTGTTCCAACACTTCAATTCACTGTGCGAAGTGAAAGGAGTGTTGCTTCACTTTCTAAATGCTGTCCTTTCAGAGAAAATCACTTTCCTTTGAAAGTGCGTTAAGCTACTTGCAAGCATTAGGAAGAAACTCACATGCGTTTCTCTGAAAGAGAAGCAGACTGTTCCAACACTTCAATTCACTGTGCGATGTGAATGGAGTGTTGCTTCACTTTCTAAATGCTGTCCTTTCAGAGAAAATCACTTTCCTTTGAAAGTGCGTTAAGCTACTTGCAAGCATTAGGAAGAAACTCACATGCGTTTCTCTAAAAGAGAAGCAGACTGTTCCAACACTTCAATTCACTGTGCGATGTGAATGGAGTGTTGCTTCACTTTCTAAATGCTGTCCTTTCAGAGAAAATCACTTTCCTTTGATAGTGCCTTAAGCTACTTGCAAGCATTAGGAAGAAACTCACATGCGTTTCTCTGAAAGAGATGCAGTCTGTTCCAACACTTCAATTCACTGTGTGAAGTGAATAGAGTGTTGCCTCACTTTCCAAATGCTGTCCTTTCAGAGAAAATCACTTTCCTTTGAAAGTGCCTTAAGCTACTTACAAGCATTTTACAGAAACTCACGTGCGTTTCTCTGAAAGAGAAGCAGTCTGTTCCAACACTTCAATTCACTGTGCGAAGTGAATGGAGTGTTGCTTCACTTTCTAAATGCTGTTCTTTCAGAGAAAATCACTTTCTTTTGAAAGTGCCTTAAGCTACTTGCAAGCATTAGGAAGAAACTCACATGCGTTTCTCTGAAAGAGAAGCAGTCTGTTCCAACATTTCAATTCACTGTGCGAAGTGAATGGAGTGTTGCTTCACTTTCTAAATGCTGTTCTTTCAGAGAAAATCACTTTCTTTTGAAAGTGCCTTAAGCTACTTGCAAGCATTAGGAAGAAACTCACATGCGTTTCTCTGAAAGAGAAGCAGTCCGTTCCAACACTTCAATTCACTGTGCGAAGTGAATGGAGTGTTGCTTCACTTTCTAAATGCTGTCCTTTCAGAGAAAATCACTTTCCTTTGAAAGTGCCTTAAGCTACTTGCAAGCATTAGGAAGAAACTCACATGCGTTTCTCTGAAAGAGAAGCAGTCTGTTCCAACACTTCAATTCACTGTGCGAAGTGAATGGAGTGTTGCTTCACTTTCTAAATGCTGTCCTTTCAGAGAAAATCACTTTCCTTTGAAAGTGCCTTAAGCTACTTTCAAGCATTCACCAGAAACTCACATGCGTTTCTCTGAAAGAGAAGCAGTCTGTTCCAACACTTCAATTCACTGTGCGAAGTGAATGGAATGTTACCTCACTTTCTAAATGCTGTTCTTTCAGAGAAAATCACTTTCCTTTGAAAGTGCGTTAAGCTACTTGCAAGCATTAGGAAGAAACTCACATGCGTTTCTCTGAAAGAGAAGCAGACTGTTCCCACCCTTCAATTCACTGTGCGATGTGAATGGAGTGTTGCTTCACTTTCTAAATGCTGTCCTTTCAGAGAAAATCACTTTCCTTTGAAAGTGCCTTAAGCTACTTTCTAGCATTCACAGGAAACACACATGCGTTTCTCTGAAAGGGAAGCAGTCGGTTCCAACACTTCAATTCACTGTGCGAAGTGAATGGAGTGTTGTTTCTCTTTCTAAATGCTGTCCTTTCAGAGAAAATCACTTTCCTTTGAAAGTGCCTTAAGCTACTTGCAAGCATTCATCAGAAACACTAATGCGTTTATATGAAAGATAAGCACTCTGTTCCAACACTTCAATTCACTGCACGAAGGGAACGGAGTGTTGCTTCACTTTCTAAATGCTGTCCTTTCAGAGAAAATCACTTTCCTTTGAAAGTGCCTTAAGCTACTTTCTAGCATTCACAGGAAACACACATGCGTTTCTCTGAAAGAGAAGCAGTCGGTTCCAACACTTTAATTCACTGTGCGAAGTGAATGGAGTGTTGCTTCACTTTCTAAATGCTGTCCTTTCAGAGAAAATCACTTTCCTTTGATAGTGCCTTAAGCTACTTGCAAGCATTAGGAAGAAACACACATGCGTTTCTCTGAAAGAGAAGCAGTCTGTTCCAACACTTCAATTCACTGTGTGAAGTGAATAGAGTGTTGCCTCACTTTCCAAATGCTGTCCTTTCAGAGAAAATCACTTTCCTTTGAAAGTGCCTTAAGCTACTTACAAGCATTCACCAGAAACTCACATGCGTTTCTCTGAAAGAGAAGCAATCTGTTCCAACACTTCAATTCACTGTGCGAAGTGAATGGAGTGTTGCTTCACTTTCTAAATGCTGTCCTTTCAGAGAAAATCACTTTCCTTTGAAAGTGCCTTAAACTACTTTCAAGCATTCACAAAAAACTCACATGCGTTTCTCTTAAAGAGAAGCAGTCTGTTCCAACACTTCAATTCACTGTGCGAAGTGAATGGGGTGTTGCTTCAGTTTCTAAATGCTGTCCTTTCAGAGAAAATCACTTTCCTTTGATAGTGCCTTAAGCTACTTGCAAGCATTAGGAAGAAACTCACATGCGTTTCTCTGAAAGAGAAGCAGTCTGTTCCAACACTTCAATTCACTGTGTGAAGTGAATGGAGTGTTGCCTCACTTTCTAAATGCTGTCCTTTCAGAGAAAATCACTTTCCTTTGAAAGTGCCTTAAGCTACTTAAAAGCATTTTACAGAAACTCACATGCGTTTCTCTGAAAGAGAAGCAGTCTGTTCCAACACTTCAATTCACTGTGCGAAGTGAATGGAGTGTTGCTTCACTTTCCAAATGCTGTTCTTTCAGAGAAAATCACTTTCTTTTGAAAGTGCCTTAAGCTACTTGCAAGCATTATGAAGAAACTCACATGCGTTTCTCTGAAAGAGAAGCAGTCCGTTCCAACACTTCAATTCACTGTGCGAAGTGAATGGAGTGTTGCTTCACTTTCTAAATGCTGTCCTTTCAGAGAAAATCACTTTCCTTTGAAAGTGCCTTAAGCTACTTTCTGGCATTCACAGGAAACACACATGCGTTTCTCTGAAAGAGAAGCACTCTGTTCCAATACTTCAATTCACTGTGCGAAGTGAATGGAGTGTTGCCTAACTTTCTAAATGCTGTCCTTTCAGAGAAAATCACTTTCCTTTGAAAGTGCCTAAAGCTACTTACAAGCATTCACCAGAAACTCACATGCGTTTCTCTGAAAGAGAAACCTTCTCTTCCAACACTTCAATTCAGTGTGCGAAGTGAATGGAGTGTTGCTTCACTTTCTAAATGCTGTCCTTTCAGAGAAAATCACTTTCCTTTGAAAGTGCCTTAAGCTACTTACAAGCATTCACCAGAAACTCACATGCGTTTCTCTGAAAGAGAAGCAGTCTGTTCCAACACTTCAATTCACTGTGCGAAGTGAATGGAGTGTTGCTTCACTTTCTAAATGCTGTCCTTTCAGAGAAAATCACTTTCCTTTGAAAGTGCGTTAAGCTACTTGCAAGCATTAGGAAGAAACTCACATGCGTTTCTCTGAAAGAGAAGCAGACTGTTCCAACACTTCAATTCACTGTGCGATGTGAATGGAGTGTTGCTTCACTTTCTAAATGCTGTCCTTTCAGAGAAAATCACTTTCCTTTGAAAGTGCGTTTAGCTACTTGCAAGCATTAGGAAGAAACTCACATGCGTTTCTCTGAAAGAGAAGCAGACTGTTCCAACACTTCAATTCACTGTGCGATGTGAACGGAGTGTTGCTTCACTTTCTAAATGCTGTCCTTTCAGAGAAAATCACTTTCCTTTGATAGTGCCTTAAGCTACTTGCAAGCATTAGGAAGAAACTCACATGCGTTTCTCTGAAAGAGAAGCAGTCTGTTCCAACACTTCAATTCACTGTGTGAAGTGAATAGAGTGTTGCCTCACTTTCCAAATGCTGTCCTTTCAGAGAAAATCACTTTCCTTTGAAAGTGCCTTAAGCTACTTACAAGCATTCACCAGAAACTCACATGCGTTTCTCTGAAAGAGAAGCAATCTGTTCCAACACTTCAATTCACTGTGCGAAGTGAATGGAGTGTTGCTTCACTTTCTAAATGCTGTCCTTTCAGAGAAAATCACTTTCCTTTGAAAGTGCCTTAAGCTACTTTCTAGCATTCACAGGAAACACACATGCGTTTCTCTGAAAGAGAAGCAGTCGGTTCCAACACTTTAATTCACTGTGCGAAGTGAATGGAGTGTTGCTTCACTTTCTAAATGCTGTCCTTTCAGAGAAAATCACTTTCCTTTGATAGTGCCTTAAGCTACTTGCAAGCATTAGGAAGAAACACACATGCGTTTCTCTGAAAGAGAAGCAGTCTGTTCCAACACTTCAATTCACTGTGTGAAGTGAATAGAGTGTTGCCTCACTTTCCAAATGCTGTCCTTTCAGAGAAAATCACTTTCCTTTGAAAGTGCCTTAAGCTACTTACAAGCATTCACCAGAAACTCACATGCGTTTCTCTGAAAGAGAAGCAATCTGTTCCAACACTTCAATTCACTGTGCGAAGTGAATGGAGTGTTGCTTCACTTTCTAAATGCTGTCCTTTCAGAGAAAATCACTTTCCTTTGAAAGTGCCTTAAACTACTTTCAAGCATTCACAAAAAACTCACATGCGTTTCTCTTAAAGAGAAGCAGTCTGTTCCAACACTTCAATTCACTGTGCGAAGTGAATGGGGTGTTGCTTCAGTTTCTAAATGCTGTCCTTTCAGAGAAAATCACTTTCCTTTGATAGTGCCTTAAGCTACTTGCAAGCATTAGGAAGAAACTCACATGCGTTTCTCTGAAAGAGAAGCAGTCTGTTCCAACACTTCAATTCACTGTGTGAAGTGAATGGAGTGTTGCCTCACTTTCTAAATGCTGTCCTTTCAGAGAAAATCACTTTCCTTTGAAAGTGCCTTAAGCTACTTAAAAGCATTTTACAGAAACTCACATGCGTTTCTCTGAAAGAGAAGCAGTCTGTTCCAACACTTCAATTCACTGTGCGAAGTGAATGGAGTGTTGCTTCACTTTCCAAATGCTGTTCTTTCAGAGAAAATCACTTTCTTTTGAAAGTGCCTTAAGCTACTTGCAAGCATTAGGAAGAAACTCACATGCGTTTCTCTGAAAGAGAAGCAGTCCGTTCCAACACTTCAATTCACTGTGCGAAGTGAATGGAGTGTTGCTTCACTTTCTAAATGCTGTCCTTTCAGAGAAAATCACTTTCCTTTGAAAGTGCCTTAAGCTACTTTCTGGCATTCACAGGAAACACACATGCGTTTCTCTGAAAGAGAAGCACTCTGTTCCAATACTTCAATTCACTGTGCGAAGTGAATGGAGTGTTGCCTAACTTTCTAAATGCTGTCCTTTCAGAGAAAATCACTTTCCTTTGAAAGTGCCTAAAGCTACTTACAAGCATTCACCAGAAACTCACATGCGTTTCTCTGAAAGAGAAACCTTCTCTTCCAACACTTCAATTCAGTGTGCGAAGTGAATGGAGTGTTGCTTCACTTTCTAAATGCTGTCCTTTCAGAGAAAATCACTTTCCTTTGAAAGTGCCTTAAGCTACTTACAAGCATTCACCAGAAACTCACATGCGTTTCTCTGAAAGAGAAGCAGTCTGTTCCAACACTTCAATTCACTGTGCGAAGTGAATGGAGTGTTGCTTCACTTTCTAAATGCTGTCCTTTCAGAGAAAATCACTTTCCTTTGAAAGTGCGTTAAGCTACTTGCAAGCATTAGGAAGAAACTCACATGCGTTTCTCTGAAAGAGAAGCAGACTGTTCCAACACTTCAATTCACTGTGCGATGTGAATGGAGTGTTGCTTCACTTTCTAAATGCTGTCCTTTCAGAGAAAATCACTTTCCTTTGAAAGTGCGTTTAGCTACTTGCAAGCATTAGGAAGAAACTCACATGCGTTTCTCTGAAAGAGAAGCAGACTGTTCCAACACTTCAATTCACTGTGCGATGTGAACGGAGTGTTGCTTCACTTTCTAAATGCTGTCCTTTCAGAGAAAATCACTTTCCTTTGATAGTGCCTTAAGCTACTTGCAAGCATTAGGAAGAAACTCACATGCGTTTCTCTGAAAGAGAAGCAGTCTGTTCCAACACTTCAATTCACTGTGTGAAGTGAATAGAGTGTTGCCTCACTTTCCAAATGCTGTCCTTTCAGAGAAAATTACTTTCCTTTGAAAGTGCCTTAAGCTACTTACAAGCATTCACCAGAAACTCACATGCGTTTCTCTGAAAGAGAAGCAATCTGTTCCAACACTTCAATTCACTGTGCGAAGTGAATGGAGTGTTGCTTCACTTTCTAAATGCTGTCCTTTCAGAGAAAATCACTTTCCATGAAAGTGCCTTAAACTACTTTCAAGCATTCACAAAAAACTCACATGCGTTTCTCTTAAAGAGAAGCAGTCTGTTCCAACACTTCAATTCACTGTGCGAAGTGAATGGAGTGTTGCTTCAGTTTCTAAATGCTGTCCTTTCAGAGAAAATCACTTTCCTTTGAAAGTGCCTTAAGAAACTTGCAAGCATTCACAAGAAACTCACATGCGTTTCTCTGAAAGAGAAGCAGTCTGTTCCAATACTTCAATTCACTGTGCGAAGTGAATGGAGTGTTGCTTCACTTTCTAAATGCTGTCCTTTCAGAGAAAATCACTTTCCTTTGAAAGTGCCTTAAGCTACTTACAAGCATTCACCAGAAACTCACATGCGTTTCTCTGAAAGAGAAGCAGTCTGTTCCAACACTTCAATTCACTGTGCGAAGTGAATGGAGTGTTGCTTCACTTTCTAAATGCTGTCCTTTCAGAGAAAATCACTTTCCTTTGATAGTGCCTTAAGCTTCTTGCAAGCATTAGGAAGAAAATCACATGCGTTTCTCTGAAAGAGAAACAGTCTGTTCCAACACTTCAATTCACTGTGTGAAGTGAATAGAGTGTTGCCTCACTTTCCAAATGCTGTCCTTTCAGAGAAAATCACTTTCCTTTGAAAGTGCCTTAAGCTACTTACAAGCATTCACCAGAAACTCACATGCGTTTCTCTGAAAGAGAAGCAATCTGTTCCAACACTTCAATTCACTGTGCGAAGTGAATGGAGTGTTGCTTCACTTTCTAAATGCTGTCCTTTCAGAGAAAATCACTTTCCTTTGAAAGTGCCTTAAACTACTTTCAAGCATTCACCAGAAACTCACATGTGTTTCTCTGAAAGAGAAGCAGTCTGTTCCAATACTTCAATTCACTCTGCGAAGTGAATGGAGTGTTGCTTCACTTTCTAAATGCTGTCCTTTCAGAGAAAATCACTTTCCTTTGAAAGTGCCTTAAGCTACTTACAAGCATTCAACAGAAACTCACATGCATTTCTCTGAAAGAGAAGCAGTCTGTTCCAACACTTCAATTCACTTTGCGAAGTGAATGGAGTGTTGCTTCACTTTCTAAATGCTGTCCTTTCAGAGAAAATCACTTTCCTTTGAAAGTGTCTTAAGCTACTTACAAGCATTCACCAGAAACTCACATGCGTTTCTCTGAAAGAGAAGCAGTCTGTTCCAACACTTCAATTCACTGTGCGAAGTGAATGGAGTGTTGCTTCACTTTCTAAATGCTGTCCTTTCAGAGAAAATCACTTTCCTTTGAAAGTGCCTTAAGCTACTTACAAGCATTCACCAGAAACTCACATGCGTTTCTCTGAAAGAGAAGCAGTCTGTTCCAACACTTCAATTCACTGTGCGAAGTGAAAGGAGTGTTGCTTCACTTTCTAAATGCTGTCCTTTCAGAGAAAATCACTTTCCTTTGAAAGTGCGTTAAGCTACTTGCAAGCATTAGGAAGAAACTCACATGCGTTTCTCTGAAAGAGAAGCAGACTGTTCCAACACTTCAATTCACTGTGCGATGTGAATGGAGTGTTGCTTCACTTTCTAAATGCTGTCCTTTCAGAGAAAATCACTTTCCTTTGAAAGTGCGTTAAGCTACTTGCAAGCATTAGGAAGAAACTCACATGCGTTTCTCTGAAAGAGAAGCAGTCTGTTCCAACACTTCAATTCACTGTGTGAAGTGAATAGAGTGTTGCCTCACTTTCCAAATGCTGTCCTTTCAGAGAAAATCACTTTCCTTTGAAAGTGCCTTAAGCTACTTACAAGCATTCACCAGAAACTCACATGCGTTTCTCTGAAAGAGAAGCAATCTGTTCCAACACTTCAATTCACTGTGCGAAGTGAATGGAGTGTTGCTTCACTTTCTAAATGCTGTCCTTTCAGAGAAAATCACTTTCCTTTGAAAGTGCCTTAAACTACTTTCAAGCATTCACAAAAAACTCACATGCGTTTCTCTGAAAGAGAAGCAGTCTGTTCCAACACTTCAATTCACTGTGCGAAGTGAATGGAGTGTTGCTTCAGTTTCTAAATGCTGTCCTTTCAGAGAAAATCACTTTCCTTTGATAGTGCCTTAAGCTACTTGCAAGCATTAGGAAGAAACTCACATGCGTTTCTCTGTAAGAGAAGCAGTCTGTTCCAACACTTCAATTCACTGTGTGAAGTGAATGGAGTGTTGCCTCACTTTCTAAATGCTTTCCTTTCAGAGAAAATCACTTTCCTTTGAAAGTGCCTTAAGCTACTTACAAGCATTTTACAGAAACTCACGTGCGTTTCTCTGAAAGAGAAGCAGTCTGTTCCAACACTTCAATTCACTGTGCGAAGTGAATGGAGTGTTGCTTCACTTTCTAAATGCTGTTCTTTCAGAGAAAATCACTTTCTTTTGAAAGTGCCTTAAGCTACTTGCAAGAATTAGGAAGAAACTCACATGCGTTTCTCTGAAAGAGAAGCAGTCCGTTCCAACACTTCAATTCACTGTGCGAAGTGAATGGAGTGTTGCTTCACTTTCTAAATGCTGTCCTTTCAGAGAAAATCACTTTCCTTTGAAAGTGCCTTAAGCTACTTTCTGGCATTCACAGGAAACACACATGCGTTTCTCTGAAAGAGAAGCACTCTGTTCCTACACTTCAATTCACTGTGTGAAGTGAATGGAGTGTTGCCTCACTTTCTAAATGCTGTCCTTTCAGAGAAAATCACTTTCCTTTGAAAGTGCCTTAAGCTACTTACAAGCATTCACCAGAAACTCACATGCGTTTCTCTGAAAGAGAAGCAGTCTGTTCCAACACTTCAATTCAATGTGCGAAGTAAATGGAGTGTTGCTTTACTTTCTAAATGCTGTCCTTTTAGAGAAAATCACTTTCCTTTGAAAGTGCCTTGAGCTACTTACAAGCATTCAACAGAAACTCACATGCATTTCTCTGAAAGAGAAGCAGTCTGTTCCAACAATTCAATTCACTGTGCGAAGTGAATGGAGTGTTGCTTCACTTTCTAAATGCTGTCCTTTCAGAGAAAATCACTTTCCTTTGAAAGTGACTTAAGCTACTTGCAAGCATTAGGAAGAAACTCACATGCGTTTCTCTGAAAGAGAAGCAGACTGTTCCAACACTTCAATTCACTGTGCGATGTGAATGGAGTGTTGCTTCACTTTCTAAATGCTGTCCTTTCAGAGAAAATCACTTTCCTTTGAAAGTGCCTTAAGCTACTTTCTAGCATTCACAGGAAACACACATGCGTTTCTCTGAAAGAGAAGCAGTCGGTTCCAACACTTCAATTCACTGTGCGAAGTGAATGGAGTGTTGCTTCGCTTTCTAAATGCTGTCCTTTCAGAGAAAATCACTTTCCTTTGATAGTGCCTTAAGCTACTTGCAAGCATTAGGAAGAAACTCACATGCGTTTCTCTGAAAGAGAAGCAGTCTGTTCCAACACTTCAATTCACTGTGTGAAGTGAATAGAGTGTTGCCTCACTTTCCAAATGCTGTCCTTTCAGAGAAAATCACTTTCCTTTGAAAGTGCCTTAAGCTACTTACAAGCATTCACCAGAAACTCACATGCGTTTCTCTGAAAGAGAAGCAATCTGTTCCAACACTTCAATTCACTGTGCGAAGTGAATGGAGTGTTGCTTCACTTTCTAAATGCTGTCCTTTCAGAGAAAATCACTTTCCTTTGAAAGTGCCTTAAGCAACTTGCAAGAATTCACAAGAAACTCACTTGCGTTTCTCTGAAAGAGAAGCAGTCTGTTCCAACACTTCAATTCACTGTGTAAAGTGAATGGAGTGTTGCTTCACTTTCTAAATGCTGTCCTTTCAGAGAAAATCACTTTCCTTTGAAAGTGCCTTAAGCTACTTACAAGCATTCACCAGAAACTCACATGTGTTTCTCTGAAAGAGAAGCAGTCTGTTCCAATACTTCAATTCACTCTGCAAAGTGAATGGAGTGTTGCTTCACTTTCTAAATGCTGTCCTTTCAGAGAAAATCACTTTCCTTTGAAAGTGCCTTAAGCTACTTACAAGCATTCAACAGAAACTCACATGCATTTCTCTGAAAGAGAAGCAGTCTGTTCCAACACTTCAATTCACTTTGCGAAGTGAATGGAGTGTTGCTTCACTTTCTAAATGCTGTCCTTTCAGAGAAAATCACTTTCCTTTAAAGGGCCTTAAGCTACTTACAAGCATTCACCAGAAACTCACATGCGTTTCTCTGAAAGAGAAGCAGTCTGTTCCAATACTTCAATTCACTGTGCGAAGTGAATGGAGTGTTGCCTAACTTTCTAAATGCTGTCCTTTCAGAGAAAATCACTTTCCTTTGAAAGTGCCTAAAGCTACTTACAAGCATTCACCAGAAACTCACATGCGTTTCTCTGAAAGAGAAACCTTCTCTTCCAACACTTCAATTCAGTGTGCGAAGTGAATGGAGTGTTGCTTCACTTTCTAAATGCTGTCCTTTCAGAGAAAATCACTTTCCTTTGAAAGTGCCTTAAGCTACTTACAAGCATTCACCAGAAACTCACATGCGTTTCTCTGAAAGAGAAGCAGTCTGTTCCAACACTTCAATTCACTGTGCGAAGTGAATGGAGTGTTGCTTCACTTTCTATATGCTGTCCTTTCAGAGAAAATCACTTTCCTTTGAAAGTGCGTTAAGCTACTTGCAAGCATTAGGAAGAAACTCACATGCGTTTCTCTGAAAGAGAAGCAGACTGTTCCAACACTTCAATTCACTGTGCGATGTGAATGGAGTGTTGCTTCACTTTCTAAATGCTGTCCTTTCAGAGAAAATCACTTTCCTTTGAAAGTGCGTTTAGCTACTTGCAAGCATTAGGAAGAAACTCACATGCGTTTCTCTGAAAGAGAAGCAGACTGTTCCAACACTTCAATTCACTGTGCGATGTGAACGGAGTGTTGCTTCACTTTCTAAATGCTGTCCTTTCAGAGAAAATCACTTTCCTTTGATAGTGCCTTAAGCTACTTGCAAGCATTAGGAAGAAACTCACATGCGTTTCTCTGAAAGAGAAGCAGTCTGTTCCAACACTTCAATTCACTGTGTGAAGTGAATAGAGTGTTGCCTCACTTTCCAAATGCTGTCCTTTCAGAGAAAATTACTTTCCTTTGAAAGTGCCTTAAGCTACTTACAAGCATTCACCAGAAACTCACATGCGTTTCTCTGAAAGAGAAGCAATCTGTTCCAACACTTCAATTCACTGTGCGAAGTGAATGGAGTGTTGCTTCACTTTCTAAATGCTGTCCTTTCAGAGAAAATCACTTTCCATGAAAGTGCCTTAAACTACTTTCAAGCATTCACAAAAAACTCACATGCGTTTCTCTTAAAGAGAAGCAGTCTGTTCCAACACTTCAATTCACTGTGCGAAGTGAATGGAGTGTTGCTTCAGTTTCTAAATGCTGTCCTTTCAGAGAAAATCACTTTCCTTTGAAAGTGCCTTAAGAAACTTGCAAGCATTCACAAGAAACTCACATGCGTTTCTCTGAAAGAGAAGCAGTCTGTTCCAATACTTCAATTCACTGTGCGAAGTGAATGGAGTGTTGCTTCACTTTCTAAATGCTGTCCTTTCAGAGAAAATCACTTTCCTTTGAAAGTGCCTTAAGCTACTTACAAGCATTCACCAGAAACTCACATGCGTTTCTCTGAAAGAGTAGCAGTCTGTTCCAACACTTCAATTCACTGTGCGAAGTGAATGGAGTGTTGCTTCACTTTCTAAATGCTGTCCTTTCAGAGAAAATCACTTTCCTTTGATAGTGCCTTAAGCTTCTTGCAAGCATTAGGAAGAAACACACATGCGTTTCTCTGAAAGAGAAACAGTCTGTTCCAACACTTCAATTCACTGTGTGAAGTGAATAGAGTGTTGCCTCACTTTCCAAATGCTGTCCTTTCAGAGAAAATCACTTTCCTTTGAAAGTGCCTTAAGCTACTTACAAGCATTCACCAGAAACTCACATGCGTTTCTCTGAAAGAGAAGCAATCTGTTCCAACACTTCAATTCACTGTGCGAAGTGAATGGAGTGTTGCTTCACTTTCTAAATGCTGTCCTTTCAGAGAAAATCACTTTCCTTTGAAAGTGCCTTAAACTACTTTCAAGCATTCACCAGAAACTCACATGTGTTTCTCTGAAAGAGAAGCAGTCTGTTCCAATACTTCAATTCACTCTGCGAAGTGAATGGAGTGTTGCTTCACTTTCTAAATGCTGTCCTTTCAGAGAAAATCACTTTCCTTTGAAAGTGCCTTAAGCTACTTACAAGCATTCAACAGAAACTCACATGCATTTCTCTGAAAGAGAAGCAGTCTGTTCCAACACTTCAATTCACTTTGCGAAGTGAATGGAGTGTTGCTTCACTTTCTAAATGCTGTCCTTTCAGAGAAAATCACTTTCCTTTGAAAGTGTCTTAAGCTACTTACAAGCATTCACCAGAAACTCACATGCGTTTCTCTGAAAGAGAAGCAGTCTGTTCCAACACTTCAATTCACTGTGCGAAGTGAATGGAGTGTTGCTTCACTTTCTAAATGCTGTCCTTTCAGAGAAAATCACTTTCCTTTGAAAGTGCCTTAAGCTACTTACAAGCATTCACCAGAAACTCACATGCGTTTCTCTGAAAGAGAAGCAGTCTGTTCCAACACTTCAATTCACTGTGCGAAGTGAAAGGAGTGTTGCTTCACTTTCTAAATGCTGTCCTTTCAGAGAAAATCACTTTCCTTTGAAAGTGCGTTAAGCTACTTGCAAGCATTAGGAAGAAACTCACATGCGTTTCTCTGAAAGAGAAGCAGACTGTTCCAACACTTCAATTCACTGTGCGATGTGAATGGAGTGTTGCTTCACTTTCTAAATGCTGTCCTTTCAGAGAAAATCACTTTCCTTTGAAAGTGCGTTAAGCTACTTGCAAGCATTAGGAAGAAACTCACATGCGTTTCTCTGAAAGAGAAGCAGACTGTTCCAACACTTCAATTCACTGTGCGATGTGAATGGAGTGTTGCTTCACTTTCTAAATGCTGTCCTTTCAGAGAAAATCACTTTCCTTTGATAGTGCCTTAAGCTACTTGCAAGCATTAGGAAGAAACTCACATGCGTTTCTCTGAAAGAGATGCAGTCTGTTCCAACACTTCAATTCACTGTGTGAAGTGAATAGAGTGTTGCCTCACTTTCCAAATGCTGTCCTTTCAGAGAAAATCACTTTCCTTTGAAAGTGCCTTAAGCTACTTACAAGCATTTTACAGAAACTCACGTGCGTTTCTCTGAAAGAGAAGCAGTCTGTTCCAACACTTCAATTCACTGTGCGAAGTGAATGGAGTGTTGCTTCACTTTCTAAATGCTGTTCATTCAGAGAAAATCACTTTCTTTTGAAAGTGCCTTAAGCTACTTGCAAGCATTAGGAAGAAACTCACATGCGTTTCTCTGAAAGAGAAGCAGTCTGTTCCAACATTTCAATTCACTGTGCGAAGTGAATGGAGTGTTGCTTCACTTTCTAAATGCTGTTCTTTCAGAGAAAATCACTTTCTTTTGAAAGTGCCTTAAGCTACTTGCAAGCATTAGGAAGAAACTCACATGCGTTTCTCTGAAAGAGAAGCAGTCCGTTCCAACACTTCAATTCACTGTGCGAAGTGAATGGAGTGTTGCTTCACTTTCTAAATGCTGTTCTTTCAGAGAAAATCACTTTCTTTTGAAAGTGCCTTAAGCTACTTGCAAGCATTAGGAAGAAACTCACATGCGTTTCTCTGAAAGAGAAGCAGTCTGTTCCAACACTTCAATTCAGTGTGCGAAGTGAATGGAGTGTTGCTTCACTTTCTAAATGCTGTCCTTTCAGAGAAAATCACTTTCCTTTGAAAGTGCCTTAAGCTACTTTCAAGCATTCACCAGAAACTCACATGCGTTTCTCTGAAAGAGAAGCAGTCTGTTCCAACACTTCAATTCACTGTGCGAAGTGAATGGAATGTTACCTCACTTTCTAAATGCTGTTCTTTCAGAGAAAATCACTTTCCTTTGAAAGTGCGTTAAGCTACTTGCAAGCATTAGGAAGAAACTCACATGCGTTTCTCTGAAAGAGAAGCAGACTGTTCCCACACTTCAATTCACTGTGCGATGTGAATGGAGTGTTGCTTCACTTTCTAAATGCTGTCCTTTCAGAGAAAATCACTTTCCTTTGAAAGTGCCTTAAGCTACTTTCTAGCATTCACAGGAAACACACATGCGTTTCTCTGAAAGGGAAGCAGTCGGTTCCAACACTTCAATTCACTGTGCGAAGTGAATGGAGTGTTGTTTCTCTTTCTAAATGCTGTCCTTTCAGAGAAAATCACTTTCCTTTGAAAGTGCCTTAAGCTACTTGCAAGCATTCATCAGAAACACTAATGCGTTTATATGAAAGATAAGCACTCTGTTCCAACACTTCAATTCACTGCACGAAGGGAACGGAGTGTTGCTTCACTTTCTAAATGCTGTCCTTTCAGAGAAAATCACTTTCCTTTGAAAGTGCCTTAAGCTACTTTCTAGCATTCACAGGAAACACACATGCGTTTCTCTGAAAGAGAAGCAGTCGGTTCCAACACTTTAATTCACTGTGCGAAGTGAATGGAGTGTTGCTTCACTTTCTAAATGCTGTCCTTTCAGAGAAAATCACTTTCCTTTGATAGTGCCTTAAGCTACTTGCAAGCATTAGGAAGAAACACACATGCGTTTCTCTGAAAGAGAAGCAGTCTGTTCCAACACTTCAATTCACTGTGTGAAGTGAATAGAGTGTTGCCTCACTTTCCAAATGCTGTCCTTTCAGAGAAAATCACTTTCCTTTGAAAGTGCCTTAAGCTACTTACAAGCATTCACCAGAAACTCACATGCGTTTCTCTGAAAGAGAAGCAATCTGTTCCAACACTTCAATTCATTGTGCGAAGTGAATGGAGTGTTGCTTCACTTTCTAAATGCTGTCCTTTCAGAGAAAATCACTTTCCTTTGAAAGTGCCTTAAACTACTTTCAAGCATTCACAAAAAACTCACATGCGTTTCTCTTAAAGAGAAGCAGTCTGTTCCAACACTTCAATTCACTGTGCGAAGTGAATGGAGTGTTGCTTCACTTTCTAAATGCTGTCCTTTCAGAGAAAATCACTTTCCTTTGAAAGTGCCTTAAGCTACTTACAAGCATTCACCAGAAACTCACATGCGTTTCTCTGAAAGAGAAGCAGTCTGTTCCAACACTTCAATTCACTGTGCGAAGTGAAAGGAGTGTTGCTTCACTTTCTAAATGCTGTCCTTTCAGAGAAAATCACTTTCCTTTGAAAGTGCGTTAAGCTACTTGCAAGCATTAGGAAGAAACTCACATGCGTTTCTCTGAAAGAGAAGCAGACTGTTCCAACACTTCAATTCACTGTGCGATGTGAATGGAGTGTTGCTTCACTTTCTAAATGCTGTCCTTTCAGAGAAAATCACTTTCCTTTGAAAGTGCGTTAAGCTACTTGCAAGCATTAGGAAGAAACTCACATGCGTTTCTCTGAAAGAGAAGCAGTCTGTTCCAACACTTCAATTCACTGTGTGAAGTGAATAGAGTGTTGCCTCACTTTCCAAATGCTGTCCTTTCAGAGAAAATCACTTTCCTTTGAAAGTGCCTTAAGCTACTTACAAGCATTCACCAGAAACTCACATGCGTTTCTCTGAAAGAGAAGCAATCTGTTCCAACACTTCAATTCACTGTGCGAAGTGAATGGAGTGTTGCTTCACTTTCTAAATGCTGTCCTTTCAGAGAAAATCACTTTCCTTTGAAAGTGCCTTAAACTACTTTCAAGCATTCACAAAAAACTCACATGCGTTTCTCTGAAAGAGAAGCAGTCTGTTCCAACACTTCAATTCACTGTGCGAAGTGAATGGAGTGTTGCTTCAGTTTCTAAATGCTGTCCTTTCAGAGAAAATCACTTTCCTTTGATAGTGCCTTAAGCTACTTGCAAGCATTAGGAAGAAACTCACATGCGTTTCTCTGTAAGAGAAGCAGTCTGTTCCAACACTTCAATTCACTGTGTGAAGTGAATGGAGTGTTGCCTCACTTTCTAAATGCTTTCCTTTCAGAGAAAATCACTTTCCTTTGAAAGTGCCTTAAGCTACTTACAAGCATTTTACAGAAACTCACGTGCGTTTCTCTGAAAGAGAAGCAGTCTGTTCCAACACTTCAATTCACTGTGCGAAGTGAATGGAGTGTTGCTTCACTTTCTAAATGCTGTTCTTTCAGAGAAAATCACTTTCTTTTGAAAGTGCCTTAAGCTACTTGCAAGAATTAGGAAGAAACTCACATGCGTTTCTCTGAAAGAGAAGCAGTCCGTTCCAACACTTCAATTCACTGTGCGAAGTGAATGGAGTGTTGCTTCACTTTCTAAATGCTGTCCTTTCAGAGAAAATCACTTTCCTTTGAAAGTGCCTTAAGCTACTTTCTGGCATTCACAGGAAACACACATGCGTTTCTCTGAAAGAGAAGCACTCTGTTCCTACACTTCAATTCACTGTGTGAAGTGAATGGAGTGTTGCCTCACTTTCTAAATGCTGTCCTTTCAGAGAAAATCACTTTCCTTTGAAAGTGCCTTAAGCTACTTACAAGCATTCACCAGAAACTCACATGCGTTTCTCTGAAAGAGAAGCAGTCTGTTCCAACACTTCAATTCAATGTGCGAAGTAAATGGAGTGTTGCTTTACTTTCTAAATGCTGTCCTTTTAGAGAAAATCACTTTCCTTTGAAAGTGCCTTAAGCTACTTACAAGCATTCAACAGAAACTCACATGCATTTCTCTGAAAGAGAAGCAGTCTGTTCCAACAATTCAATTCACTGTGCGAAGTGAATGGAGTGTTGCTTCACTTTCTAAATGCTGTCCTTTCAGAGAAAATCACTTTCCTTTGAAAGTGACTTAAGCTACTTGCAAGCATTAGGAAGAAACTCACATGCGTTTCTCTGAAAGAGAAGCAGACTGTTCCAACACTTCAATTCACTGTGCGATGTGAATGGAGTGTTGCTTCACTTTCTAAATGCTGTCCTTTCAGAGAAAATCACTTTCCTTTGAAAGTGCCTTAAGCTACTTTCTAGCATTCACAGGAAACACACATGCGTTTCTCTGAAAGAGAAGCAGTCGGTTCCAACACTTCAATTCACTGTGCGAAGTGAATGGAGTGTTGCTTCGCTTTCTAAATGCTGTCCTTTCAGAGAAAATCACTTTCCTTTGATAGTGCCTTAAGCTACTTGCAAGCATTAGGAAGAAACTCACATGCGTTTCTCTGAAAGAGAAGCAGTCTGTTCCAACACTTCAATTCACTGTGTGAAGTGAATAGAGTGTTGCCTCACTTTCCAAATGCTGTCCTTTCAGAGAAAATCACTTTCCTTTGAAAGTGCCTTAAGCTACTTACAAGCATTCACCAGAAACTCACATGCGTTTCTCTGAAAGAGAAGCAATCTGTTCCAACACTTCAATTCACTGTGCGAAGTGAATGGAGTGTTGCTTCACTTTCTAAATGCTGTCCTTTCAGAGAAAATCACTTTCCTTTGAAAGTGCCTTAAGCAACTTGCAAGAATTCACAAGAAACTCACTTGCGTTTCTCTGAAAGAGAAGCAGTCTGTTCCAACACTTCAATTCACTGTGTAAAGTGAATGGAGTGTTGCTTCACTTTCTAAATGCTGTCCTTTCAGAGAAAATCACTTTCCTTTGAAAGTGCCTTAAGCTACTTACAAGCATTCACCAGAAACTCACATGTGTTTCTCTGAAAGAGAAGCAGTCTGTTCCAATACTTCAATTCACTCTGCAAAGTGAATGGAGTGTTGCTTCACTTTCTAAATGCTGTCCTTTCAGAGAAAATCACTTTCCTTTGAAAGTGCCTTAAGCTACTTACAAGCATTCAACAGAAACTCACATGCATTTCTCTGAAAGAGAAGCAGTCTGTTCCAACACTTCAATTCACTTTGCGAAGTGAATGGAGTGTTGCTTCACTTTCTAAATGCTGTCCTTTCAGAGAAAATCACTTTCCTTTAAAGGGCCTTAAGCTACTTACAAGCATTCACCAGAAACTCACATGCGTTTCTCTGAAAGAGAAGCAGTCTGTTCCAATACTTCAATTCACTGTGCGAAGTGAATGGAGTGTTGCCTAACTTTCTAAATGCTGTCCTTTCAGAGAAAATCACTTTCCTTTGAAAGTGCCTAAAGCTACTTACAAGCATTCACCAGAAACTCACATGCGTTTCTCTGAAAGAGAAACCTTCTCTTCCAACACTTCAATTCAGTGTGCGAAGTGAATGGAGTGTTGCTTCACTTTCTAAATGCTGTCCTTTCAGAGAAAATCACTTTCCTTTGAAAGTGCCTTAAGCTACTTACAAGCATTCACCAGAAACTCACATGCGTTTCTCTGAAAGAGAAGCAGTCTGTTCCAACACTTCAATTCACTGTGCGAAGTGAATGGAGTGTTGCTTCACTTTCTATATGCTGTCCTTTCAGAGAAAATCACTTTCCTTTGAAAGTGCGTTAAGCTACTTGCAAGCATTAGGAAGAAACTCACATGCGTTTCTCTGAAAGAGAAGCAGACTGTTCCAACACTTCAATTCACTGTGCGATGTGAATGGAGTGTTGCTTCACTTTCTAAATGCTGTCCTTTCAGAGAAAATCACTTTCCTTTGAAAGTGCGTTTAGCTACTTGCAAGCATTAGGAAGAAACTCACATGCGTTTCTCTGAAAGAGAAGCAGACTGTTCCAACACTTCAATTCACTGTGCGATGTGAACGGAGTGTTGCTTCACTTTCTAAATGCTGTCCTTTCAGAGAAAATCACTTTCCTTTGATAGTGCCTTAAGCTACTTGCAAGCATTAGGAAGAAACTCACATGCGTTTCTCTGAAAGAGAAGCAGTCTGTTCCAACACTTCAATTCACTGTGTGAAGTGAATAGAGTGTTGCCTCACTTTCCAAATGCTGTCCTTTCAGAGAAAATTACTTTCCTTTGAAAGTGCCTTAAGCTACTTACAAGCATTCACCAGAAACTCACATGCGTTTCTCTGAAAGAGAAGCAATCTGTTCCAACACTTCAATTCACTGTGCGAAGTGAATGGAGTGTTGCTTCACTTTCTAAATGCTGTCCTTTCAGAGAAAATCACTTTCCATGAAAGTGCCTTAAACTACTTTCAAGCATTCACAAAAAACTCACATGCGTTTCTCTTAAAGAGAAGCAGTCTGTTCCAACACTTCAATTCACTGTGCGAAGTGAATGGAGTGTTGCTTCAGTTTCTAAATGCTGTCCTTTCAGAGAAAATCACTTTCCTTTGAAAGTGCCTTAAGAAACTTGCAAGCATTCACAAGAAACTCACATGCGTTTCTCTGAAAGAGAAGCAGTCTGTTCCAATACTTCAATTCACTGTGCGAAGTGAATGGAGTGTTGCTTCACTTTCTAAATGCTGTCCTTTCAGAGAAAATCACTTTCCTTTGAAAGTGCCTTAAGCTACTTACAAGCATTCACCAGAAACTCACATGCGTTTCTCTGAAAGAGTAGCAGTCTGTTCCAACACTTCAATTCACTGTGCGAAGTGAATGGAGTGTTGCTTCACTTTCTAAATGCTGTCCTTTCAGAGAAAATCACTTTCCTTTGATAGTGCCTTAAGCTTCTTGCAAGCATTAGGAAGAAACACACATGCGTTTCTCTGAAAGAGAAACAGTCTGTTCCAACACTTCAATTCACTGTGTGAAGTGAATAGAGTGTTGCCTCACTTTCCAAATGCTGTCCTTTCAGAGAAAATCACTTTCCTTTGAAAGTGCCTTAAGCTACTTACAAGCATTCACCAGAAACTCACATGCGTTTCTCTGAAAGAGAAGCAATCTGTTCCAACACTTCAATTCACTGTGCGAAGTGAATGGAGTGTTGCTTCACTTTCTAAATGCTGTCCTTTCAGAGAAAATCACTTTCCTTTGAAAGTGCCTTAAACTACTTTCAAGCATTCACCAGAAACTCACATGTGTTTCTCTGAAAGAGAAGCAGTCTGTTCCAATACTTCAATTCACTCTGCGAAGTGAATGGAGTGTTGCTTCACTTTCTAAATGCTGTCCTTTCAGAGAAAATCACTTTCCTTTGAAAGTGCCTTAAGCTACTTACAAGCATTCAACAGAAACTCACATGCATTTCTCTGAAAGAGAAGCAGTCTGTTCCAACACTTCAATTCACTTTGCGAAGTGAATGGAGTGTTGCTTCACTTTCTAAATGCTGTCCTTTCAGAGAAAATCACTTTCCTTTGAAAGTGTCTTAAGCTACTTACAAGCATTCACCAGAAACTCACATGCGTTTCTCTGAAAGAGAAGCAGTCTGTTCCAACACTTCAATTCACTGTGCGAAGTGAATGGAGTGTTGCTTCACTTTCTAAATGCTGTCCTTTCAGAGAAAATCACTTTCCTTTGAAAGTGCCTTAAGCTACTTACAAGCATTCACCAGAAACTCACATGCGTTTCTCTGAAAGAGAAGCAGTCTGTTCCAACACTTCAATTCACTGTGCGAAGTGAAAGGAGTGTTGCTTCACTTTCTAAATGCTGTCCTTTCAGAGAAAATCACTTTCCTTTGAAAGTGCGTTAAGCTACTTGCAAGCATTAGGAAGAAACTCACATGCGTTTCTCTGAAAGAGAAGCAGACTGTTCCAACACTTCAATTCACTGTGCGATGTGAATGGAGTGTTGCTTCACTTTCTAAATGCTGTCCTTTCAGAGAAAATCACTTTCCTTTGAAAGTGCGTTAAGCTACTTGCAAGCATTAGGAAGAAACTCACATGCGTTTCTCTGAAAGAGAAGCAGACTGTTCCAACACTTCAATTCACTGTGCGATGTGAATGGAGTGTTGCTTCACTTTCTAAATGCTGTCCTTTCAGAGAAAATCACTTTCCTTTGATAGTGCCTTAAGCTACTTGCAAGCATTAGGAAGAAACTCACATGCGTTTCTCTGAAAGAGATGCAGTCTGTTCCAACACTTCAATTCACTGTGTGAAGTGAATAGAGTGTTGCCTCACTTTCCAAATGCTGTCCTTTCAGAGAAAATCACTTTCCTTTGAAAGTGCCTTAAGCTACTTACAAGCATTTTACAGAAACTCACGTGCGTTTCTCTGAAAGAGAAGCAGTCTGTTCCAACACTTCAATTCACTGTGCGAAGTGAATGGAGTGTTGCTTCACTTTCTAAATGCTGTTCATTCAGAGAAAATCACTTTCTTTTGAAAGTGCCTTAAGCTACTTGCAAGCATTAGGAAGAAACTCACATGCGTTTCTCTGAAAGAGAAGCAGTCTGTTCCAACATTTCAATTCACTGTGCGAAGTGAATGGAGTGTTGCTTCACTTTCTAAATGCTGTTCTTTCAGAGAAAATCACTTTCCTTTGAAAGTGCCTTAAGCTACTTGCAAGCATTAGGAAGAAACTCACATGCGTTTCTCTGAAAGAGAAGCAGTCCGTTCCAACACTTCAATTCACTGTGCGAAGTGAATGGAGTGTTGCTTCACTTTCTAAATGCTGTTCTTTCAGAGAAAATCACTTTCTTTTGAAAGTGCCTTAAGCTACTTGCAAGCATTAGGAAGAAACTCACATGCGTTTCTCTGAAAGAGAAGCAGTCTGTTCCAACACTTCAATTCAGTGTGCGAAGTGAATGGAGTGTTGCTTCACTTTCTAAATGCTGTCCTTTCAGAGAAAATCACTTTCCTTTGAAAGTGCCTTAAGCTACTTTCAAGCATTCACCAGAAACTCACATGCGTTTCTCTGAAAGAGAAGCAGTCTGTTCCAACACTTCAATTCACTGTGCGAAGTGAATGGAATGTTACCTCACTTTCTAAATGCTGTTCTTTCAGAGAAAATCACTTTCCTTTGAAAGTGCGTTAAGCTACTTGCAAGCATTAGGAAGAAACTCACATGCGTTTCTCTGAAAGAGAAGCAGACTGTTCCCACACTTCAATTCACTGTGCGATGTGAATGGAGTGTTGCTTCACTTTCTAAATGCTGTCCTTTCAGAGAAAATCACTTTCCTTTGAAAGTGCCTTAAGCTACTTTCTAGCATTCACAGGAAACACACATGCGTTTCTCTGAAAGGGAAGCAGTCGGTTCCAACACTTCAATTCACTGTGCGAAGTGAATGGAGTGTTGTTTCTCTTTCTAAATGCTGTCCTTTCAGAGAAAATCACTTTCCTTTGAAAGTGCCTTAAGCTACTTGCAAGCATTCATCAGAAACACTAATGCGTTTATATGAAAGATAAGCACTCTGTTCCAACACTTCAATTCACTGCACGAAGGGAACGGAGTGTTGCTTCACTTTCTAAATGCTGTCCTTTCAGAGAAAATCACTTTCCTTTGAAAGTGCCTTAAGCTACTTTCTAGCATTCACAGGAAACACACATGCGTTTCTCTGAAAGAGAAGCAGTCGGTTCCAACACTTTAATTCACTGTGCGAAGTGAATGGAGTGTTGCTTCACTTTCTAAATGCTGTCCTTTCAGAGAAAATCACTTTCCTTTGATAGTGCCTTAAGCTACTTGCAAGCATTAGGAAGAAACACACATGCGTTTCTCTGAAAGAGAAGCAGTCTGTTCCAACACTTCAATTCACTGTGTGAAGTGAATAGAGTGTTGCCTCACTTTCCAAATGCTGTCCTTTCAGAGAAAATCACTTTCCTTTGAAAGTGCCTTAAGCTACTTACAAGCATTCACCAGAAACTCACATGCGTTTCTCTGAAAGAGAAGCAATCTGTTCCAACACTTCAATTCATTGTGCGAAGTGAATGGAGTGTTGCTTCACTTTCTAAATGCTGTCCTTTCAGAGAAAATCACTTTCCTTTGAAAGTGCCTTAAACTACTTTCAAGCATTCACAAAAAACTCACATGCGTTTCTCTTAAAGAGAAGCAGTCTGTTCCAACACTTCAATTCACTGTGCGAAGTGAATGGGGTGTTGCTTCAGTTTCTAAATGCTGTCCTTTCAGAGAAAATCACTTTCCTTTGATAGTGCCTTAAGCTACTTGCAAGCATTAGGAAGAAACTCACATGCATTTCTCTGAAAGAGAAGCAGTCTGTTCCAACACTTCAATTCACTGTGTGAAGTGAATGGAGTGTTGCCTCACTTTCTAAATGCTGTCCTTTCAGAGAAAATCACTTTCCTTTGAAAGTGCCTTAAGCTACTTAAAAGCATTTTACAGAAACTCACATGCGTTTCTCTGAAAGAGAAGCAGTCTGTTCCAACACTTCAATTCACTGTGCGAAGTGAATGGAGTGTTGCTTCACTTTCCAAATGCTGTTCTTTCAGAGAAAATCACTTTCTTTTGAAAGTGCCTTAAGCTACTTGCAAGCATTAGGAAGAAACTCACATGCGTTTCTCTGAAAGAGAAGCAGTCCGTTCCAACACTTCAATTCACTGTGCGAAGTGAATGGAGTGTTGCTTCACTTTCTAAATGCTGTCCTTTCAGAGAAAATCACTTTCCTTTGAAAGTGCCTTAAGCTACTTTCTGGCATTCACAGGAAACACACATGCGTTTCTCTGAAAGAGAAACAGTCTGTTCCAACACTTCAATTCACTGTGTGAAGTGAATGGAGTGTTGCCTCACTTTCTAAATGCTGTCCTTTCAGAGAAAATCACTTTCCTTTGAAAGTGCCTTAAGCTACTTACAAGCATTCACCAGAAACTCACATGCGTTTCTCTGAAAGAGAAGCAGTCTGTTCCAACACTTCAATTCAATGTGCGAAGTAAATGGAGTGTTGCTTCACTTTCTAAATGCTGTCCTTTCAGAGAAAATCACTTTCCTTTGAAAGTGCCTTAAGCTACTTACAAGCATTCAACAGAAACTCACATGCATTTCTCTGAAAGAGAAGCAGTCTGTTCCAACACTTCAATTCACTGTGCGAAGTGAATGGAGTGTTGCTTCACTTTCTAAATGCTGTCCTTTCAGAGAAAATCACTTTCCTTTGAAAGTGCGTTAAGCTACTTGCAAGCATTAGGAAGAAACTCACATGCGTTTCTCTGAAAGAGAAGCAGACTGTTCCAACACTTCAATTCACTGTGCGATGTGAATGGAGTGTTGCTTCACTTTCTAAATGCTGTCTTTTCAGAGAAAATCACTTTCCTTTGAAAGTGCCTTAAGCTACTTTCTAGCATTCACAGGAAACACACATGCGTTTCTCTGAAAGAGAAGCAGTCGGTTCCAACACTTCAATTCACTGTGCGAAGTGAATGGAGTGTTGCTTCACTTTCTAAATGCTGTCCTTTCAAAGAAAATCACTTTCCTTTGATAGTGCCTTAAGCTACTTGCAAGCATTAGGAAGAAACTCACATGCGTTTCTCTGAAAGAGAAGCAGTCTGTTCCAACACTTCAATTCACTGTGTGAAGTGAATAGAGTGTTGCCTCACTTTACAAATGCTGTCCTTTCAGAGAAAATCACTTTCCTTTGAAAGTGCCTTAAGCTACTTACAAGCATTCACCAGAAACTCACATGCGTTTCTCTGAAAGAGAAGCAATCTGTTCCAACACTTCAATTCACTGTGCGAAGTGAATGGAGTGTTGCTTCACTTTCTAAATGCTGTCCTTTCAGAGAAAATCACTTTCCTTTGAAAGTGCCTTAAACTACTTTCAAGCATTCACAAAAAACTCACATGCGTTTCTCTTAAAGAGAAGCAGTCTGTTCCAACACTTCAATTCACTGTGCGAAGTGAATGGAGTGTTGCTTCACTTTCTAAATGCTGTTCTTTCAGAAAAAATCACTTTCCTTTGAAAGTGCCTTAAGCAACTTGCAAGAATTCACAAGAAACTCACTTGCGTTTCTCTGAAAGAGAAGCAGTCTGTTCCAACACTTCAATTCACTGTGTGAAGTGAATGGAGTGTTGCTTCACTTTCTAAATGCTGTCCTTTCAGAGAAAATCATTTTCCTTTGAAAGTGCCTTAAGCTACTTACAAGCATTCACCAGAAACTCACATGTGTTTCTCTGAAAGAGAAGGAGTCTGTTCCAATACTTCAATTCACTCTGCGAAGTGAATGGAGTGTTGCTTCACTTTCTAAATGCTGTCCTTTCAGAGAAAATCACTTTCCTTTGAAAGTGCCTTAAGCTACTTACAAGCATTCAACAGAAACTCACATGCATTTCTCTGAAAGAGAAGCAGTCTGTTCCAACACTTCAATTCTCTGTGCGAAGTGAATGGAGTGTTGCTTCACTTTCTAAATGCTGTCCTTTCAGAGAAAATCACTTTCCTTTGAGAGTGCCTTAAGCTACTTACAAGCATTCACCAGAAACTCACATGCGTTTCTCTGAAAGAGAAGCAGTCTGTTCCAACACTTCAATTCACTGTGCGAAGTGAATGGAGTGTTGCTTCACTTTCTAAATGCTGTCCTTTCAGAGAAAATCACTTTCCTTTGAAAGTGCCTTAAGCTACTTACAAGCATTCACCAGAAACTCACATGCGTTTCTCTGAAAGAGAAGCAGTCTGTTCCAACACTTCAATTCACTGTGCGAAGTGAATGGAGTGTTGCTTCACTTTCTAAATGCTGTCCTTTCAGAGAAAATCACTTTCCTTTGAAAGTGCGTTAAGCTACTTGCAAGCATTAGGAAGAAACTCACATGCGTTTCTCTGAAAGAGAAGCAGACTGTTCCAACACTTCAATTCACTGTGCGATGTGAATGGAGTGTTGCTTCACTTTCTAAATGCTGTCCTTTCAGAGAAAATCACTTTCCTTTGAAAGTGCCTTAAGCTACTTTCTAGCATTCACAGGAAACACACATGCGTTTCTCTGAAAGGGAAGCAGTCGGTTCCAACACTTCAATTCACTGTGCGAAGTGAATGGAGTGTTGCTTCACTTTCTAAGTGCTGTCCTTTCAGAGAAAATCACTTTCCTTTGATAGTGCCTTAAGCAACTTGCAAGCATTAGGAAGAAACTCACATGCGTTTCTCTGAAAGAGAAGCAGTCTGTTCCAACACTTCAATTCACTGTGTGAAGTGAATAGAGTGTTGCCTCACTTTCCAAATGCTGTCCTTTCAGAGAAAATCACTTTCCTTTGAAAGTGCCTTAAGCTACTTACAAGCATTCACCAGAAACTCACATGCGTTTCTCTGAAAGAGAAGCAATCTGTTCCAACACTTCAATTCACTGTGCGAAGTGAATGGAGTGTTGCTTCACTTTCTAAATGCTGTCCTTTCAGAGAAAATCACTTTCCTTTGAAAGTGCCTTAAACTACTTTCAAGCATTCACAAAAAACTCACATGCGTTTCTCTTAAAGAGAAGCAGTCTGTTCCAACACTTCAATTCACTGTGCGAAGTGAATGGAGTGTTGCTTCAGTTTCTAAATTCTGTCCTTTCAGAGAAAATCACTTTCCTTTGATAGTGCCTTAAGCTACTTGCAAGCATTAGGAAGAAACTCACATGCGTTTCTCTGAAAGAGAAGCAGTCTGTTCCAACACTTCAATTCACTGTGTGAAGTGAATGGAGTGTTGCTTCACTTTCTAAATGCTGTCCTTTCAGAGAAAATCACTTTCCTTTGAAAGTGCCTTAAGCTACTTACAAGCATTCACCAGAAACTCACATGCGTTTCTCTGAAAGAGAAACCTTCTCTTCCAACACTTCAATTCAGTGTGCGAAGTGAATGGAGTGTTGCTTCACTTTCTAAATGCTGTCCTTTCAGAGAAAATCACTTTCCTTTGAAAGTGCCTTAAGCTACTTAAAAGCATTCAATAGAAACTCACATGCATTTCTCTGAATGAGAAGCAGTCTGTTCCAACACTTCAATTCACTTTGCGAAGTGAATGGAGTGTTGCTTCACTTTCTAAATGCTGTCCTTTCAGAGAAAATCACTTTCCTTTAAAAGTGCCTTAAGCTACTTACAAGCATTCACCAGAAACTCACATGCGTTTCTCTGAAAGAGAAACCTCCTCTTCCAACACTTCAATTCAGTGTGCGAAGTGAATGGAGTGTTGCTTCACTTTCTAAATGCTGTCCTTTCAGAGAAAATCACTTTCCTTTGAAAGTGCCTTAAGCTACTTTCAAGCATTCACCAGAAACTCACATGCGTTTCTCTGAAAGAGAAGCAGTCTGTTCCAACACTTCAATTCACTGTGCGAAGTGAATGGAATGTTACCTCACTTTCTAAATGCTGTTCTTTCAGAGAAAATCACTTTCCTTTGAAAGTGCGTTAAGCTACTTGCAAGCATTAGGAAGAAATTCACATGCGTTTCTCTGAAAGAGAAGCAGACTGTTCCCACACTTCAATTCACTGTGCGATGTGAATGGAGTGTTGCTTCACTTTCTAAATGCTGTCCTTTCAGAGAAAATCACTTTCCTTTGAAAGTGCCTTAAGCTACTTTCTAGCATTCACAGGAAACACACATGCGTTTCTCTGAAAGAGAAGCAGTCGGTTCCAACACTTCAATTCACTGTGCGAAGTGAATGGAGTGTTGCTTCACTTTCTAAATGCTGTCCTTTCAGAGAAAATCACTTTCCTGTGATAGTGCCTTAAGCTACTTGCAAGCATTAGGAAGAAACTCACATGCGTTTCTCTGAAAGAGAAGCAGTCTGTTCCAACACTTCAATTCACTGTGTGAAGTGAATAGAGTGTTGCCTCACTTTCCAAATGCTGTCCTTTCAGAGAAAATCACTTTCCTTTGAAAGTGCCTTAAGCTACTTACAAGCATTCACCAGAAACTCACATGCGTTTCTCTGAAAGAGAAGCAATCTGTTCCAACACTTCAATTCACTGTGCGAAGTGAATGGAGTGTTGCTTCACTTTCTAAATGCTGTCCTTTCAGAGAAAATCACTTTCCTTTGAAAGTGCCTTAAGCTACTTACAAGCATTCAACAGAAACTCACATGCATATCTCTGAAAGAGAAGCAGTCGGTTCCAACACTTCAATTCACTGTGCGAAGTGAATGGACTGTTGTTTCTCTTTCTAAATGCTGTCCTTTCAGAGAAAATCACTTTCCTTTGAAAGTGCCTTAAGCTACTTGCAAGCATTCATCAGAAACACTAATGCGTTTATATGAAATATAAGCACTCTGTTCCAACACTTCAATTCACTGCACGAAGGGAATGGAGTGTTGCTTCACTTTCTAAATGCTGTCCTTTCAGAGAAAATCACTTTCCTTTGAAAGTGCCTTAAGCTACATTCTAGCATTCACAGGAAACACACATGCGTTTCTCTGAAAGAGAAGCAGTCGGTTCCAACACTTCAATTCACTTTGCGAAGTGAATGGAGTGTTGCTTCACTTTCTAAATGCTGTCCTTTCAGAGAAAATCACTTTCCTTTAAAAGTGCCTTAAGCTACTTACAAGCATTCACCAGAAACTCACATGCGTTTCTCTGAAAGAGAAACCTCCTCTTCCAACACTTCAATTCAGTGTGCGAAGTGAATGGAGTGTTGCTTCACTTTCTAAATGCTGTCCTTTCAGAGAAAATCACTTTCCTTTGAAAGTGCCTTAAGCTACTTTCAAGCATTCACCAGAAACTCACATGCGTTTCTCTGAAAGAGAAGCAGTCTGTTCCAACACTTCAATTCACTGTGCGAAGTGAATGGAATGTTACCTCACTTTCTAAATGCTGTTCTTTCAGAGAAAATCACTTTCCTTTGAAAGTGCGTTAAGCTACTTGCAAGCATTAGGAAGAAATTCACATGCGTTTCTCTGAAAGAGAAGCAGACTGTTCCCACACTTCAATTCACTGTGCGATGTGAATGGAGTGTTGCTTCACTTTCTAAATGCTGTCCTTTCAGAGAAAATCACTTTCCTTTGAAAGTGCCTTAAGCTACTTTCTAGCATTCACAGGAAACACACATGCGTTTCTCTGAAAGAGAAGCAGTCGGTTCCAACACTTCAATTCACTGTGCGAAGTGAATGGAGTGTTGCTTCACTTTCTAAATGCTGTCCTTTCAGAGAAAATCACTTTCCTGTGATAGTGCCTTAAGCTACTTGCAAGCATTAGGAAGAAACTCACATGCGTTTCTCTGAAAGAGAAGCAGTCTGTTCCAACACTTCAATTCACTGTGTGAAGTGAATAGAGTGTTGCCTCACTTTCCAAATGCTGTCCTTTCAGAGAAAATCACTTTCCTTTGAAAGTGCCTTAAGCTACTTACAAGCATTCACCAGAAACTCACATGCGTTTCTCTGAAAGAGAAGCAATCTGTTCCAACACTTCAATTCACTGTGCGAAGTGAATGGAGTGTTGCTTCACTTTCTAAATGCTGTCCTTTCAGAGAAAATCACTTTCCTTTGAAAGTGCCTTAAGCTACTTACAAGCATTCAACAGAAACTCACATGCATATCTCTGAAAGAGAAGCAGTCGGTTCCAACACTTCAATTCACTGTGCGAAGTGAATGGACTGTTGTTTCTCTTTCTAAATGCTGTCCTTTCAGAGAAAATCACTTTCCTTTGAAAGTGCCTTAAGCTACTTGCAAGCATTCATCAGAAACACTAATGCGTTTATATGAAATATAAGCACTCTGTTCCAACACTTCAATTCACTGCACGAAGGGAATGGAGTGTTGCTTCACTTTCTAAATGCTGTCCTTTCAGAGAAAATCACTTTCCTTTGAAAGTGCCTTAAGCTACATTCTAGCATTCACAGGAAACACACATGCGTTTCTCTGAAAGAGAAGCAGTCGGTTCCAACACTTCAATTCACTGTGCGAAGTGAATGGAGTGTTGCTTCACTTTCTAAATGCTGTCCTTTCAGAGAAAATCACTTTCCTTTGATAGTGCCTTAAGCTACTTGCAAGCATTAGGAAGAAACTCACATGCGTTTCTCTGAAAGAGAAGCAGTCTGTTCCAACACTTCAATTCACTGTGCGAAGTGAATGGAGTGTTGCTTCACTTTCTAAATGCTGTCCTTTCAGAGAAAATCACTTTCCTTTGATAGTGCCTTAAGCTACTTGCAAGCATTCACCAGAAACTCACATGCGTTTCTCTGAAAGAGAAGCAGTCTGTTCCAACACTTCAATTCACTGTGCGAAGTGAATGGAGTGTTGCTTCACTTTCTAAATGCTGTCCTTTCAGAGAAAATCACTTTCCTTTGAAAGTGCCTTAAGCTACTTACAAGCATTCACCAGAAACTCACATGCGTTTCTCTGAAAGAGAAGCAGTCTGTTCCAACACTTCAATTCACTGTGCAAAGTGAATGGAGTGTTGCTTCACTTTCTAAATGCTGTCCTTTCAGAGAAAATCACTTTCCTTTGATAGTGCCTTAAGCTTCTTGCAAGCATTAGGAAGAAACTCACATGCGTTTCTCTGAAAGAGAAACAGTCTGTTCCAACACTTCAATTCACTGTGTGAAGTGAATAGAGTGTTGCCTCACTTTCCAAATGCTGTCCTTTCAGAGAAAATCACTTTCCTTTGAAAGTGCCTTAAGCTACTTACAAGCATTCACCAGAAACTCACATGCGTTTCTTTGAAAGAGAAGCAATCTGTTCCAACACTTCAATTCACTGTGCGAAGTGAATGGAGTGTTGCTTCACTTTCTAAATGCTGTCCTTTCAGAGAAAATCACTTTCCTTTGAAAGTGCCTTAAACTACTTTCAAGCATTCACCAGAAACTCACATGTGTTTCTCTGAAAGAGAAGCAGTCTGTTCCAATACTTCAATTCACTCTGCGAAGTGAATGGAGTGTTGCTTCACTTTCTAAATGCTGTCCTTTCAGAGAAAATCACTTTCCTTTGAAAGTGCCTTAAGCTACTTACAAGCATTCAACAGAAACTCACATGCATTTCTCTGAAAGAGAAGCAGTCTGTTCCAACACTTCAATTCACTTTGCGAAGTGAATGGAGTGTTGCTTCACTTTCTAAATGCTGTCCTTTCAGAGAAAATCACTTTCCTTTGAAAGTGTCTTAAGCTACTTACAAGCATTCACCAGAAACTCACATGCGTTTCTCTGAAAGAGAAGCAGTCTGTTCCAACACTTCAATTCACTGTGCGAAGTGAATGGAGTGTTGCTTCACTTTCTAAATGCTGTCCTTTCAGAGAAAATCACTTTCCTTTGAAAGTGCCTTAAGCTACTTACAAGCATTCACCAGAAACTCACATGCGTTTCTCTGAAAGAGAAGCAGTCTGTTCCAACACTTCAATTCACTGTGCGAAGTGAAAGGAGTGTTGCTTCACTTTCTAAATGCTGTCCTTTCAGAGAAAATCACTTTCCTTTGAAAGTGCGTTAAGCTACTTGCAAGCATTAGGAAGAAACTCACATGCGTTTCTCTGAAAGAGAAGCAGACTGTTCCAACACTTCAATTCACTGTGCGATGTGAATGGAGTGTTGCTTCACTTTCTAAATGCTGTCCTTTCAGAGAAAATCACTTTCCTTTGAAAGTGCGTTAAGCTACTTGCAAGCATTAGGAAGAAACTCACATGCGTTTCTCTGAAAGAGAAGCAGACTGTTCCAACACTTCAATTCACTGTGCGATGTGAATGGAGTGTTGCTTCACTTTCTAAATGCTGTCCTTTCAGAGAAAATCACTTTCCTTTGATAGTGCCTTAAGCTACTTGCAAGCATTAGGAAGAAACTCACATGCGTTTCTCTGAAAGAGATGCAGTCTGTTCCAACACTTCAATTCACTGTGTGAAGTGAATAGAGTGTTGCCTCACTTTCCAAATGCTGTCCTTTCAGAGAAAATCACTTTCCTTTGAAAGTGCCTTAAGCTACTTACAAGCATTTTACAGAAACTCACGTGCGTTTCTCTGAAAGAGAAGCAGTCTGTTCCAACACTTCAATTCACTGTGCGAAGTGAATGGAGTGTTGCTTCACTTTCTAAATGCTGTTCATTCAGAGAAAATCACTTTCTTTTGAAAGTGCCTTAAGCTACTTGCAAGCATTAGGAAGAAACTCACATGCGTTTCTCTGAAAGAGAAGCAGTCTGTTCCAACATTTCAATTCACTGTGCGAAGTGAATGGAGTGTTGCTTCACTTTCTAAATGCTGTTCTTTCAGAGAAAATCACTTTCTTTTGAAAGTGCCTTAAGCTACTTGCAAGCATTAGGAAGAAACTCACATGCGTTTCTCTGAAAGAGAAGCAGTCCGTTCCAACACTTCAATTCACTGTGCGAAGTGAATGGAGTGTTGCTTCACTTTCTAAATGCTGTTCTTTCAGAGAAAATCACTTTCTTTTGAAAGTGCCTTAAGCTACTTGCAAGCATTAGGAAGAAACTCACATGCGTTTCTCTGAAAGAGAAGCAGTCTGTTCCAACACTTCAATTCAGTGTGCGAAGTGAATGGAGTGTTGCTTCACTTTCTAAATGCTGTCCTTTCAGAGAAAATCACTTTCCTTTGAAAGTGCCTTAAGCTACTTTCAAGCATTCACCAGAAACTCACATGCGTTTCTCTGAAAGAGAAGCAGTCTGTTCCAACACTTCAATTCACTGTGCGAAGTGAATGGAATGTTACCTCACTTTCTAAATGCTGTTCTTTCAGAGAAAATCACTTTCCTTTGAAAGTGCGTTAAGCTACTTGCAAGCATTAGGAAGAAACTCACATGCGTTTCTCTGAAAGAGAAGCAGACTGTTCCCACACTTCAATTCACTGTGCGATGTGAATGGAGTGTTGCTTCACTTTCTAAATGCTGTCCTTTCAGAGAAAATCACTTTCCTTTGAAAGTGCCTTAAGCTACTTTCTAGCATTCACAGGAAACACACATGCGTTTCTCTGAAAGGGAAGCAGTCGGTTCCAACACTTCAATTCACTGTGCGAAGTGAATGGAGTGTTGTTTCTCTTTCTAAATGCTGTCCTTTCAGAGAAAATCACTTTCCTTTGAAAGTGCCTTAAGCTACTTGCAAGCATTCATCAGAAACACTAATGCGTTTATATGAAAGATAAGCACTCTGTTCCAACACTTCAATTCACTGTGCAAAGTGAATGGAGTGTTCCTTCACTTTCTAAATGCTGTCCTTTCAGAGAAAATCACTTTCCTTTGAAAGTGCCTTAAGCTACTTTCTAGCATTCACAGGAAACACACATGCGTTTCTCTGAAAGAGAAGCAGTCGGTTCCAACACTTTAATTCACTGTGCGAAGTGAATGGAGTGTTGCTTCACTTTCTAAATGCTGTCCTTTCAGAGAAAATCACTTTCCTTTGATAGTGCCTTAAGCTACTTGCAAGCATTAGGAAGAAACACACATGCGTTTCTCTGAAAGAGAAGTAGTCTGTTCCAACACTTCAATTCACTGTGTGAAGTGAATAGAGTGTTGCCTCACTTTCCAAATGCTGTCCTTTCAGAGAAAATCACTTTCCTTTGAAAGTGCCTTAAGCTACTTACAAGCATTCACCAGAAACTCACATGCGTTTCTCTGAAAGAGAAGCAATCTGTTCCAACACTTCAATTCATTGTGCGAAGTGAATGGAGTGTTGCTTCACTTTCTAAATGCTGTCCTTTCAGAGAAAATCACTTTCCTTTGAAAGTGCCTTAAACTACTTTCAAGCATTCACAAAAAACTCACATGCGTTTCTCTTAAAGAGAAGCAGTCTGTTCCAACACTTCAATTCACTGTGCGAAGTGAATGGGGTGTTGCTTCAGTTTCTAAATGCTGTCCTTTCAGAGAAAATCACTTTCCTTTGATAGTGCCTTAAGCTACTTGCAAGCATTAGGAAGAAACTCACATGCATTTCTCTGAAAGAGAAGCAGTCTGTTCCAACACTTCAATTCACTGTGTGAAGTGAATGGAGTGTTGCCTCACTTTCTAAATGCTGTCCTTTCAGAGAAAATCACTTTCCTTTGAAAGTGCCTTAAGCTACTTAAAAGCATTTTACAGAAACTCACATGCGTTTCTCTGAAAGAGAAGCAGTCTGTTCCAACACTTCAATTCACTGTGCGAAGTGAATGGAGTGTTGCTTCACTTTCCAAATGCTGTTCTTTCAGAGAAAATCACTTTCTTTTGAAAGTGCCTTAAGCTACTTGCAAGCATTAGGAAGAAACTCACATGCGTTTCTCTGAAAGAGAAGCAGTCCGTTCCAACACTTCAATTCACTGTGCGAAGTGAATGGAGTGTTGCTTCACTTTCTAAATGCTGTCCTTTCAGAGAAAATCACTTTCCTTTGAAAGTGCCTTAAGCTACTTTCTGGCATTCACAGGAAACACACATGCGTTTCTCTGAAAGAGAAACAGTCTGTTCCAACACTTCAATTCACTGTGTGAAGTGAATGGAGTGTTGCCTCACTTTCTAAATGCTGTCCTTTCAGAGAAAATCACTTTCCTTTGAAAGTGCCTTAAGCTACTTACAAGCATTCACCAGAAACTCACATGCGTTTCTCTGAAAGAGAAGCAGTCTGTTCCAACACTTCAATTCAATGTGCGAAGTAAATGGAGTGTTGCTTCACTTTCTAAATGCTGTCCTTTCAGAGAAAATCACTTTCCTTTGAAAGTGCCTTAAGCTACTTACAAGCATTCAACAGAAACTCACATGCATTTCTCTAAAAGAGAAGCAGTCTGTTCCAACACTTCAATTCACTGTGCGAAGTGAATGGAGTGTTGCTTCACTTTCTAAATGCTGTCCTTTCAGAGAAAATCACTTTCCTTTGAAAGTGCGTTAAGCTACTTGCAAGCATTAGGAAGAAACTCACATGCGTTTCTCTGAAAGAGAAGCAGACTGTTCCAACACTTCAATTCACTGTGCGATGTGAATGGAGTGTTGCTTCACTTTCTAAATGCTGTCCTTTCAGAGAAAATCACTTTCCTTTGAAAGTGCCTTAAGCTACTTTCTAGCATTCACAGGAAACACACATGCGTTTCTCTGAAAGAGAAGCAGTCGGTTCCAACACTTCAATTCACTGTGCGAAGTGAATGGAGTGTTGCTTCACTTTCTAAATGCTGTCCTTTCAAAGAAAATCACTTTCCTTTGATAGTGCCTTAAGCTACTTGCAAGCATTAGGAAGAAACTCACATGCGTTTCTCTGAAAGAGAAGCAGTCTGTTCCAACACTTCAATTCACTGTGTGAAGTGAATAGAGTGTTGCCTCACTTTACAAATGCTGTCCTTTCAGAGAAAATCACTTTCCTTTGAAAGTGCCTTAAGCTACTTACAAGCATTCACCAGAAACTCACATGCGTTTCTCTGAAAGAGAAGCAATCTGTTCCAACACTTCAATTCACTGTGCGAAGTGAATGGAGTGTTGCTTCACTTTCTAAATGCTGTCCTTTCAGAGAAAATCACTTTCCTTTGAAAGTGCCTTAAGCAACTTGCAAGAATTCACAAGAAACTCACTTGCGTTTCTCTGAAAGAGAAGCAGTCTGTTCCAACACTTCAATTCACTGTGTGAAGTGAATGGAGTGTTGCTTCACTTTCTAAATGCTGTCCTTTCAGAGAAAATCACTTTCCTTTGAAAGTGCCTTAAGCTACTTACAAGCATTCAACAGAAACTCACATGCATTTCTCTGAAAGAGAAGCAGTCTGTTCCAACACTTCAATTCTCTGTGCGAAGTGAATGGAGTGTTGCTTCACTTTCTAAATGCTGTCCTTTCAGAGAAAATCACTTTCCTTTGAGAGTGCCTTAAGCTACTTACAAGCATTCACCAGAAACTCACATGCGTTTCTCTGAAAGAGAAGCAGTCTGTTCCAACACTTCAATTCACTGTGCGAAGTGAATGGAGTGTTGCTTCACTTTCTAAATGCTGTCCTTTCAGAGAAAATCACTTTCCTTTGAAAGTGCCTTAAGCTACTTACAAGCATTCACCAGAAACTCACATGCGTTTCTCTGAAAGAGAAGCAGTCTGTTCCAACACTTCAATTCACTGTGCGAAGTGAATGGAGTGTTGCTTCACTTTCTAAATGCTGTCCTTTCAGAGAAAATCACTTTCCTTTGAAAGTGCGTTAAGCTACTTGCAAGCATTAGGAAGAAACTCACATGCGTTTCTCTGAAAGAGAAGCAGACTGTTCCAACACTTCAATTCACTGTGCGATGTGAATGGAGTGTTGCTTCACTTTCTAAATGCTGTCCTTTCAGAGAAAATCACTTTCCTTTGAAAGTGCCTTAAGCTACTTTCTAGCATTCACAGGAAACACACATGCGTTTCTCTGAAAGGGAAGCAGTCGGTTCCAACACTTCAATTCACTGTGCGAAGTGAATGGAGTGTTGCTTCACTTTCTAAGTGCTGTCCTTTCAGAGAAAATCACTTTCCTTTGATAGTGCCTTAAGCAACTTGCAAGCATTAGGAAGAAACTCACATGCGTTTCTCTGAAAGAGAAGCAGTCTGTTCCAACACTTCAATTCACTGTGTGAAGTGAATAGAGTGTTGCCTCACTTTCCAAATGCTGTCCTTTCAGAGAAAATCACTTTCCTTTGAAAGTGCCTTAAGCTACTTACAAGCATTCACCAGAAACTCACATGCGTTTCTCTGAAAGAGAAGCAATCTGTTCCAACACTTCAATTCACTGTGCGAAGTGAATGGAGTGTTGCTTCACTTTCTAAATGCTGTCCTTTCAGAGAAAATCACTTTCCTTTGAAAGTGCCTTAAACTACTTTCAAGCATTCACAAAAAACTCACATGCGTTTATCTTAAAGAGAAGCAGTCTGTTCCAACACTTCAATTCACTTTGCAAAGTGAATGGAGTGTTGCTTCAGTTTCTAAATTCTGTCCTTTCAGAGAAAATCACTTTCCTTTGATAGTGCCTTAAGCTACTTGCAAGCATTAGGAAGAAACTCACATGCGTTTCTCTGAAAGAGAAGCAGTCTGTTCCAACACTTCAATTCACTGTGTGAAGTGAATGGAGTGTTGCTTCACTTTCTAAATGCTGTCCTTTCAGAGAAAATCACTTTCCTTTGAAAGTGCCTTAAGCTACTTACAAGCATTCACCAGAAACTCACATGCGTTTCTCTGAAAGAGAAACCTTCTCTTCCAACACTTCAATTCAGTGTGCGAAGTGAATGGAGTGTTGCTTCACTTTCTAAATGCTGTCCTTTCAGAGAAAATCACTTTCCTTTGAAAGTGCCTTAAGCTACTTAAAAGCATTCAATAGAAACTCACATGCATTTCTCTGAATGAGAAGCAGTCTGTTCCAACACTTCAATTCACTTTGCGAAGTGAATGGAGTGTTGCTTCACTTTCTAAATGCTGTCCTTTCAGAGAAAATCACTTTCCTTTAAAAGTGCCTTAAGCTACTTACAAGCATTCACCAGAAACTCACATGCGTTTCTCTGAAAGAGAAACCTCCTCTTCCAACACTTCAATTCAGTGTGCGAAGTGAATGGAGTGTTGCTTCACTTTCTAAATGCTGTCCTTTCAGAGAAAATCACTTTCCTTTGAAAGTGCCTTAAGCTACTTTCAAGCATTCACCAGAAACTCACATGCGTTTCTCTGAAAGAGAAGCAGTCTGTTCCAACACTTCAATTCACTGTGCGAAGTGAATGGAATGTTACCTCACTTTCTAAATGCTGTTCTTTCAGAGAAAATCACTTTCCTTTGAAAGTGCGTTAAGCTACTTGCAAGCATTAGGAAGAAATTCACATGCGTTTCTCTGAAAGAGAAGCAGACTGTTCCCACACTTCAATTCACTGTGCGATGTGAATGGAGTGTTGCTTCACTTTCTAAATGCTGTCCTTTCAGAGAAAATCACTTTCCTTTGAAAGTGCCTTAAGCTACTTTCTAGCATTCACAGGAAACACACATGCGTTTCTCTGAAAGAGAAGCAGTCGGTTCCAACACTTCAATTCACTGTGCGAAGTGAATGGAGTGTTGCTTCACTTTCTAAATGCTGTCCTTTCAGAGAAAATCACTTTCCTGTGATAGTGCCTTAAGCTACTTGCAAGCATTAGGAAGAAACTCACATGCGTTTCTCTGAAAGAGAAGCAGTCTGTTCCAACACTTCAATTCACTGTGTGAAGTGAATAGAGTGTTGCCTCACTTTCCAAATGCTGTCCTTTCAGAGAAAATCACTTTCCTTTGAAAGTGCCTTAAGCTACTTACAAGCATTCACCAGAAACTCACATGCGTTTCTCTGAAAGAGAAGCAATCTGTTCCAACACTTCAATTCACTGTGCGAAGTGAATGGAGTGTTGCTTCACTTTCTAAATGCTGTCCTTTCAGAGAAAATCACTTTCCTTTGAAAGTGCCTTAAGCTACTTACAAGCATTCAACAGAAACTCACATGCATATCTCTGAAAGAGAAGCAGTCGGTTCCAACACTTCAATTCACTGTGCGAAGTGAATGGAGTGTTGTTTCTCTTTCTAAATGCTGTCCTTTCAGAGAAAATCACTTTCCTTTGAAAGTGCCTTAAGCTACTTGCAAGCATTCATCAGAAACACTAATGCGTTTATATGAAATATAAGCACTCTGTTCCAACACTTCAATTCACTGCACGAAGGGAATGGAGTGTTGCTTCACTTTCTAAATGCTGTCCTTTCAGAGAAAATCACTTTCCTTTGAAAGTGCCTTAAGCTACATTCTAGCATTCACAGGAAACACACATGCGTTTCTCTGAAAGAGAAGCAGTCGGTTCCAACACTTCAATTCACTGTGCGAAGTGAATGGAGTGTTGCTTCACTTTCTAAATGCTGTCCTTTCAGAGAAAATCACTTTCCTTTGATAGTGCCTTAAGCTACTTGCAAGCATTAGGAAGAAACTCACATGCGTTTCTCTGAAAGAGAAGCAGTCTGTTCCAACACTTCAATTCACTGTGTGAAGTGAATAGAGTGTTGCCTCACTTTCCAAATGCTGTCCTTTCAGAGAAAATCACTTTCCTTTGAAAGTGCCTTAAGCTACTTACAAGCATTCACCAGAAACTCACATGCGTTTCTCTGAAAGAGAAGCAATCTGTTCCAACACTTCAATTCACTGTGCGAAGTGAATGGAGTGTTGCTTCACTTTCTAAATGCTGTCCTTTCAGAGAAAATCACTTTCCTTTGAAAGTGCCTTAAACTACTTTCAAGCATTCACAAAAAACTCACATGCGTTTCTCTTAAAGAGAAGCAGTCTGTTCCAACACTTCAATTCACTGTGCGAAGTGAATGGGGTGTTGCTTCAGTTTCTAAATGCTGTCCTTTCAGAGAAAATCACTTTCCTTTGATAGTGCCTTAAGCTACTTGCAAGCATTAGGAAGAAACTCACATGCGTTTCTCTGAAAGAGAAGCAGTCTGTTCCAACACTTCAATTCACTGTGTGAAGTGAATGGAGTGTTGCCTCACTTTCTAAATGCTGTCCTTTCAGAGAAAATCACTTTCCTTTGAAAGTGCCTTAAGCTACTTAAAAGCATTTTACAGAAACTCACATGCTTTTCTCTGAAAGAGAAGCAGTCTGTTCCAACACTTCAATTCACTGTGCGAAGTGAATGGAGTGTTGCTTCACTTTCCAAATGCTGTTCTTTCAGAGAAAATCACTTTCTTTTGAAAGTGCCTTAAGCTACTTGCAAGCATTAGGAAGAAACTCACATGCGTTTCTCTGAAAGAGAAGCAGTCCGTTCCAACACTTCAATTCACTGTGCGAAGTGAATGGAGTGTTGCTTCACTTTCTAAATGCTGTCCTTTCAGAGAAAATCACTTTCCTTTGAAAGTGCCTTAAGCTACTTTCTGGCATTCACAGGAAACACACATGCGTTTCTCTGAAAGAGAAGCACTCTGTTCCAACACTTCAATTCACTGTGTGAAGTGAATGGAGTGTTGCCTCACTTTCTAAATGCTGTCCTTTCAGAGAAAATCACTTTCCTTTGAAAGTGCCTTAAGCTACTTACAAGCATTCACCAGAAACTCACATGCGTTTCTCTGAAAGAGAAGCAGTCTGTTCCAACACTTCAATTCAATGTGCGAAGTAAATGGAGTGTTGCTTCACTTTCTAAATGCTGTCCTTTCAGAGAAAATCACTTTCCTTTGAAAGTGCCTTAAGCTACTTACAAGCATTCACCAGAAACTCACATGCGTTTCTCTGAAAGAGAAGCAGTCTGTTCCAACACTTCAATTCACTGTGCGAAGTGAATGGAGTGTTGCTTCACTTTCTAAATGCTGTCCTTTCAGAGAAAATCACTTTCCTTTGAAAGTGCGTTAAGCTACTTGCAAGCATTAGGAAGAAACTCACATGCGTTTCTCTGAAAGAGAAGCAGACTGTTCCAACACTTCAATTCACTGTGCGATGTGAATGGAGTGTTGCTTCACTTTCTATATGCTTTCCTTTCAGAGAAAATCACTTTCCTTTGAAAGTGCGTTAAGCTACTTGCAAGCATTAGGAAGAAACTCACATACGTTTCTCTGAAAGAGAAGCAGACTGTTCCAACACTTCAATTCACTGTGCGATGTGAATGGAGTGTTGCTTCACTTTCTAAATGCTGTCCTTTCAGAGAAAATCACTTTCCTTTGAAAGTGCCTTAAGCTACTTACAAGCATTCACCAGAAACTCACATGTGTTTCTCTGAAAGAGAAGCAGTCTGTTCCAATACTTCAATTCACTCTGCGAAGTGAATGGAGTGTTGCTTCACTTTCTAAATGCTGTCCTTTCAGAGAAAATCACTTTCCTTTGAAAGTGCCTTAAGCTACTTACAAGCATTCAACAGAAACTCACATGCATTTCTCTGAAAGAGAAGCAGTCTGTTCCAACACTTCAATTCTCTGTGCGAAGTGAATGGAGTGTTGCTTCACTTTCTAAATGCTGTCCTTTCAGAGAAAATCACTTTCCTTTGAGAGTGCCTTAAGCTACTTACAAGCATTCACCAGAAACTCACATGCGTTTCTCTGAAAGAGAAGCAGTCTGTTCCAACACTTCAATTCACTGTGCGAAGTGAATGGAGTGTTGCTTCACTTTCTAAATGCTGTCCTTTCAGAGAAAATCACTTTCCTTTGAAAGTGCCTTAAGCTACTTACAAGCTTTCACCAGAAACTCACATGCGTTTCTCTGAAAGAGAAGCAGTCTGTTCCAACACTTCAATTCACTGTGCGAAGTGAATGGAGTGTTGCTTCACTTTCTAAATGCTGTCCTTTCAGAGAAAATCACTTTCCTTTGAAAGTGCGTTAAGCTACTTGCAAGCTTTAGGAAGAAACTCAAATGCGTTTCTCTGAAAGAGAAGTAGACTGTTCCAACACTTCAATTCACTGTGCGATGTGAATGGAGTGTTGCTTCACTTTCTAAATGCTGTCCTTTCAGAGAAAATCACTTTCCTTTGAAAGTGCCTTAAGCTACTTTCTAGCATTCACAGGAAACACACATGCGTTTCTCTGAAAGGGAAGCAGTCGGTTCCAACACTTCAATTCACTGTGCGAAGTGAATGGAGTGTTGCTTCACTTTCTAAATGCTGTCCTTTCAGAGAAAATCACTTTCCTTTGAGAGTGCCTTAAGCTACTTGCAAGCATTAGGAAGAAACTCACATGCGTTTCTCTGAAAGAGAAGCAGTCTGTTCCAACACTTCAATTCACTGTGTGAAGTGAATAGAGTGTTGCCTCACTTTCCAATTGCTGTCCTTTCAGAGAAAATCACTTTCCTTTGAAAGTGCCTTAAGCTACTTACAAGCATTCACCAGAAACTCACATGCGTTTCTCTGAAAGAGAAGCAATCTGTTCCAACACTTCAATTCACTGTGCGAAGTGAATGGAGTGTTGCTTCACTTTCTAAATGCTGTCCTTTCAGAGAAAATCACTTTGCTTTGAAAGTGCCTTAAACTACTTTCAAGCATTCACAAAAAACTCACATGCGTTTCTCTTAAAGAGAAGCAGTCTGTTCCAACACTTCAATTCACTGTGCGAAGTGAATGGAGTGTTGCTTCAGTTTCTAAATTCTGTCCTTTCAGAGAAAATCACTTTCCTTTGATAGTGCCTTAAGCTACTTTCAAGCATTAGGAAGAAACTCACATGCGTTTCTCTGAAAGAGAAGCAGTCTGTTCCAACACTTCAATTCACTGTGTGAAGTGAATGGAGTGTTGCTTCACTTTCTAAATGCTGTCCTTTCAGAGAAAATCACTTTCCTTTGAAAGTGCCTTAAGCTACTTACAAGCATTCACCAGAAACTCACATGTGTTTCTCTGAAAGAGAAGCAGTCTGTTCCAATACTTCAATTCACTCTGCGAAGTGAATGGAGTGTTGCTTCACTTTCTAAATGCTGTCCTTTCAGAGAAAATCACTTTCCTTTGAAAGTGCCTTAAGCTAATTACAAGCATTCAACAGAAACTCACATGCATTTCTCTGAAAGAGAAGCAGTCTGTTCCAACACTTCAATTCACTTTGCGAAGTGAATGGAGTGTTGCTTCTCTTTCTAAATGCTGTCCTTTCAGAGAAAATCACTTTCCTTTGAAAGTGCCTTAAGCTACTTACAAGCATTCACCAGAAACTCACATGCGTTTCTCTGAAAGAGAAACCTTCTCTTCCAACACTTCAATTCAGTGTGCGAAGTGAATGGAGTGTTGCTTCACTTTCTAAATGCTGTCCTTTCAGAGAAAATCACTTTCCTTTGAAAGTGCCTTAAGCTACTTACAAGCATTCACCAGAAACTCACATGCGTTTCTCTGAAAGAGAAGCAGTCTGTTCCACCACTTCAATTCACTGTGCGAAGTGAATGGAGTGTTGCTTCACTTTCTAAATGCTGTCCTTTCAGAGAAAATCACTTTCCTTTGAAAGTGCGTTAAGCTACTTGCAAGCATTAGGAAGAAACTCACATGCGTTTCTCTGAAAGAGAAGCAGACTGTTCCAACACTTCAATTCACTGTGCGATGTGAATGGAGTGTTGCTTCACTTTCTAAATGCTGTCCTTTCAGAGAAAATCACTTTCCTTTGAAAGTGCGTTAAGCTACTTGCAAGCATTAGGAAGAAACTCACATGCGTTTCTCTGAAAGAGAAGCAGACTGTTCCAACACTTCAATTCACTGTGCGATGTGAACGGAGTGTTGCTTCACTTTCTAAATGCTGTCCTTTCAGAGAAAATCACTTTCCTTTGATAGTGCCTTAAGATACTTGCAAGCATTAGGAAGAAACTCACATGCGTTTCTCTGAAAGAGAAGCAGTCTGTTCCAACACATCAATTCACTGTGTGAAGTGAATAGAGTGTTGCCTCACTTTCCAAATGCTGTCCTTTCAGAGAAAATCACTTTCCTTTGAAAGTGCCTTAAGCTACTTACAAGCATTCACCAGAAACTCACATGCGTTTCTCTGAAAGAGAAGCAATCTGTTCCAACACTTCAATTCACTGTGCGAAGTGAATGGAGTGTTGCTTCACTTTCTAAATGCTGTCCTTTCAGAGAAAATCACTTTCCTTTGAAAGTGCCTTAAACTACTTTCAAGCATTCACAAAAAACTCACATGCGTTTCTCTTAAAGAGAAGCAGTCTGTTCCAACACTTCAATTCACTGTGCGAAGTGAATGGAGTGTTGCTTCAGTTTCTAAATGCTGTCCTTTCAGAGAAAATCACTTTCCTTTGAAAGTGCCTTAAGAAACTTGCAAGCATTCACAAGAAACTCACATGCGTTTCTCTGAAAGAGAAGCAGTCTGTTCCAACACTTCAATTCACTGTGCGAAGTGAATGGAGTGTTGTTTCACTTTCTAAATGCTGTCCTTTCAGAGAAAATCACTTTCCTTTGAAAGTGCCTTAAGCTACTTACAAGCATTCACCAGAAACTCACATGCGTTTCTCTGAAAGAGACGCAGTCTGTTCCAATACTTCAATTCACTGTGCGAAGTGAATGGAGTGTTGCTTCACTTTCTAAATGCTGTCCTTTCAGAGAAAATCACTTTCCTTTCAAAGTGCCTTAAGCTACTTACAAGCATTCACCAGAAACTCACATGCGTTTCTCTGAAAGAGAAGCAGTCTGTTCCAACACTTCAATTCACTGTGCGAAGTGAATGGAGTGTTGCTTCACTTTCTAAATGCTGTCCTTTCAGAGAAAATCACTTTCCTTTGAAAGTGCGTTAAGCTACTTGCAAGCATTAGGAAGAAACTCACATGCGTTTCTCTGAAAGAGAAGCAGACTGTTCCAACACTTCAATTCACTGTGCGATGTGAATGGAGTGTTGCTTCACTTTCTAAATGCTGTCCTTTCAGAGAAAATCACTTTCCTTTGAAAGTGCCTTAAGCTACTTGCAAGCATTAGGAAGAAACTCACATGCGTTTCTCTGAAAGAGAAGCAGACTGTTCCAACACTTCAATTCACTGTGCGATGTGAACGGAGTGCTGCTTCACTTTCTAAATGCTGTCCTTTCAGAGAAAATCACTTTCCTTTGATAGTGCCTTAAGCTACTTGCAAGCATTAGGAAGAAATTCACATGCGTTTCTCTGAAAGAGAAGCAGTCTGTTCCAACACATCAATTCACTGTGTGAAGTGAATAGAGTGTTGCCTCACTTTCCAAATGCTGTCCTTTCAGAGAAAATCACTTTCCTTTGAAAGTGCCTTAAGCTACTTACAAGCATTCACCAGAAACTCACATGCGTTTCTCTGAAAGAGAAGCAATCTGTTCCAACACTTCAATTCACTGTGCGAAGTGAATGGAGTGTTGCTTCACTTTCTAAATGCTGTCCTTTCAGAGAAAATCACTTTCCTTTGAAAGTGCCTAAAACTACTTTCAAGCATTCACAAAAAACTCACATGCGTTTCTCTTAAAGAGAAGCAGTCTGTTCCAACACTTCAATTCACTGTGCGAAGTGAATGGAGTGTTGCTTCAGTTTCTAAATGCTGTCCTTTCAGAGAAAATCACTTTCCTTTGAAAGTGCCTTAAGAAATTTGCAAGCATTCACAAGAAACTCACATGCGTTTCTCTGAAAGAGAAGCAGTCTGTTCCAACACTTCAATTCACTGTGCGAAGTGAATGGAGTGTTGTTTCACTTTCTAAATGCTGTCCTTTCAGAGAAAATCACTTTCCTTTGAAAGTGCCTTAAGCTACTTACAAGCATTCACCAGAAACTCACATGCGTTTCTCTGAAAGAGACGCAGTCTGTTCCAATACTTCAATTCACTGTGCGAAGTGAATGGAGTGTTGCTTCACTTTCTAAATGCTGTCCTTTCAGAGAAAATCACTTTCCTTTGAAAGTGCCTTAAGCTACTTACAAGCATTCACCAGAAACTCACATGCGTTTCTCTGAAAGAGAAGCAGTCTGTTCCAACACTTCAATTCACTGTGCGATGTGAATGGAGTGTTGCTTCACTTTCTAAATGCTGTCCTTTCAGAGAAAATCACTTTCCTTTGATAGTGCCTTAAGCTACTTGCAAGCATTAGGAAGAAACTCACATGCGTTTCTCTGAAAGAGAAGCAGTCTGTTCCAACACTTCAATTCACTGTGTGAAGTGAATAGAGTGTTGCCTCACTTTCCAAATGCTGTCCTTTCAGAGAAAATCACTTTCCTTTGAAAGTGCCTTAAGCTACTTACAAGCATTCACCAGAAACTCACATGCGTTTCTCTGAAAGAGAAGCAATCTGTTCCAACACTTCAATTCACTGTGCGAAGTGAATGGAGTGTTGCTTCACTTTCTAAATGCTGTCCTTTCAGAGAAAATCACTTTCCTTTGAAAGTGCCTTAAACTACTTTCAAGCATTCACAAAAAACTCACATGCGTTTCTCTTAAAGAGAAGCAGTCTGTTCCAACACTTCAATTCACTGTGCGAAGTGAATGGAGTGTTGCTTCAGTTTCTAAATGCTGTCCTTTCAGAGAAAATCACTTTCCTTTGAAAGTGCCTTAAGCAACTTGCAAGCATTCACAAGAAACTCACATGCATTTCTCTGAAAGAGAAGCAGTCTGTTCCGACACTTCAATTCACTGTGTGAAGTGAATGGAGTGTTGCTTCACTTTCTAAATGCTGTCCTTTCAGAGAAAATCACTTTCCTTTGAAAGTGCCTTAAGCTACTTACAAGCATTCACCAGAAACTCACATGTGTTTCTCTGAAAGAGAAGCAGTCTGTTCCAATACTTCAATTCACTCTGCGAAGTGAATGGAGTGTTGCTTCACTTTCTAAATGCTGTCCTTTCAGAGAAAATCACTTTCCTTTGAAAGTGCCTTAAGCTACTTACAAGCATTCAACAGAAACTCACATGCATTTCTCTGAAAGAGAAGCAGTCTGTTCCAACACTTCAATTCACTTTGCGAAGTGAATGGAGTGTTGCTTCACTTTCTAAATGCTGTCCTTTCAGAGAAAATCACTTTCCTTTGAAAGTGCCTTAAGCTACTTACAAGCATTCACCAGAAACTCACATGCGTTTCTCTGAAAGAGAAGCAGTCTGTTCCAACACTTCAATTCACTGTGCGAAGTGAATGGAGTGTTGCTTCACTTTCTTAATGCTGTCCTTTCAGAGAAAATCACTTTCCTTTGATAGTGCCTTAAGCTACTTGCAAGCATTAGGAAGAAACTCACATGCGTTTCTCTGAAAGAGAAGCAGTCTGTTCCAACACTTCAATTCACTGTGTGAAGTGAATAGAGTGTTGCCTCACTTTCCAAATGCTGTCCTTTCAGAGAAAATCACTTTCCTTTGAAAGTGCCTTAAGCTACTTACAAGCATTCACCAGAAACTCACATGCGTTTCTCTGAAAGAGAAGCAATCTGTTCCAACACTTCAATTCACTGTGCGAAGTGAATGGAGTGTTGCTTCACTTTCTAAATGCTGTCCTTTCAGAGAAAATCACTTTCCTTTGAAAGTGCCTTAAACTACTTTCAAGCATTCACAAAAAACTCACATGCGTTTCTCTTAAAGAGAAGCAGTCTGTTCCAACACTTCAATTCACTGTGCGAAGTGAATGGAGTGTTGCTCCAGTTTCTAAATGCTGTCCTTTCAGAGAAAATCACTTTCCTTTGAAAGTGCCTTAAGCAACTTGCAAGCATTCACAAGAAACTCACATGCGTTTCTCTGAAAGAGAAGCAGTCTGTTCCAACACTTCAATTCACTGTGTGAAGTGAATGGAGTGTTGCTTCAGTTTCTAAATGCTGTCCTTTCAGAGAAAATCACTTTCCTTTGATAGTGCCTTAAGCTACTTACAAGCATTCACCAGAAACTCACATGTGTTTCTCTGAAAGAGAAGCAGTCTGTTCCAATACTTCAATTCACTCTGCGAAGTGAATGGAGTGTTGCTTCACTTTCTAAATGCTGTCCTTTCAGAGAAAATCACTTTCCTTTGAAAGTGCCTTAAGCTACTTACAAGCATTCAACAGAAACTCACATGCATTTCTCTGAAAGAGAAGCAGTCTGTTCCAACACTTCATTTCACTTTGCGAAGTGAATGGAGTGTTGCTTCACTTTCTAAATGCTGTCCTTTCAGAGAAAATCACTTTCCTTTGAAAGTGCCTTAAGCTACTTACAAGCATTCACCAGAAACTCACATGCGTTTCTCTGAAAGAGAAGCAGTCGGTTCCAACACTTCAATTCACTGTGCGAAGTGAATGGAGTGTTGCTTCACTTTCTAAATGCTGTCCTTTCAGAGAAAATCACTTTCCTTTGATAGTGCCTTAAGCTACTTGCAAGCATTAGGAAGAAACTCACATGCGTTTCTCTGAAAGAGAAGCAGTCTGTTCCAACACTTCAATTCACTGTGTGAAGTGAATAGAGTGTTGCCTCACTTTACAAATGCTGTCCTTTCAGAGAAAATCACTTTCCTTTGAAAGTGCCTTAAGCTACTTACAAGCATTCACCAGAAACTCACATGCGTTTCTCTGAAAGAGAAGCAATCTGTTCCAACACTTCAATTCACTGTGCGAAGTGAATGGAGTGTTGCTTCACTTTCTAAATGCTGTCCTTTCAGAGAAAATCACTTTCCTTTGAAAGTGCCTTAAACTACTTTCAAGCATTCACAAAAAACTCACATGCGTTTCTCTTAAAGAGAAGCAGTCTGTTCCAACACTTCAATTCACTGTGCGAAGTGAATGGAGTGTTGCTCCAGTTTCTAAATGCTGTCCTTTCAGAGAAAATCACTTTCCTTTGAAAGTGCCTTAAGCAACTTGCAAGCATTCACAAGAAACTCACATGCGTTTCTCTGAAAGAGAAGCAGTCTGTTCCAACACTTCAATTCACTGTGTGAAGTGAATGGAGTGTTGCTTCAGTTTCTAAATGCTGTCCTTTCAGAGAAAATCACTTTCCTTTGAAAGTGCCTTAAGCTACTTACAAGCATTCACCAGAAACTCACATGTGTTTCTCTGAAAGAGAAGCAGTCTGTTCCAATACTTCAATTCACTCTGCGAAGTGAATGGAGTGTTGCTTCACTTTCTAAATGCTGTCCTTTCAGAGAAAATCACTTTCCTTTGAAAGTGCCTTAAGCTACTTACAAGCATTCAACAGAAACTCACATGCATTTCTCTGAAAGAGAAGCAGTCTGTTCCAACACTTCATTTCACTTTGCGAAGTGAATGGAGTGTTGCTTCACTTTCTAAATGCTGTCCTTTCAGAGAAAATCACTTTCCTTTGAAAGTGCCTTAAGCTACTTACAAGCATTCACCAGAAACTCACATGCGTTTCTCTGAAAGAGAAACCTTCTCTTCCAACACTTCAATTCAGTGTGCGAAGTGAATGGAGTGTTGCTTCACTTTCTAAATGCTGTCCTTTCAGAGAAAATCACTTTCCTTTGAAAGTGCCTTAAGCTACTTACAAGCATTCACCAGAAACTCACATGCGTTTCTCTGAAAGAGAAGCAGTCTGTTCCAACACTTCAATTCACTGTGCGAAATGAATGGAGTGTTGCTTCACTTTCTAAATGCTGTCCTTTCAGAGAAAATCACTTTCCTTTGAAAGTGCGTTAAGCTACTTGCAAGCATTAGGAAGAAACTCACATGCGTTTCTCTGAAAGAGAAGCAGACTGTTCCAACACTTCAATTCACTGTGCGATGTGAATGGAGTGTTGCTTCACTTTCTAAATGCTGTCCTTTCAGAGAAAATCACTTTCCTTTGAAAGTGCCTTAAGCTACTTGCAAGCATTAGGAAGAAACTCACATGCGTTTCTCTGAAAGAGAAGCAGACTGTTCCAACACTTCAATTCACTGTGCGATGTGAACGGAGTGCTGCTTCACTTTCTAAATGCTGTCCTTTCAGAGAAAATCACTTTCCTTTGATAGTGCCTTAAGCTACTTGCAAGCATTAGGAAGAAACTCACATGCGTTTCTCTGAAAGAGAAGCAGTCTGTTCCAACACATCAATTCACTGTGTGAAGTGAATAGAGTGTTGCCTCACTTTCCAAATGCTGTCCTTTCAGAGAAAATCACTTTCCTTTGAAAGTGCCTTAAGCTACTTACAAGCATTCACCAGAAACTCACATGCGTTTCTCTGAAAGAGAAGCAATCTGTTCCAACACTTCAATTCACTGTGCGAAGTGAATGGAGTGTTGCTTCACTTTCTAAATGCTGTCCAATCAGAGAAAATCACTTTCCTTTGAAAGTGCCTAAAACTACTTTCAAGCATTCACAAAAAACTCACATGCGTTTCTCTTAAAGAGAAGCAGTCTGTTCCAACACTTCAATTCACTGTGCGAAGTGAATGGAGTGTTGCTTCAGTTTCTAAATGCTGTCCTTTCAGAGAAAATCACTTTCCTTTGAAAGTGCCTTAAGAAATTTGCAAGCATTCACAAGAAACTCACATGCGTTTCTCTGAAAGAGAAGCAGTCTGTTCCAACACTTCAATTCACTGTGCGAAGTGAATGGAGTGTTGTTTCACTTTCTAAATGCTGTCCTTTCAGAGAAAATCACTTTCCTTTGAAAGTGCCTTAAGCTACTTACAAGCATTCACCAGAAACTCACATGCGTTTCTCTGAAAGAGACGCAGTCTCTTCCAATACTTCAATTCACTGTGCGAAGTGAATGGAGTGTTGCTTCACTTTCTAAATGCTGTCCTTTCAGAGAAAATCACTTTCCTTTGAAAGTGCCTTAAGCTACTTACAAGCATTCACCAGAAACTCACATGCGTTTCTCTGAAAGAGAAGCAGTCTGTTCCAACACTTCAATTCACTGTGCGAAGTGAATGGAGTGTTGCTTCACTTTCTAAATGCTGTCCTTTCAGAGAAAATCACTTTCCTTTGATAGTGCCTTAAGCTACTTGCAAGCATTAGGAAGAAACTCACATGCGTTTCTCTGAAAGAGAAGCAGTCTGTTCCAACACTTCAATTCACTGTGTGAAGTGAATAGAGTGTTGCCTCACTTTCCAAATGCTGTCCTTTCAGAGAAAATCACTTTCCTTTGAAAGTGCCTTAAGCTACTTACAAGCATTCACCAGAAACTCACATGCGTTTCTCTGAAAGAGAAGCAATCTGTTCCAACACTTCAATTCACTGTGCGAAGTGAATGGAGTGTTGCTTCACTTTCTAAATGCTGTCCTTTCAGAGAAAATCACTTTCCTTTGAAAGTGCCTTAAACTACTTTCAAGCATTCACAAAAAACTCACATGCGTTTCTCTTAAAGAGAAGCAGTCTGTTCCAACACTTCAATTCACTGTGCGAAGTGAATGGAGTGTTGCTTCAGTTTCTAAATGCTGTCCTTTCAGAGAAAATCACTTTCCTTTGAAAGTGCCTTAAGCAACTTGCAAGCATTCACAAGAAACTCACATGCGTTTCTCTGAAAGAGAAGCAGTCTGTTCCAACACTTCAATTCACTGTGTGAAGTGAATGGAGTGTTGCTTCACTTTCTAAATGCTGTCCTTTCAGAGAAAATCACTTTCCTTTGAAAGTGCCTTAAGCTACTTACAAGCATTCACCAGAAACTCACATGTGTTTCTCTGAAAGAGAAGCAGTCTGTTCCAATACTTCAATTCACTCTGCGAAGTGAATGGAGTGTTGCTTCACTTTCTAAATGCTGTCCTTTCAGAGAAAATCACTTTCCTTTGAAAGTGCCTTAAGCTACTTACAAGCATTCAACAGAAACTCACATGCATTTCTCTGAAAGAGAAGCAGTCTGTTCCAACACTTCAATTCACTTTGCGAAGTGAATGGAGTGTTGCTTCACTTTCTAAATGCTGTCCTTTCAGAGAAAATCACTTTCCTTTGAAAGTGCCTTAAGCTACTTACAAGCATTCACCAGAAACTCACATGCGTTTCTCTGAAAGAGAAGCAGTCTGTTCCAACACTTCAATTCACTGTGCGAAGTGAATTGAGTGTTGCTTCACTTTCTAAATGCTGTCCTTTCAGAGAAAATCACTTTCCTTTGATAGTGCCTTAAGCTACTTGCAAGCATTAGGAAGAAACTCACATGCGTTTCTCTGAAAGAGAAGCAGTCTGTTCCAACACTTCAATTCACTGTGTGAAGTGAATAGAGTGTTGCCTCACTTTCCAAATGCTGTCCTTTCAGAGAAAATCACTTTCCTTTGAAAGTGCCTTAAGCTACTTACAAGCATTCACCAGAAACTCACATGCGTTTCTCTGAAAGAGAAGCAATCTGTTCCAACACTTCAATTCACTGTGCGAAGTGAATGGAGTGTTGCTTCACTTTCTAAATGCTGTCCTTTCAGAGAAAATCACTTTCCTTTGAAAGTGCCTTAAACTACTTTCAAGCATTCACAAAAAACTCACATGCGTTTCTCTTAAAGAGAAGCAGTCTGTTCCAACACTTCAATTCACTGTGCGAAGTGAATGGAGTGTTGCTCCAGTTTCTAAATGCTGTCCTTTCAGAGAAAATCACTTTCCTTTGAAAGTGCCTTAAGCAACTTGCAAGCATTCACAAGAAACTCACATGCGTTTCTCTGAAAGAGAAGCAGTCTGTTCCAACACTTCAATTCACTGTGTGAAGTGAATGGAGTGTTGCTTCAGTTTCTAAATGCTGTCCTTTCAGAGAAAATCACTTTCCTTTGAAAGTGCCTTAAGCTACTTACAAGCATTCACCAGAAACTCACATGTGTTTCTCTGAAAGAGAAGCAGTCTGTTCCAATACTTCAATTCACTCTGCGAAGTGAATGGAGTGTTGCTTCACTTTCTAAATGCTGTCCTTTCAGAGAAAATCACTTTCCTTTGAAAGTGCCTTAAGCTACTTACAAGCATTCAACAGAAACTCACATGCATTTCTCTGAAAGAGAAGCAGTCTGTTCCAACACTTCATTTCACTTTGCGAAGTGAATGGAGTGTTGCTTCACTTTCTAAATGCTGTCCTTTCAGAGAAAATCACTTTCCTTTGAAAGTGCCTTAAGCTACTTACAAGCATTCACCAGAAACTCACATGCGTTTCTCTGAAAGAGAAGCAGTCTGTTCCAACACTTCAATTCACTGTGCGAAGTGAATGGAGTGTTGCTTCACTTTCTAAATGCTGTCCTTTCAGAGAAAATCACTTTCCTTTGATAGTGCCTTAAGCTACTTGCAAGCATTAGGAAGAAACTCACATGCGTTTCTCTGAAAGAGAAGCAGTCTGTTCCAACACTTCAATTCACTGTGTGAAGTGAATAGAGTGTTGCCTCACTTTCCAAATGCTGTCCTTTCAGAGAAAATCACTTTCCTTTGAAAGTGCCTTAAGCTACTTACAAGCATTCACCAGAAACTCACATGCGTTTCTCTGAAAGAGAAGCAATCTGTTCCAACACTTCAATTCACTGTGCGAAGTGAATGGAGTGTTGCTTCACTTTCTAAATGCTGTCCTTTCAGAGAAAATCACTTTCCTTTGAAAGTGCCTTAAACTACTTTCAAGCATTCACAAAAAACTCACATGCGTTTCTCTTAAAGAGAAGCAGTCTGTTCCAACACTTCAATTCACTGTGCGAAGTGAATGGAGTGTTGCTCCAGTTTCTAAATGCTGTCCTTTCAGAGAAAATCACTTTCCTTTGAAAGTGCCTTAAGCAACTTGCAAGCATTCACAAGAAACTCACATGCGTTTCTCTGAAAGAGAAGCAGTCTGTTCCAACACTTCAATTCACTGTGTGAAGTGAATGGAGTGTTGCTTCAGTTTCTAAATGCTGTCCTTTCAGAGAAAATCACTTTCCTTTGAAAGTGCCTTAAGCTACTTACAAGCATTCACCAGAAACTCACATGTGTTTCTCTGAAAGAGAAGCAGTCTGTTCCAATACTTCAATTCACTCTGCGAAGTGAATGGAGTGTTGCTTCACTTTCTAAATGCTGTCCTTTCAGAGAAAATCACTTTCCTTTGAAAGTGCCTTAAGCTACTTACAAGCATTCAACAGAAACTCACATGCATTTCTCTGAAAGAGAAGCAGTCTGTTCCAACACTTCATTTCACTTTGCGAAGTGAATGGAGTGTTGCTTCACTTTCTAAATGCTGTCCTTTCAGAGAAAATCACTTTCCTTTGAAAGTGCCTTAAGCTACTTACAAGCATTCACCAGAAACTCACATGCGTTTCTCTGAAAGAGAAACCTTCTCTTCCAACACTTCAATTCAGTGTGCGAAGTGAATGGAGTGTTGCTTCACTTTCTAAATGCTGTCCTTTCAGAGAAAATCACTTTCCTTTGAAAGTGCCTTAAGCTACTTACAAGCATTCACCAGAAACTCACATGCGTTTCTCTGAAAGAGAAGCAGTCTGTTCCAACACTTCAATTCACTGTGCGAAGTGAATGGAGTGTTGCTTCACTTTCTAAATGCTGTCCTTTCAGAGAAAATCACTTTCCTTTGAAAGTGCGTTAAGCTACTTGCAAGCATTAGGAAGAAACTCACATGCGTTTCTCTGAAAGAGAAGCAGACTGTTCCAACACTTCAATTCACTGTGCGATGTGAATGGAGTGTTGCTTCACTTTCTAAATGCTGTCCTTTCAGAGAAAATCACTTTCTTTGAAAGTGCCTTAAGCTACTTGCAAGCATTAGGAAGAAACTCACATGCGTTTCTCTGAAAGAGAAGCAGACTGTTCCAACACTTCAATTCACTGTGCGATGTGAACGGAGTGCTGCTTCACTTTCTAAATGCTGTCCTTTCAGAGAAAATCACTTTCCTTTGATAGTGCCTTAAGCTACTTGCAAGCATTAGGAAGAAACTCACATGCGTTTCTCTGAAAGAGAAGCAGTCTGTTCCAACACATCAATTCACTGTGTGAAGTGAATAGAGTGTTGCCTCACTTTCCAAATGCTGTCCTTTCAGAGAAAATCACTTTCCTTTGAAAGTGCCTTAAGCTACTTACAAGCATTCACCAGAAACTCACATGCGTTTCTCTGAAAGAGAAGCAATCTGTTCCAACACTTCAATTCACTGTGCGAAGTGAATGGAGTGTTGCTTCACTTTCTAAATGCTGTCCTTTCAGAGAAAATCACTTTCCTTTGAAAGTGCCTTAAACTACTTTCAAGCATTCACAAAAAACTCACATGCGTTTCTCTTAAAGAGAAGCAGTCTGTTCCAACACTTCAATTCACTGTGCGAAGTGAATGGAGTGTTGCTTCAGTTTCTAAATGCTGTCCTTTCAGAGAAAATCACTTTCCTTTGAAAGTGCCTTAAGAAACTTGCAAGCATTCACAAGAAACTCACATGCGTTTCTCTGAAAGAGAAGCAGTCTGTTCCAACACTTCAATTCACTGTGCGAAGTGAATGGAGTGTTGTTTCACTTTCTAAATGCTGTCCTTTCAGAGAAAATCACTTTCCTTTGAAAGTGCCTTAAGCTACTTACAAGCATTCACCAGAAACTCACATGCGTTTCTCTGAAAGAGACGCAGTCTGTTCCAATACTTCAATTCACTGTGCGAAGTGAATGGAGTGTTGCTTCACTTTCTAAATGCTGTCCTTTCAGAGAAAATCACTTTCCTTTGAAAGTGCCTTAAGCTACTTACAAGCATTCACCAGAAACTCACATGCGTTTCTCTGAAAGAGAAGCAGTCTGTTCCAACACTTCAATTCACTGTGCGAAGTGAATGGAGTGTTGCTTCACTTTCTAAATGCTGTCCTTTCAGAGAAAATCACTTTCCTTTGATAGTGCCTTAAGCTACTTGCAAGCATTAGGAAGAAACTCACATGCGTTTCTCTGAAAGAGAAGCAGTCTGTTCCAACACTTCAATTCACTGTGTGAAGTGAATAGAGTGTTGCCTCACTTTCCAAATGCTGTCCTTTCAGAGAAAATCACTTTCCTTTGAAAGTGCCTTAAGCTACTTACAAGCATTCACCAGAAACTCACATGCGTTTCTCTGAAAGAGAAGCAATCTGTTCCAACACTTCAATTCACTGTGCGAAGTGAATGGAGTGTTGCTTCACTTTCTAAATGCTGTCCTTTCAGAGAAAATCACTTTCCTTTGAAAGTGCCTTAAACTACTTTCAAGCATTCACAAAAAACTCACATGCGTTTCTCTTAAAGAGAAGCAGTCTGTTCCAACACTTCAATTCACTGTGCGAAGGGAATGGAGTGTTGCTTCAGTTTCTAAATGCTGTCCTTTCAGAGAAAATCACTTTCCTTTGAAAGTGCCTTAAGCAACTTGCAAGCATTCACAAGAAACTCACATGCGTTTCTCTGAAAGAGAAGCAGTCTGTTCCAACACTTCAATTCACTGTGTGAAGTGAATGGAGTGTTGCTTCACTTTCTAAATGCTGTCCTTTCAGAGAAAATCACTTTCCTTTGAAAGTGCCTTAAGCTACTTACAAGCATTCACCAGAAACTCACATGTGTTTCTCTGAAAGAGAAGCAGTCTGTTCCAATACTTCAATTCACTCTGCGAAGTGAATGGAGTGTTGCTTCACTTTCTAAATGCTGTCCTTTCAGAGAAAATCACTTTCCTTTGAAAGTGCCTTAAGCTACTTACAAGCATTCAACAGAAACTCACATGCATTTCTCTGAAAGAGAAGCAGTCTGTTCCAACACTTCAATTCACTTTGCGAAGTGAATGGAGTGTTGCTTCACTTTCTAAATGCTGTCCTTTCAGAGAAAATCACTTTCCTTTGAAAGTGCCTTAAGCTACTTACAAGCATTCACCAGAAACTCACATGCGTTTCTCTGAAAGAGAAGCAGTCTGTTCCAACACTTCAATTCACTGTGCGAAGTGAATGGAGTGTTGCTTCACTTTCTAAATGCTGTCCTTTCAGAGAAAATCACTTTCCTTTGAAAGTGCGTTAAGCTACTTGCAAGCATTAGGAAGAAACTCACATGCGTTTCTCTGAAAGAGAAGCAGTCTGTTCCAACACTTCAATTCACTGTGTGAAGTGAATAGAGTGTTGCCTCACTTTCCAAATGCTGTCCTTTCAGAGAAAATCACTTTCCTTTGAAAGTGCCTTAAGCTACTTACAAGCATTCACCAGAAACTCACATGCGTTTCTCTGAAAGAGAAGCAATCTGTTCCAACACTTCAATTCACTGTGCGAAGTGAATGGAGTGTTGCTTCACTTTCTAAATGCTGTCCTTTCAGAGAAAATCACTTTCCTTTGAAAGTGCCTTAAACTACTTTCAAGCATTCACAAAAAACTCACATGCGTTTCTCTTAAAGAGAAGCAGTCTGTTCCAACACTTCAATTCACTGTGCGAAGTGAATGGAGTGTTGCTCCAGTTTCTAAATGCTGTCCTTTCAGAGAAAATCACTTCCCTTTGAAAGTGCCTTAAGCAACTTGCAAGCATTCACAAGAAACTCACATGAGTTTCTCTGAAAGACAAGCAGTCTGTTCCAACACTTCAATTCACTGTGTGAAGTGAATGGAGTGTTGCTTCAGTTTCTAAATGCTGTCCTTTCAGAGAAAATCACTTTCCTTTGAAAGTGCCTTAAGCTACTTACAAGCATTCACCAGAAACTCACATGTGTTTCTCTGAAAGAGAAGCAGTCTGTTCCAATACTTCAATTCACTCTGCGAAGTGAATGGAGTGTTGCTTCACTTTCTAAATGCTGTCCTTTCAGAGAAAATCACTTTCCTTTGAAAGTGCCTTAAGCTACTTACAAGCATTCAACAGAAACTCACATGCATTTCTCTGAAAGAGAAGCAGTCTGTTCCAACACTTCATTTCACTTTGCGAAGTGAATGGAGTGTTGCTTCACTTTCTAAATGCTGTCCTTTCAGAGAAAATCACTTAACTTTGAAAGTGCCTTAAGCTACTTACAAGCATTCACCAGAAACTCACATGCATTTCTCTGAAAGAGAAACCTTCTCTTCCAACACTTCAATTCAGTGTGCGAAGTGAATGGAGTGTTGCTTCACTTTCTAAATGCTGTCCTTTCAGAGAAAATCACTTTCCTTTGAAAGTGCCTTAAGCTACTTACAAGCATTCACCAGAAACTCACATGCGTTTCTCTGAAAGAGAAGCAGTCTGTTCCAACACTTCAATTCACTGTGCGAAGTGAATGGAGTGTTGCTTCACTTTCTAAATGCTGTCCTTTCAGAGAAAATCACTTTCCTTTGAAAGTGCGTTAAGCTACTTGCAAGCATTAGGAAGAAACTCACATGCGTTTCTCTGAAAGAGAAGCAGACTGTTCCAACACTTCAATTCACTGTGCGAAGTGAATGGAGTGTTGCTTCACTTTCTAAATGCTGTCCTTTCAGAGAAAATCACTTTCTTTGAAAGTGCCTTAAGCTACTTGCAAGCATTAGGAAGAAACTCACATGCGTTTCTCTGAAAGAGAAGCAGACTGTTCCAACACTTCAATTCACTGTGCGATGTGAACGGAGTGCTGCTTCACTTTCTAAATGCTGTCCTTTCAGAGAAAATCACTTTCCTTTGATAGTGCCTTAAGCTACTTGCAAGCATTAGGAAGAAACTCACATGCGTTTCTCTGAAAGAGAAGCAGTCTGTTCCAACACATCAATTCACTGTGTGAAGTGAATAGAGTGTTGCCTCACTTTCCAAATGCTGTCCTTTCAGAGAAAATCACTTTCCTTTGAAAGTGCCTTAAGCTACTTACAAGCATTCACCAGAAACTCACATGCGTTTCTCTGAAAGAGAAGCAATCTGTTCCAACACTTCAATTCACTGTGCGAAGTGAATGGAGTGTTGCTTCACTTTCTAAATGCTGTCCTTTCAGAGAAAATCACTTTCCTTTGAAAGTGCCTTAAACTACTTTCAAGCATTCACAAAAAACTCACATGCGTTTCTCTTAAAGAGAAGCAGTCTGTTCCAACACTTCAATTCACTGTGCGAAGTGAATGGAGTGTTGCTTCAGTTTCTAAATGCTGTCCTTTCAGAGAAAATCACTTTCCTTTGAAAGTGCCTTAAGAAACTTGCAAGCATTCACAAGAAACTCACATGCGTTTCTCTGAAAGAGAAGCAGTCTGTTCCAACACTTCAATTCACTGTGCGAAGTGAATGGAGTGTTGTTTCACTTTCTAAATGCTGTCCTTTCAGAGAAAATCACTTTCCTTTGAAAGTGCCTTAAGCTACTTACAAGCATTCACCAGAAACTCACATGCGTTTCTCTGAAAGAGACGCAGTCTGTTCCAATACTTCAATTCACTGTGCGAAGTGAATGGAGTGTTGCTTCACTTTCTAAATGCTGTCCTTTCAGAGAAAATCACTTTCCTTTGAAAGTGCCTTAAGCTACTTACAAGCATTCACCAGAAACTCACATGCGTTTCTCTGAAAGAGAAGCAATCTGTTCCAACACTTCAATTCACTGTGCGAAGTGAATGGAGTGTTGCTTCACTTTCTAAATGCTGTCCTTTCAGAGAAAATCACTTTCCTTTGAAAGTGCCTTAAACTACTTTCAAGCATTCACAAAAAACTCACATGCGTTTCTCTTAAAGAGAAGCAGTCTGTTCCAACACTTCAATTCACTGTGCGAAGTGAATGGAGTGTTGCTTCAGTTTCTAAATGCTGTCCTTTCAGAGAAAATCACTTTCCTTTGAAAGTGCCTTAAGCAACTTGCAAGCATTCACAAGAAACTCACATGCGTTTCTCTGAAAGAGAAGCAGTCTGTTCCAACACTTCAATTCACTGTGTGAAGTGAATGGAGTGTTGCTTCACTTTCTAAATGCTGTCCTTTCAGAGAAAATCACTTTCCTTTGAAAGTGCCTTAAGCTACTTACAAGCATTCACCAGAAACTCACATGTGTTTCTCTGAAAGAGAAGCAGTCTGTTCCAATACTTCAATTCACTCTGCGAAGTGAATGGAGTGTTGCTTCACTTTCTAAATGCTGTCCTTTCAGAGAAAATCACTTTCCTTTGAAAGTGCCTTAAGCTACTTGCAAGCATTAGGAAGAAACTCACATGCATTTCTCTGAAAGAGAAGCAGTCTGTTCCAACACTTCATTTCACTTTGCGAAGTGAATGGAGTGTTGCTTCACTTTCTAAATGCTGTCCTTTCAGAGAAAATCACTTTCCTTTGAAAGTGCCTTAAGCTACTTACAAGCATTCACCAGAAACTCACATGCGTTTCTCTGAAAGAGAAACCTTCTCTTCCAACACTTCAATTCAGTGTGCGAAGTGAATGGAGTGTTGCTTCACTTTCTAAATGCTGTCCTTTCAGAGAAAATCACTTTCCTTTGAAAGTGCCTTAAGCTACTTACAAGCATTCACCAGAAACTCACATGCGTTTCTCTGAAAGAGAAGCAGTCTGTTCCAACACTTCAATTCACTGTGCGAAGTGAATGGAGTGTTGCTTCACTTTCTAAATGCTGTCCTTTCAGAGAAAATCACTTTCCTTTGAAAGTGCGTTAAGCTACTTGCAAGCATTAGGAAGAAACTCACATGCGTTTCTCTGAAAGAGAAGCAGACTGTTCCAACACTTCAATTCACTGTGCGATGTGAATGGAGTGTTGCTTCACTTTCTAAATGCTGTCCTTTCAGAGAAAATCACTTTCCTTTGAAAGTGCCTTAAGCTACTTGCAAGCATTAGGAAGAAACTCACATGCGTTTCTCTGAAAGAGAAGCAGACTGTTCCAACACTTCAATTCACTGTGCGATGTGAACGGAGTGCTGCTTCACTTTCTAAATGCTGTCCTTTCAGAGAAAATCACTTTCCTTTGATAGTGCCTTAAGCTACTTGCAAGCATTAGGAAGAAACTCACATGCGTTTCTCTGAAAGAGAAGCAGTCTGTTCCAACACATCAATTCACTGTGTGAAGTGAATAGAGTGTTGCCTCACTTTCCAAATGCTGTCCTTTCAGAGAAAATCACTTTCCTTTGAAAGTGCCTTAAGCTACTTACAAGCATTCACCAGAAACTCACATGCGTTTCTCTGAAAGAGAAGCAATCTGTTCCAACACTTCAATTCACTGTGCGAAGAGAATGGAGTGTTGCTTCACTTTCTAAATGCTGTCCTTTCAGAGAAAATCACTTTCCTTTGAAAGTGCCTTAAACTACTTTCAAGCATTCACAAAAAACTCACATGCGTTTCTCTTAAAGAGAAGCAGTCTGTTCCAACACTTCAATTCACTGTGCGAAGTGAATGGAGTGTTGCTTCAGTTTCTAAATGCTGTCCTTTCAGAGAAAATCACTTTCCTTTGAAAGTGCCTTAAGAAACTTGCAAGCATTCACAAGAAACTCACATGCGTTTCTCTGAAAGAGAAGCAGTCTGTTCCAACACTTCAATTCACTGTGCGAAGTGAATGGAGTGTTGTTTCACTTTCTAAATGCTGTCCTTTCAGAGAAAATCACTTTCCTTTGAAAGTGCCTTAAGCTACTTACAAGCATTCACCAGAAACTCACATGCGTTTCTCTGAAAGAGACGCAGTCTGTTCCAATACTTCAATTCATTGTGCGAAGTGAATGGAGTGTTGCTTCACTTTCTAAATGCTGTCCTTTCAGAGAAAATCACTTTCCTTTGAAAGTGCCTTAAGCTACTTACAAGCATTCACCAGAAACTCACATGCGTTTCTCTGAAAGAGAAGCAATCTGTTCCAACACTTCAATTCACTGTGCGAAGTGAATGGAGTGTTGCTTCACTTTCTAAATGCTGTCCTTTCAGAGAAAATCACTTTCCTTTGAAAGTGCCTTAAACTACTTTCAAGCATTCACAAAAAACTCACATGTGTTTCTCTTAAAGAGAAGCAGTCTGTTCCAACACTTCAATTCACTGTGCGAAGTGAATGGAGTGTTGCTTCAGTTTCTAAATGCTGTCCTTTCAGAGAAAATCACTTTCCTTTGAAAGTGCCTTAAGCAACTTGCAAGCATTCACAAGAAACTCACATGCGTTTCTCTGAAAGAGAAGCAGTCTGTTCCAACACTTCAATTCACTGTGTGAAGTGAATGGAGTGTTGCTTCACTTTCTAAATGCTGTCCTTTCAGAGAAAATCACTTTCCTTTGAAAGTGCCTTAAGCTACTTACAAGCATTCACCAGAAACTCACATGTGTTTCTCTGAAAGAGAAGCAGTCTGTTCCAATACTTCAATTCACTCTGCGAAGTGAATGGAGTGTTGCTTCACTTTCTAAATGCTGTCCTTTCAGAGAAAATCACTTTCCTTTGAAAGTGCCTTAAGCTACTTACAAGCATTCAACAGAAACTCACATGCATTTCTCTGAAAGAGAAGCAGTCTGTTCCAACACTTCATTTCACTTTGCGAAGTGAATGGAGTGTTGCTTCACTTTCTAAATGCTGTCCTTTCAGAGAAAATCACTTTCCTTTGAAAGTGCCTTAAGCTACTTACAAGCATTCACCAGAAACTCACATGCGTTTCTCTGAAAGAGAAACCTTCTCTTCCAACACTTCAATTCAGTGTGCGAAGTGAATGGAGTGTTGCTTCACTTTCTAAATGCTGTCCTTTCAGAGAAAATCACTTTCCTTTGAAAGTGCCTTAAGCTACTTACAAGCATTCACCAGAAACTCACATGCGTTTCTCTGAAAGAGAAGCAGTCTGTTCCAACACTTCAATTCACTGTGCGAAGTGAATGGAGTGTTGCTTCACTTTCTAAATGCTGTCCTTTCAGAGAAAATCACTTTCCTTTGAAAGTGCGTTAAGCTACTTGCAAGCATTAGGAAGAAACTCACATGCGTTTCTCTGAAAGAGAAGCAGACTGTTCCAACACTTCAATTCACTGTGCGATGTGAATGGAGTGTTGCTTCACTTTCTAAATGCTGTCCTTTCAGAGAAAATCACTTTCCTTTGAAAGTGCCTTAAGCTACTTGCAAGCATTAGGAAGAAACTCACATGCGTTTCTCTGAAAGAGAAGCAGACTGTTCCAACACTTCAATTCACTGTGCGATGTGAACGGAGTGCTGCTTCACTTTCTAAATGCTGTCCTTTCAGAGAAAATCACTTTCCTTTGATAGTGCCTTAAGCTACTTGCAAGCATTAGGAAGAAACTCACATGCGTTTCTCTGAAAGAGAAGCAGTCTGTTCCAACACATCAATTCACTGTGTGAAGTGAATAGAGTGTTGCCTCACTTTCCAAATGCTGTCCTTTCAGAGAAAATCACTTTCCTTTGAAAGTGCCTTAAGCTACTTACAAGCATTCACCAGAAACTCACATGCGTTTCTCTGAAAGAGAAGCAATCTGTTCCAACACTTCAATTCACTGTGCGAAGTGAATGGAGTGTTGCTTCACTTTCTAAATGCTGTCCTTTCAGAGAAAATCACTTTCCTTTGAAAGTGCCTTAAACTACTTTCAAGCATTCACAAAAAACTCACATGCGTTTCTCTTAAAGAGAAGCAGTCTGTTCCAACACTTCAATTCACTGTGCGAAGTGAATGGAGTGTTGCTTCAGTTTCTAAATGCTGTCCTTTCAGAGAAAATCACTTTCCTTTGAAAGTGCCTTAAGAAACTTGCAAGCATTCACAAGAAACTCACATGCGTTTCTCTGAAAGAGGAGCAGTCTGTTCCAACACTTCAATTCACTGTGCGAAGTGAATGGAGTGTTGCTTCACTTTCTAAATGCTGTCCTTTCAGAGAAAATCACTTTCCTTTGAAAGTGCCTTAAGCTACTTACAAGCATTCACCAGAAACTCACATGCGTTTCTCTGAAAGAGAAGCAATCTGTTCCAACACTTCAATTCACTGTGCGAAGTGAATGGAGTGTTGCTTCACTTTCTAAATGCTGTCCTTTCAGAGAAAATCACTTTCCTTTGAAAGTGCCTTAAACTACTTTCAAGCATTCACAAAAAACTCACATGCGTTTCTCTTAAAGAGAAGCAGTCTGTTCCAACACTTCAATTCACTGTGCGAAGTGAATGGAGTGTTGCTTCAGTTTCTAAATGCTGTCCTTTCAGAGAAAATCACTTTCCTTTGAAAGTGCCTTAAGAAACTTGCAAGCATTCACAAGAAACTCACATGCGTTTCTCTGAAAGAGAAGCAGTCTGTTCCAACACTTCAATTCACTGTGCGAAGTGAATGGAGTGTTGTTTCACTTTCTAAATGCTGTCCTTTCAGAGAAAATCACTTTCCTTTGAAAGTGCCTTAAGCTACTTACAAGCATTCACCAGAAACTCACATGCGTTTCTCTGAAAGAGACACAGTCTGTTCCAATACTTCAATTCACTGTGCGAAGTGAATGGAGTGTTGCTTCACTTTCTAAATGCTGTCCTTTCAGAGAAAATCACTTTCCTTTGAAAGTGCCTTAAGCTACTTACAAGCATTCACCAGAAACTCACATGCGTTTCTCTGAAAGAGAAGCAGTCTGTTCCAACACTTCAATTCACTGTGCGAAGTGAATGGAGTGTTGCTTCACTTTCTAAATGCTGTCCTTTCAGAGAAAATCACTTTCCTTTGATAGTGCCTTAAGCTACTTGCAAGCATTAGGAAGAAACTCACATGCGTTTCTCTGAAAGAGAAGCAGTCTGTTCCAACACTTCAATTCACTGTGTGAAGTGAATAGAGTGTTGCCTCACTTTCCAAATGCTGTCCTTTCAGAGAAAATCACTTTCCTTTGAAAGTGCCTTAAGCTACTTACAAGCATTCACCAGAAACTCACATGCGTTTCTCTGAAAGAGAAGCAATCTGTTCCAACACTTCAATTCACTGTGCGAAGTGAATGGAGTGTTGCTTCACTTTCTAAATGCTGTCCTTTCAGAGAAAATCACTTTCCTTTGAAAGTGCCTTAAACTACTTTCAAGCATTCACAAAAAACTCACATGCGTTTCTCTTAAAGAGAAGCAGTCTGTTCCAACACTTCAATTCACTGTGCGAAGTGAATGGAGTGTTGCTTCAGTTTCTAAATGCTGTCCTTTCAGAGAAAATCACTTTCCTTTGAAAGTGCCTTAAGCAACTTGCAAGCATTCACAAGAAACTCACATGCGTTTCTCTGAAAGAGAAGCAGTCTGTTCCAACACTTCAATTCACTGTGTGAAGTGAATGGAGTGTTGCTTCACTTTCTAAATGCTGTCCTTTCAGAGAAAATCACTTTCCTTTGAAAGTGCCTTAAGCTACTTACAAGCATTCACCAGAAACTCACATGTGTTTCTCTGAAAGAGAAGCAGTCTGTTCCAATACTTCAATTCACTCTGCGAAGTGAATGGAGTGTTGCTTCACTTTCTAAATGCTGTCCTTTCAGAGAAAATCACTTTCCTTTGAAAGTGCCTTAAGCTACTTACAAGCATTCAACAGAAACTCACACGCATTTCTCTGAAAGAGAAGCAGTCTGTTCCAACACTTCAATTCACTTTGCGAAGTGAATGGAGTGTTGCTTCACTTTCTAAATGCTGTCCTTTCAGAGAAAATCACTTTCCTTTGAAAGTGCCTTAAGCTACTTACAAGCATTCACCAGAAACTCACATGCGTTTCTCTGAAAGAGAAGCAGTCTGTTCCAACACTTCAATTCACTGTGCGAAGTGAATGGAGTGTTGCTTCACTTTCTAAATGCTGTCCTTTCAGAGAAAATCACTTTCTTTGAAAGTGCCTTAAGCTACTTACAAGCATTCACCAGAAACTCACATGCGTTTCTCTGAAAGAGAAGCAGTCTGTTCCAACACTTCAATTCACTGTGCGAAGTGAAAGGAGTGTTGCTTCACTTTCTAAATGCTGTCCTTTCAGAGAAAATCACTTTCCTTTGAAAGTGCGTTAAGCTACTTGCAAGCATTAGGAAGAAACTCACATGCGTTTCTCTGAAAGAGAAGCAGACTGTTCCAACACTTCAATTCACTGTGCGAAGTGAATGGAGTGTTGCTTCACTTTCTAAATGCTGTCCTTTCAGAGAAAATCACTTTCCTTTGAAAGTGCGTTAAGCTACTTGCAAGCATTAGGAAGAAACTCACATGCGTTTCTCTGAAAGAGAAGCAGACTGTTCCAACACTTCAATTCACTGTGCGATGTGAATGGAGTGTTGCTTCACTTTCTAAATGCTGTCCTTTCAGAGAAAATCACTTTCCTTTGATAGTGCCTTAAGCTACTTGCAAGCATTAGGAAGAAACTCACATGCGTTTCTCTGAAAGAGAAGCAGTCTGTTCCAACACTTCAATTCACTGTGTGAAGTGAATAGAGTGTTGCCTCACTTTCCAAATGCTGTCCTTTCAGAGAAAATCACTTTCCTTTGAAAGTGCCTTAAGCTACTTACAAGCATTCACCAGAAACTCACATGCGTTTCTCTGAAAGAGAAGCAATCTGTTCCAACACTTCAATTCACTGTGCGAAGTGAATGGAGTGTTGCTTCACTTTCTAAATGCTGTCCTTTCAGAGAAAATCACTTTCCTTTGAAAGTGCCTTAAACTACTTTCAAGCATTCACAAAAAACTCACATGCGTTTCTCTGAAAGAGAAGGAGTCTGTCCCAACACTTCAATTCACTGTGCGAAGTGAATGGAGTGTTGCTTCAGTTTCTAAATACTGTCCTTTCAGAGAAAATCACTTTCCTTTGAAAGTGCCTTAAGAAACTTGCAAGCATTCACAAGAAACTCACATGCGTTTCTCTGAAAGAGAAGCAGTCTGTTCCAACACTTCAATTCACTGGGCGAAGTGAATGGAGTGTTGCTTCACTTTCTAAATGCTGTCCTTTCAGAGAAAATCACTTTCCTTTGAAAGTGCCTTAAGCTACTTACAAGCATTCACCAGAAACTCACATGCGTTTCTCTGAAAGAGAAGCAGTCTGTTCCAATACTTCAATTCACTGTGTGAAGTGAATAGAGTGTTGCCTCACTTTCTAAATGCTGTCCTTTCAGAGAAAATCACTTTCCTTTGATAGTGCCTTAAGCTACTTTCTGGCATTCACAGGAAACACACATGCGTTTCTCTGAAAGAGAAGGAGTCTGTTCCAACACTTCAATTCACTGTGTGAAGTGAATAGAGGGTTGCCTCACTTTCTAAATGCTGTCCTTTCAGAGAAAATCACTTTCCTTTGAAAGTGCCTTAAGCTACTTACAAGCATTTTACAGAAACTCACGTGCGTTTCTCTGAAAGAGAAGCACTCTGTTCCAACACTTCAATTCACTGTGCGAAGTGAATGGAGTGTTGCTTCACTTTCTAAATGCTGTTCTTTCAGAGAAAATCACTTTCTTTTGAAAGTGCCTTAAGCTACTTGCAAGCATTAGGAAGAAACTCACATGCGTTTCTCTGAAAGAGAAGCAGTCCGTTCCAACACTTCAATTCACTGTGCGAAGTGAATGGAGTGTTGCTTCACTTTCTAAATGCTGTTCTTTCAGAGAAAATCACTTTCTTTTGAAAGTGCCTTAAGCTACTTGCAAGCATTAGGAAGAAACTCACATGCGTTTCTCTGAAAGAGAAGCAGTCCGTTCCAACACTTCAATTCACTGTGCGAAGTGAATGGAGTGTTGCTTCACTTTCTAAATGCTGTCCTTTCAGAGAAAATCACTTTCCTTTGAAAGTGCCTTAAGCTACTTGCAAGCATTAGGAAGAAACTCACATGCGTTTCTCTGAAAGAGAAGCAGTCTGTTCCAACACTTCAATTCACTGTGCGAAGTGAATGGAGTGTTGCTTCACTTTCTAAATGCTGTCCTTTCAGAGAAAATCACTTTCCTTTGAAAGTGCCTTAAGCTACTTACAAGCATTCACCAGAAACTCACATGCGTTTCTCTGAAAGAGAAGCAGTCTGTTCCAACACTTCAATTCACTGGGCGAAGTGAATGGAATGTTACCTCACTTTCTAAATGCTGTTCTTTCAGAGAAAATCACTTTCCTTTGAAAGTGCGTTAAGCTACTTGCAAGCATTAGGAAGAAACTCACATGCGTTTCTCTGAAAGAGAAGCAGACTGTTCCAACACTTCAATTCACTGTGCGATGTGAATGGAGTGTTGCTTCACTTTCTAAATGCTGTCCTTTCAGAGAAAATCACTTTCCTTTGAAAGTGCCTTAAGCTACTTTCTAGCATTCACAGGAAACACACATGCGTTTCTCTGAAAGAGAAGCAGTCGGTTCCAACACTTCAATTCACTGTGCGAAGTGAATGGAGTGTTGCTTCACTTTCTAAATGCTGTCCTTTCAGAGAAAATCACTTTCCTGTGATAGTGCCTTAAGCTACTTGCAAGCATTAGGAAGAAACTCACATGCGTTTCTCTGAAAGAGAAGCAGTCTGTTCCAACACTTCAATTCACTGTGTGAAGTGAATAGAGTGTTGCCTCACTTTCCAAATGCTGTCCTTTCAGAGAAAATCACTTTCCTTTGAAAGTGCCTTAAGCTACTTACAAGCATTCACCAGAAACTCACATGCGTTTCTCTGAAAGAGAAGCAATCTGTTCCAACACTTCAATTCACTGTGCCAAGTGAATGGAGTGTTGCTTCACTTTCTAAATGCTGTCCTTTCAGAGAAAATCACTTTCCTTTGAAAGTGCCTTAAGCTACTTACAAGCATTCAACAGAAACTCACATGCATATCTCTGAAAGAGAAGCAGTCGGTTCCAACACTTCAATTCACTGTGCGAAGTGAATGGAGTGTTGTTTCACTTTCTAAATGCTGTCCTTTCAGAGAAAATCACTTTCCTTTGAAAGTGCCTTAAGCTACTTGCAAGCATTCATCAGAAACACTAATGCGTTTATATGAAAGATAAGCACTCTGTTCCAACACTTCAATTCACTGCACGAAGGGAATGGAGTGTTGCTTCACTTTCTAAATGCTGTCCTTTCAGAGAAAATCACTTTCCTTTGAAAGTGCCTTAAGCTACTTTCTAGCATTCACAGGAAACACACATGCGTTTCTCTGAAAGAGAAGCAGTCGGTTCCAACACTTCAATTCACTGTGCGAAGTGAATGGAGTGTTGCTTCACTTTCTAAATGCTGTCCTTTCACAGAAAATCACTTTCCTTTGATAGTGCCTTAAGCTACTTGCAAGCATTAGGAAGAAACTCACATGCGTTTCTCTGAAAGAGAAGTAATCTGTTCCAACACTTCAATTCACTGTGCGAAGTGAATGGAGTGTTGCTTCACTTTCTAAATGCTGTCCTTTCAGAGAAAATCACTTTCCTTTGAAAGTGCCTTAAACTACTTTCAAGCATTCACAAAAAACTCACATGCGTTTCTCTTAAAGAGAAGCAGTCTGTTCCAACACTTCAATTCACTGTGCGAAGTGAATGGAGTGTTGCTTCAGTTTCTAAATGCTGTCCTTTCAGAGGAAATCACTTTCCTTTGATAGTGCCTTAAGCTACTTGCAAGCATTAGGAAGAAACTCACATGCGTTTCTCTGAAAGAGAAGCAGTCTGTTCCAACACTTCAATTCACTGTGTGAAGTGAATGGAGTGTTGCTTCACTTTCTAAATGCTGTCCTTTCAGAGGAAATCACTTTCCTTTGAAAGTGCCTTAAGCTACTTACAAGCATTCACCAGAAACTCACATGTGTTTCTCTGAAAGAGAAGCAGTCTGTTCCAATACTTCAATTCACTCTGCGAAGTGAATGGAGTGTTGCTTCAGTTTCTAAATGCTGTCCTTTCAGAGAAAATCACTTTCCTTTGAAAGTGCCTTAAGCAACTTGCAAGCATTCACAAGAAACTCACATGCGTTTCTCTGAAAGAGAAGCAGTCTGTTCCAACACTTCAATTCAATGTGTGAAGTGAATGGAGTGTTGCTTCACTTTCTAAATGCTGTCCTTTCAGAGAAAATCACTTTCCTTTGAAAGTGCCTTAAGCTACTTACAAGCATTCACCAGAAAGTCACATGTGTTTCTCTGAAAGAGAAGCAGTCTGTTCCAACACTTCAATTCACTGTGCGAAGTGAATGGAGTGTTGCTTCACTTTCTAAATGCTGTCCTTTCAGAGAAAATCACTTTCCTTTGAAAGTGCCTTAAGCTACTTACAAGCATTCAACAGAAACTCACATGCATTTCTCTGAAAGAGAAGCAGTCTGTTCCAACACTTCAATTCACTTTGCGAAGTGAATGGAGTGTTGCTTCACTTTCTAAATGCTGTCCTTTCAGAGAAAATCACTTTCCTTTGAAAGTGCCTTAAGCTACTTACAAGCATTCACCAGAAACTCACATGCGTTTCTCTGAAAGAGAAGCAGTCTGTTCCAACACTTCAATTCACTGTGCGAAGTGAATGGAGTGTTGCTTCACTTTCAAAATGCTGTCCTTTCAGAGAAAATCACTTTCCTTTGAAAGTGCCTTAAGCTACTTACAAGCATTCACCAGAAACTCACATGCGTTTCTCTGAAAGAGAAGCAGTCTGTTCCAACACTTCAATTCACTGTGCGAAGTGAAAGGAGTGTTGCTTCACTTTCTAAATGCTGTCCTTTCAGAGAAAATCACTTTCCTTTGAAAGTGCGTTAAGCTACTTGCAAGCATTAGGAAGAAACTCACATGCGTTTCTCTGAAAGAGAAGCAGACTGTTCCAACACTTCAATTCACTGTGCGATGTGAATGGAGTGTTGCTTCACTTTCTAAATGCTGTCCTTTCAGAGAAAATCACTTTCCTTTGAAAGTGCGTTAAGCTACTTGCAAGCATTAGGAAGAAACTCACATGCGTTTCTCTGAAAGAGAAGCAGACTGTTCCAACACTTCAATTCACTGTGCGAAGTGAATGGAGTGTTGCTTCACTTTCTAAATGCTGTCCTTTCAGAGAAAATCACTTTCCTTTGATAGTGCCTTAAGCTACTTGCAAGCATTAGGAAGAAACTCACATGCGTTTCTCTGAAAGAGAAGCAGTCTGTTCCAACACTTCAATTCACTGTGTGAAGTGAATAGAGTGTTGCCTCACTTTCCAAATGCTGTCCTTTCAGAGAAAATCACTTTCCTTTGAAAGTGCCTTAAGCTACTTACAAGCATTCACCAGAAACTCACATGCGTTTCTCTGAAAGAGAAGAAATCTGTTCCAACACTTCAATTCACTGTGCGAAGTGAATGGAGTGTTGCTTCACTTTCTAAATGCTGTCCTTTCAGAGAAAATCACTTTCCTTTGAAAGTGCCTTAAACTACTTTCAAGCATTCACAAAAAACTCACATGCGTTTCTCTGAAAGAGAAGGAGTCTGTCCCAACACTTCAATTCACTGTGCGAAGTGAATGGAGTGTTGCTTCAGTTTCTAAATACTGTCCTTTCAGAGAAAATCACTTTCCTTTGAAAGTGCCTTAAGAAACTTGCAAGCATTCACAAGAAACTCACATGCGTTTCTCTGAAAGAGAAGCAGTCTGTTCCAACACTTCAATTCACTGGGCGAAGTGAATGGAGTGTTGCTTCACTTTCTAAATGCTGTCCTTTCAGAGAAAATCACTTTCCTTTGAAAGTGCCTTAAGCTACTTACAAGCATTCACCAGAAACTCACATGCGTTTCTCTGAAAGAGAAGCAGTCTGTTCCAATACTTCAATTCACTGTGCGAAGTGAATGGAGTGTTGCTTCACTTTCTAAATGCTGTCCTTTCAGAGAAAATCACTTTCCTTTGAAAGTGCATTAAGCTACTTACAAGCATTCACCAGAAACTCACATGCGTTTCTCTGAAAGAGAAGCAGTCTGTTCCAACACTTCAATTCACTGTGCGAAGTGAATGGAGTGTTGCTTCACTTTCTAAATGCTGTCCTTTCAGAGAAAATCACTTTCCTTTGATAGTGCCTTAAGCTACTTTCTGGCATTCACAGGAAACACACATGCGTTTCTATGAAAGAGAAGGTGTCTGTTCCAACACTTCAATTCACTGTGTGAAGTGAATAGAGTGTTGCCTCACTTTCTAAATGCTGTCCTTTCAGAGAAAATCACTTTCCTTTGAAAGTGCCTTAAGCTACTTACAAGCATTTTACAGAAACTCACGTGCGTTTCTCTGAAAGAGAAGCACTCTGTTCCAACACTTCAATTCACTGTGCGAAGTGAATGGAGTGTTGCTTCACTTTCTAAATGCTGTTCTTTCAGAGAAAATCACTTTCTTTTGAAAGTGCCTTAAGCTACTTGCAAGCATTAGGAAGAAACTCACATGCGTTTCTCTGAAAGAGAAGCAGTCCGTTCCAACACTTCAATTCACTGTGCGAAGTGAATGGAGTGTTGCTTCACTTTCTAAATGCTGTTCTTTCAGAGAAAATCACTTTCTTTTGAAAGTGCCTTAAGCTACTTGCAAGCATTAGGAAGAAACTCACATGCGTTTCTCTGAAAGAGAAGCAGTCCGTTCCAACACTTCAATTCACTGTGCGAAGTGAATGGAGTGTTGCTTCACTTTCTAAATGCTGTCCTTTCAGAGAAAATCACTTTCCTTTGAAAGTGCCTTAAGCTACTTGCAAGCATTAGGAAGAAACTCACATGCGTTTCTCTGAAAGAGAAGCAGTCTGTTCCAACACTTCAATTCACTGTGCGAAGTGAATGGAGTGTTGCTTCACTTTCTAAATGCTGTCCTTTCAGAGAAAATCACTTTCCTTTGAAAGTGCCTTAAGCTACTTACAAGCATTCACCAGAAACTCACATGCGTTTCTCTGAAAGAGAAGCAGTCTGTTCCAACACTTCAATTCACTGGGCGAAGTGAATGGAATGTTACCTCACTTTCTAAATGCTGTTCTTTCAGAGAAAATCACTTTCCTTTGAAAGTGCGTTAAGCTACTTGCAAGCATTAGGAAGAAACTCACCTGCGTTTCTCTGAAAGAGAAGCAGACTGTTCCAACACTTCAATTCACTGTGCGATGTGAATGGAGTGTTGCTTCACTTTCTAAATGCTGTCCTTTCAGAGAAAATCACTTTCCTTTGAAAGTGCCTTAAGCTACTTACAAGCATTCACCAGAAACTCACATGCGTTTCTCTGAAAGAGAAGCAATCTGTTCCAACACTTCAATTCACTGTGCGAAGTGAATGGAGTGTTGCTTCACTTTCTAAATGCTGTCCTTTCAGAGAAAATCACTTTCCTTTGAAAGTGCCTTAAGCTACTTACAAGCATTCAACAGAAACTCACATGCATATCTCTGAAAGAGAAGCAGTCGGTTCCAACACTTCAATTCACTGTGCGAAGTGAATGGAGTGTTGTTTCACTTTCTAAATGCTGTCCTTTCAGAGAAAATCACTTTCCTTTGAAAGTGCCTTAAGCTACTTGCAAGCATTCATCAGAAACACTAATGCGTTTATATGAAAGATAAGCACTCTGTTCCAACACTTCAATTCACTGCACGAAGGGAATGGAGTGTTGCTTCACTTTCTAAATGCTGTCCTTTCAGAGAAATTCACTTTCCTTTGAAAGTGCCTTAAGCTACTTTCTAGCATTCACAGGAAACACACATGCGTTTCTCTGAAAGAGAAGCAGTCGGTTCCAACACTTCAATTCACTGTGCGAAGTGAATGGAGTGTTGCTTCACTTTCTAAATGCTGTCCTTTCAGAGAAAATCACTTTCCTTTGATAGTGCCTTAAGCTACTTGCAAGCATTAGGAAGAAACTCACATACGTTTCTCTGAAAGAGAAGCAATCTGTTCCAACACTTCAATTCACTGTGCGAAGTGAATGGAGTGTTGCTTCACTTTCTAAATGCTGTCCTTTCAGAGAAAATCACTTTCCTTTGAAAGTGCCTTAAACTACTTTCAAGCATTCACAAAAAACTCACATGCGTTTCTCTTAAAGAGAAGCAGTCTGTTCCAACACTTCAATTCACTGTGCGAAGTGAATGGAGTGTTGCTTCAGTTTCTAAATGCTGTCCTTTCAGAGGAAATCACTTTCCTTTGATAGTGCCTTAAGCTACTTGCAAGCATTCGGAAGAAACTCACATGCGTTTCTCTGAAAGAGAAGCAGTCTGTTCCAACACTTCAATTCACTGTGTGAAGTGAATGGAGTGTTGCCTCACTTTCTAAATGCTGTCCTTTCAGAGATAATCACTTTCCTTTGAAAGTGCCTTAAGCTACTTACAAGCATTTTACAGAAACTCACGTGCGTTTCTCTGAAAGAGAAGCAGTCTGTTCCAACACTTCAATTCACTGTGCGAAGTGAATGGAGTGTTGCTTCACTTTCTAAATGCTGTTCTTTCAGAGAAAATCACTTTCTTTTGAAAGTGCCTTAAGCTACTTGCAAGCATTAGGAAGAAACTCACATGCGTTTCTCTCAAAGAGAAGCAGTCCGTTCCAACACTTCAATTCACTGTGCGAAGTGAATGGAGTGTTGCTTCACTTTCTAAATGCTGTCCTTTCAGAGAAAATCACTTTCCTTTGAAAGTGCCTTAAGCTACTTTCTGGCATTCACAGGAAACACACATGCGTTTCTCTGAAAGAGAAGCACTCTGTTCCAACACTTCAATTCACTGTGCGAAGTGAATGGAGTGTTGCTTCACTTTCTAAATGCTGTCCAATCAGAGAAAATCACTTTCCTTTGAAAGTGCCTTAAGCTACTTGCAAGCATTCACAAGAAACACTAATGCGTTTATATGAAAGAGAAGCACTCTGTTCCAACACTTCAATTCACTGCACGAAGGGAATGGAGTGTTGCTTCACTTTCTAAATGCTGTCCTTTCAGAGAAAATCACTTTCCTTTGAAAGTGCCTTAAGCTACTTACAAGCATTCACCAGAAACTCACATGCGTTTCTCTGAAAGAGAAGCAGTCTGTTCCAACACTTCAATTCACTGTGCGAAGTGAATGGAGTGTTGCTTCACTTTCTAAATGCTGTCCAATCAGAGAAAATCACTTTCCTTTGAAAGTGCCTTAAGCTAATTGCAAGCATTAGGAAGAAACTCACATGCGTTTCTCTGAAAGAGAAGCAGACTGTTCCAGCACTTCAATTCACTGTGCGAAGTGAATGGAGTGTTGCTTCACTTTCTAAATGCTGTCCTTTCAGAGAAAATCACTTTCCTTTGAAAGTGCCTTAAGCTACTTTCTGGCATTCACAGGAAACACACATGCGTTTCTCTGAAAGAGAAGCACTCTGTTCCAACACTTCAATTCACTGTGTGAAGTGAATGGAGTGTTGCCTCACTTTCTAAATGCTGTCCTTTCAGAGAAAATCACTTTCCTTTGAAAGTGCCTTAAGCTACTTACAAGCATTTTACAGAAACTCACGTGCGTTTCTCTGAAAGAGAAGTACTCTGTTCCAACACTTCAATTCACTGTGCGAAGTGAATGGAGTGTTGCTTCACTTTCTAAATGCTGTTCTTTCAGAGAAAATCACTTTCTTTTGAAAGTGCCTTAAGCTACTTGCAAGCATTAGGAAGAAACTCACATGCGTTTCTCTGAAAGAGAAGCAGTCCGTTCCAACACTTCAATTCACTGTGCGAAGTGAATGGAGTGTTGCTTCACTTTCTAAATGCTGTTCTTTCAGAGAAAATCACTTTCTTTTGAAAGTGCCTTAAGCTACTTGCAAGCATTAGGAAGAAACTCACATGCGTTTCTCTGAAAGAGAAGCAGTCCGTTCCAACACTTCAATTCACTGTGCGAAGTGAATGGAGTGTTGCTTCACTTTCTAAATGCTGTCCTTTCAGAGAAAATCACTTTCCTTTGAAAGTGCCTTAAGCTACTTGCAAGCATTAGGAAGAAACTCACATGCGTTTCTCTGAAAGAGAAGCAGTCTGTTCCAACACTTCAATTCACTGTGCGAAGTGAATGGAGTGTTGCTTCACTTTCTAAATGCTGTCCTTTCAGAGAAAATCACTTTCCTTTGAAAGTGCCTTAAGCTACTTACAAGCATTCACCAGAAACTCACATGCGTTTCTCTGAAAGAGAAGCAGTCTGTTCCAACACTTCAATTCACTGGGCGAAGTGAATGGAATGTTACCTCACTTTCTAAATGCTGTTCTTTCAGAGAAAATCACTTTCCTTTGAAAGTGCGTTAAGCTACTTGCAAGCATTAGGAAGAAACTCACCTGCGTTTCTCTGAAAGAGAAGCAGACTGTTCCAACACTTCAATTCACTGTGCGATGTGAATGGAGTGTTGCTTCACTTTCTAAATGCTGTCCTTTCAGAGGAAATCACTTTCCTTTGAAAGTGCCTTAAGCTACTTACAAGCATTCACCAGAAACTCACATGCGTTTCTCTGAAAGAGAAGCAATCTGTTCCAACACTTCAATTCACTGTGCGAAGTGAATGGAGTGTTGCTTCACTTTCTAAATGCTGTCCTTTCAGAGAAAATCACTTTCCTTTGAAAGTGCCTTAAGCTACTTACAAGCATTCAACAGAAACTCACATGCATATCTCTGAAAGAGAAGCAGTCGGTTCCAACACTTCAATTCACTGTTCGAAGTGAATGGAGTGTTGTTTCACTTTCTAAATGCTGTCCTTTCAGAGAAAATCACTTTCCTTTGAAAGTGCCTTAAGCTACTTGCAAGCATTCATCAGAAACACTAATGCGTTTATATGAAAGATAAGCACTCTGTTCCAACACTTCAATTCACTGCACGAAGGGAATGGAGTGTTGCTTCACTTTCTAAATGCTGTCCTTTCAGAGAAATTCACTTTCCTTTGAAAGTGCCTTAAGCTACTTTCTAGCATTCACAGGAAACACACATGCGTTTCTCTGAAAGAGAAGCAGTCGGTTCCAACACTTCAATTCACTGTGCGAAGTGAATGGAGTGTTGCTTCACTTTCTAAATGCTGTCCTTTCAGAGAAAATCACTTTCCTTTGATAGTGCCTTAAGCTACTTGCAAGCATTAGGAAGAAACTCACATACGTTTCTCTGAAAGAGAAGCAATCTGTTCCAACACTTCAATTCACTGTGCGAAGTGAATGGAGTGTTGCTTCACTTTCTAAATGCTGTCCTTTCAGAGAAAATCACTTTCCTTTGAAAGTGCCTTAAACTACTTTCAAGCATTCACAAAAAACTCACATGCGTTTCTCTTAAAGAGAAGCAGTCTGTTCCAACACTTCAATTCACTGTGCGAAGTGAATGGAGTGTTGCTTCAGTTTCTAAATGCTGTCCTTTCAGAGGAAATCACTTTCCTTTGATAGTGCCTTAAGCTACTTGCAAGCATTCGGAAGAAACTCACATGCGTTTCTCTGAAAGAGAAGCAGTCTGTTCCAACACTTCAATTCACTGTGTGAAGTGAATGGAGTGTTGCCTCACTTTCTAAATGCTGTCCTTTCAGAGATAATCACTTTCCTTTGAAAGTGCCTTAAGCTACTTACAAGCATTTTACAGAAACTCACGTGCGTTTCTCTGAAAGAGAAGCAGTCTGTTCCAACACTTCAATTCACTGTGCGAAGTGAATGGAGTGTTGCTTCACTTTCTAAATGCTGTTCTTTCAGAGAAAATCACTTTCTTTTGAAAGTGCCTTAAGCTACTTGCAAGCATTAGGAAGAAACTCACATGCGTTTCTCTCAAAGAGAAGCAGTCCGTTCCAACACTTCAATTCACTGTGCGAAGTGAATGGAGTGTTGCTTCACTTTCTAAATGCTGTCCTTTCAGAGAAAATCACTTTCCTTTGAAAGTGCCTTAAGCTACTTTCTGGCATTCACAGGAAACACACATGCGTTTCTCTGAAAGAGAAGCACTCTGTTCCAACACTTCAATTCACTGCACGAAGGGAATGGAGTGTTGCTTCACTTTCTAAATGCTGTCCTTTCAGAGAAAATCACTTTCCTTTGAAAGTGCCTTAAGCTACTTACAAGCATTCACCAGAAACTCACATGCGTTTCTCTGAAAGAGAAGCAGTCTGTTCCAACACTTCAATATACTGTGCGAAGTGAATGGAGTGTTGCTTCACTTTCTAAATGCTGTCCAATCAGAGAAAATCACTTTCCTTTGAAAGTGCCTTAAGCTAATTGCAAGCATTAGGAAGAAACTCACATGCGTTTCTCTGAAAGAGAAGCAGACTGTTCCAGCACTTCAATTCACTGTGCGAAGTGAATGGAGTGTTGCTTCACTTTCTAAATGCTGTCCTTTCAGAGAAAATCACTTTCCTTTGAAAGTGCCTTAAGCTACTTTCTGGCATTCACAGGAAACACACATGCGTTTCTCTGAAAGAGAAGCAGTCGGTTCCAACACTTCAATTCACTGTGTGAAGTGAATGGAGTGTTGCCTCACTTTCTAAATGCTGTCCTTTCAGAGAAAATCACTTTCTTTGAAAGTGCATAAGCTACTTACAAGCATTCACCAGAAACTCACATGCGTTTCTCTGAAAGAGAAGCAGTCTCTTCCAACACTTCAATTCAATGTGCGAAATGAATGGAGTGTTGCTTCACTTTCTAAATGCTGTCCTTTCAGAGAAAATCACTTTCCTTTGAAAGTGCCTTAAGCTACTTACAAGCATTCAACAGAAACTCACATGCATTTCTCTGAAAGAGAAGCAGTCTGTTCCAACACTTCAATTCACTGTGCGAAGTGAATGGAGTGTTGCTTCACTTTCTAAATGCTGTCCTTTCAGAGAAAATCACTTTCCTTTGAAAGTGCCTTAAGCAACTTGCAAGCATTCACAAGAAACACTAATGCGTTTATATGAAAGAGAAGCACTCTGTTCCAACACTTCAATTCACTGCACGAAGGGAATGGAGTGTTGCTTCACTTTCTAAATGCTGTCCTTTCAGAGAAAACCACTTTCCTTTGAAAGTGCCTTAAGCTACTTACAAGCATTCACCAGAAACTCACATGCGTTTCTCTGAAAGAGAAGCAGTCTGTTCCAACACTTCAATTCACTGTGCGAAGTGAATGGAGTGTTGCTTCACTTTCTAAATGCTGTACTTTCAGAGAAAATCACTTTCCTTTGAAAGTGCCTTAAGCTACTTGCAAGCATTCACAAGAAACACTAATGCGTTTCTATGAAAGAGAAGCAGTCTGTTCCAACACTTCAATTCATTGCACGAAGGGAATGTAGTGTTGCTTTACTTTCTAAATGCTGTCCTTTCAGAGAAAATCACTTTCCTTTGAAAGAGCCTTGAGCTACTTACAAGCATTCAACAGAAACTCACATGCATTTCTCTGAAAGAGAAGCAGTCTGTTCCAACACTTCAATTCACTGTGCGAAGTGAATGGAATGTTACCTCACTTTCTAAATGCTGTCCTTTCAGAGAAAATCACTTTCCTTTGAAAGTGCCTTAAGCTACTTTCAAGCATTCACAGGAAACACACATGCGTTTCTCTGAAATAGAAGAGGTCTGTTCCAACACTTCAATTCACTGTGCGAAGTGAATGCAGTGTTCCTTCACTTTCTAAATCCTGTCCTTTCAGAGAAAATCACTTTTGTTTGAAAGTGCCTTAAGCAACTTTCAAGCATTCACAAGAAATTCACATGCATTTGTCTTAAAGAGAAGCCTTCTCTTCCAACACTTCAATTCACTGTGCGAAGTGAATGGAGTGTTGCTTCACTTTCTAAATCCTGTCCTTTCAGAGAAAATCACTTTCCTTTGAAAGTGCCTTAAGCTACTTACAAGCATTCAACAGAATCTCACATGCATTTCTCTGAAAGAAAAGCAGTCAGTTTCAACACTTCAATTCACTGTGCGAAGTGAATGAAGTGTTGCTTCACTTTCTAAATGCTGTCCTTTCAGAGAAAATCACTTTCCTTTGAAAGTGCCTTAAGCAACTTGCAAGCATTCACAAGAGACACTAATGCGTTTATATGAAAGAGAAGCACTCTGTTCCAACACTTCAATTCACTGCACGAAGGGAATGGAGTGTTGCTTCACTTTCTAAATGCTGTCCTTTCAGAGAAAACCACTTTCCTTTGAAAGTGCCTTAAGCTACTTACAAGCATTCACCAGAAACTCACATGCGTTTCTCTGAAAGAGAAGCAGTCTGTTCCAACACTTCAATTCACTGTGCGTAGTGAATGGAGTGTTGCTTCACTTTCTAAATGCTGTCCTTTCAGAGAAAATCACTTTCCTTTGAAAGTGCCTTAAGCTACTTGCAAGCATTAGGAAGAAACTCACATGCGTTTCTCTGAAAGAGAAGCAGTCTCTTCCAACACTTCAATTCACTGTGCGAAGTGAATGGAGTGTTGCCTCACTTTCTAAATGCTGTCCTTTCAGAGAAAATCACTTTCCATTGAAAGTGCCTTAAACTACTTTCAAGCATTCACAAAAAACTCACATGCGTTTCTCTGAAAGAGAAGCAGACTGTTCCAACACTTCAATTCACTGTGCGAAGTGAATGGAGTGTTGCTTCACTTTCTAAATGCTGTCCTTTCAGAGAAAATCACTTTCCTTTGAAAGTGCCTTCAGCAACATGCAAGCATTCACAAGAAACCCTAATGCGTTTCTATGAAAGAGAAGCACACTGTTCCAACACTTCAATTCACTGCACGAAGGGAATGGAGTGTTGCTTCACTTTCTAAATGCTGTCCTTTCAGAGAAAATCACTTTCTTTTGCAAGTGCCTTAAACTACTTACAAGCATTCACCAGAAACTCACATGCATTTCTCTGAAAGAGAAGCAGTCTGTTCCAACACTTCAATTCACTGTGCGAAGTGAATGGAGTGTTGCTTCACTTTCTAAATTATGTCCTTTCAGAGAAAATCACTTTCCTTTGAAAGTGCCTTAAGCAACTTGCAAGCATTCACAAGAAACACTAATGCGTTTATATGAAAGAGAAACACTCTGTTCCAACACTTCAATTCACTGCACGAAGGGAATGGAGTGTTGCTTCACTTTCTAAATGCTGTCCTTTCAGAGAAAATCACTTTCCTATGAAAGTGCCTTAAGCTACTTACAAGCATTCACCAGAAACTCACATGCGTTTCTCTGAAAGAGAAGCAGTCTGTTCCAACACTTCAATTCACTGTGCGAAGTGAATGGAGTGTTGCTTCACTTTCTAAATGCTGTCCTTTCAGAGAAAATCACTTTCCTTTGAAAGTGCCTTAAGCTACTTGCAAGCATTCACAAGAAACACTAATGCGTTTCTATGAAAGAGAAGCAGTCTGTTCCAACACTTCAATTCATTGCACGAAGGGAATGTAGTGTTGCTTTACTTTCTAAATGCTGTCCTTACAGAGAAAATCACTTTCCTTTGAAAGAGCCTTGAGCTACTTACAAGCATTCAACAGAAACTCACATGCATTTCTCTGAAAGAGAAGCAGTCTGTTCCAACACTTCAATTCACTGTGCGAAGTGAATGGAATGTTACCTCACTTTCTAAATGCTGTCCTTTCAGAGAAAATCACTTTCCTTTGAAAGTGCCTTAATCTACTTTCAAGCATTCACAGGAAACACACATGCGTTTCTCTGAAATAGAAGAGGTCTGTTCCAACACTTCAATTCACTGTGCGAAGTGAATGCAGTGTTGCTTCACTTTCTAAATCCTGTCCTTTCAGAGAAAATCACTTTTGTTTGAAAGTGCCTTAAGCAACTTTCAAGCATTCACAAGAAATTCACATGCATTTGTCTTAAAGAGAAGCCTTCTCTTCCAACACTTCAATTCACTGTGCGAAGTGAATGGAGTGTTGCTTCACTTTCTAAATCCTGTCCTTTCAGAGAAAATCACTTTCCTTTGAAAGTGCCTTAAGCTACTTACAAGCATTCAACAGAATCTCACATGCATTTCTCTGAAAGAAAAGCAGTCAGTTTCAACACTTCAATTCACTGTGCGAAGTGAATGAAGTGTTGCTTCACTTTCTAAATGCTGTCCTTTCAGAGAAAATCACTTTCCTTTGAAAGTGCCTTAAGCAACTTGCAAGCATTCACAAGAGACACTAATGCGTTTATATGAAAGAGAAGCACTCTGTTCCAACACTTCAATTCACTGCACGAAGGGAATGGAGTGTTGCTTCACTTTCTAAATGCTGTCCTTTCAGAGAAAACCACTTTCCTTTGAAAGTGCCTTAAGCTACTTACAAGCATTCACCAGAAACTCACATGCGTTTCTCTGAAAGAGAAGCAGTCTGTTCCAACACTTCAATTCACTGTGCGAAGTGAATGGAGTGTTGCTTCACTTTCTAAATGCTGTCCTTTCAGAGAAAATCACTTTCCTTGGAAAGTGCCTTAAGCTACATACAAGCATTCACCAGAAACTCACATGCGTTTCTCTGAAAGAGAAGCAGTCTGTTCCAACTCTTCAATTCACTGTTCGAAGTGAGTGGAGTGTTGCTTCACTTTCTAAATGCTGTCCTTTCAGAGAAAATCACTTTCCTTTGATAGTGCCTTACGCTACTTGCAAGCAATAGGAAGAAACTCACATGCGTTTCTCTGAAAGAGAAGCAGTCTGTTCCAACACTTCAATTCACTGTGTGAAGTGAATAGAGTGTTGCCTCACTTTCTAAATGCTGTCCTTTCAGAGAAAATCACTTTCCTTTGAAAGTGCCTTAAGCTACTTACAAGCATTTTACAGAAACTCACGTGCGTTTCTCTGAAAGAGAAGCAGTCTGTTCCAACACTTCAATTCACTGTGCGAAGTGAATGGAGTGTTGCTTCACTTTCTAAATGCTGTCCTTTCAGAGAAAATCCCTTTCCTTTGAATGTGCCTTAAGCTACTTACAAGCATTCAACAGAAATTCACATGCATTTCTCTGAAAGAGAAGCAATCTGTTCCAACACTTCAATTCTCTGTGCGAAGTGAATGGAGTGTTGCTTCACTTTCTAAATGCTGTCCTTTCAGAGAAAATCACTTTCCTTTGAAAGTGCCTTAAGCAACTTGCAAGCATTCACAAGAAACCCTAATGCGTTTCTATGAAAGAGAAGCACTCTGTTCCAACACTTCAATTCACTGCACGAAGGGAATGGAGTGTTGCTTCACTTTCTAAATGCTGTCCTTTCAGAGAAAATCACTTTCCTTTGCAAGTGCCTTAAGCTACTTAAAAGCATTCACCAGAAACTCACATGCATTTCTCTGAAAGAGAAGCAGTCTGTTCCAACACTTCAATTCACTGTGCGAAGTGAATGGAGTGTTGCTTCACTTTCTAAATGCTGTCCAATCAGAGAAAATCACTTTCCTTTGAAAGTGCCTTAAGCTACTTGCAAGCATTAGGAAGAAACTCACATGCGTTTCTCTGAAAGAGAAGCAGACTGTTCCAGCACTTCAATTCACTGTGCGAAGTGAATGGAGTGTTGCTTCACTTTCTAAATGCTGTCCTTTCAGAGAAAATCACTTTCCTTTGAAAGTGCCTTAAGCTACTTTCTGGCATTCACAGGAAACACACATGCGTTTCTCTGAAAGAGAAGCAGTCTGTTCCAACACTTCAATTCACTGTGTGAAGTGAATGGAGTGTTGCCTCACTTTCTAAATGCTGTCCTTTCAGAGAAAATCACTTTCCTTTGAAAGTGCCTTAAGCTACTTACAAGCATTCACCAGAAACTCACATGCGTTTCTCTGAAAGAGAAGCAGTCTGTTCCAACACTTCAATTCAATGTGCGAAGTGAATGGAGTGTTGCTTCACTTTCTAAATGCTGTCCTTTCAGAGAAAATCACTTTCCTTTGAAAGTGCCTTAAGCTACTTGCAAGCATTCACAAGAAACACTAATGCGTTTCTATGAAAGAGAAGCAGTCTGTTCCAACACTTCAATTCATTGCACGAAGGGAATGTAGTGTTGCTTTACTTTCTAAATGCTGTCCTTTCAGAGAAAATCACTTTCCTTTGAAAGAGCCTTGAGCTACTTACAAGCATTCAACAGAAACTCACATGCATTTCTCTGAAAGAGAAGCAGTCTGTTCCAACACTTCAATTCACTGTGCGAAGTGAATGGAATGTTACCTCACTTTCTAAATGCTGTCCTTTCAGAGAAAATCACTTTCCTTTGAAAGTGCCTTAAGCTACTTTCAAGCATTCACAGGAAACACACATGCGTTTCTCTGAAATAGAAGAGGTCTGTTCCAACACTTCAATTCACTGTGCGAAGTGAATGCAGTGTTGCTTCACTTTCTAAATCCTGTCCTTTCAGAGAAAATCACTTTTGTTTGAAAGTGCCTTAAGCAACTTTCAAGCATTCACAAGAAATTCACATGCATTTGTCTTAAAGAGAAGCCTTCTCTTCCAACACTTCAATTCACTGTGCGAAGTGAATGGAGTGTTGCTTCACTTTCTAAATCCTGTCCTTTCAGAGAAAATCACTTTCCTTTGAAAGTGCCTTAAGCTACTTACAAGCATTCAACAGAATCTCACATGCATTTCTCTGAAAGAAAAGCAGTCAGTTTCAACACTTCAATTCACTGTGCGAAGTGAATGAAGTGTTGCTTCACTTTCTAAATGCTGTCCTTTCAGAGAAAATCACTTTCCTTTGAAAGTGCCTTAAGCAACTTGCAAGCATTCACAAGAGACACTAATGCGTTTATATGAAAGAGAAGCACTCTGTTCCAACACTTCAATTCACTGCACGAAGGGAATGGAGTGTTGCTTCACTTTCTAAATGCTGTCCTTTCAGAGAAAACTACTTTCCTTTGAAAGTGCCTTAAGCTACTTACAAGCATTCACCAGAAACTCACATGCGTTTCTCTGAAAGAGAAGCAGTCTGTTCCAACACTTCAATTCACTGTGCGAAGTGAATGGAGTGTTGCTTCACTTTCTAAATGCTGTCCTTTCAGAGAAAATCACTTTCCTTTGAAAGTGCCTTAAGATACTTGCAAGCATTAGGAAGAAACTCACATGCGTTTCTCTGAAAGAGAAGCAGTTTGTTCCAACACTTCAATTCACTGTGCGAAGTGAATGGAGTGTTGCTTCACTTTCTAAATGCTGTCCTTTCAGAGAAAATCACTTTCCTTTGAAAGTGCCTTAAGCTACTTACAAGCATTCACCAGAAACTCACATGCATTTCTCTGAAAGAGAAGCAGTCTGTTCCAACACTTCAATTCACTGTGCGAAGTGAATGGAGTGTTGCTTCACGTTCTAAATGCTGTCCTTTCAGAGAAAATCACTTTCCTTTGAAAGTGCCTTAAGCTACATACAAGCATTCACCAGAAACTCACATGCGTTTCTCTGAAAGAGAAGCAGTCTGTTCCAACTCTTCAATTCACAGTGCGAAGTGAGTGGAGTGTTGCTTCACTTTCTAAATGCTGTCCTTTCAGAGAAAATCACTTTCCTTTGATAGTGCCTTAAGCTACTTGCAAGCATTAGGAAGAAACTCACATGCGTTTCTCTGAAAGAGAAGCAGTCTGTTCCAACACTTCAATTCACTGTGCGAAGTGAATGGAATGTTTCCTCACTTTCTAAATGCTGTCCTTTCAGAGAAAATCACTTTCCTTTGAAAGTGCCTTAAGCTACTTTCAAGCATTCACAGGAAACACACATGCGTTTCTCTGAAATAGAAGAGGTCTGTTCCAACACTTCAATTCACTGTGCGAAGTGAATGCAGTGTTGCTTCACTTTCTAAATCCTGTCCTTTCAGAGAAAATCACTTTTGTTTGAAAGTGCCTTAAGCAACTTTCAAGCATTCACAAGAAATTCACATGCATTTGTCTTAAAGAGAAGCCTTCTCTTCCAACACTTCAATTCACTGTGCGAAGTGAATGGAGTGTTGCTTCACTTTCTAAATCCTGTCCTTTCAGAGAAAATCACTTTCCTTTGAAAGTGCCTTAAGCTACTTACAAGCATTCAACAGAATCTCACATGCATTTCTCTGAAAGAAAAGCAGTCAGTTTCAACACTTCAATTCACTGTGCGAAGTGAATGGAGTGTTGCTTCACTTTCTAAATGCTGTCCTTTCAGAGAAAACCACTTTCCTTTGAAAGTGCCTTAAGCTACTTACAAGCATTCACCAGAAACTCACATGCGTTTCTCTGAAAGAGAAGCAGTCTGTTCCAACACTTCAATTCACTGTGCGAAGTGAATGGAGTGTTGCTTCACTTTCTAAATGCTGTCCTTTCAGAGAAAATCACTTTCCTTTGAAAGTGCCTTAAGCTACTTGCAAGCATTAGGAAGAAACTCACATGCGTTTCTCTGAAAGAGAAGCAGTCTGTTCCAACACTTCAATTCACTGTGCGAAGTGAATGGAGTGTTGCTTCACTTTCTAAATGCTGTCCTTTCAGAGAAAATCACTTTCCTTTGAAAGTGCCTTAAGCTACTTACAAGCATTCACCAGAAACTCTCATGCATTTCTCTGAAAGAGAAGCAGTCTGTTCCAACACTTCAATTCACTGTGCGAAGTGAATGGAATGTTGCTTCACTTTCTAAATGCTGTCCTTTCAGAGAAAATCACTTTCCTTGGAAAGTGCCTTAAGCTACATACAAGCATTCACCAGAAACTCACATGCGTTTCTCTGAAAGAGAAGCAGTCTGTTCCAACTCTTCAATTCACTGTTCGAAGTGAGTGGAGTGTTGCTTCACTTTCTAAATGCTGTCCTTTCAGAGAAAATCACTTTCCTTTGATAGTGCCTTACGCTACTTGCAAGCAATAGGAAGAAACTCACATGCGTTTCTCTGAAAGAGAAGCAGTCTGTTCCAACACTTCAATTCACTGTGTGAAGTGAATAGAGTGTTGCCTCACTTTCTAAATGCTGTCCTTTCAGAGAAAATCACTTTCCTTTGAAAGTGCCTGAAGCTACTTACAAGCATTTTACAGAAACTCACGTGCGTTTCTCTGAAAGAGAAGCAGTCTGTTCCAACACTTCAATTCACTGTGCGAAGTGAATGGAGTGTTGCTTCACTTTCTAAATGCTGTCCTTTCAGAGAAAATCCCTTTCCTTTGAATGTGCCTTAAGCTACTTACAAGCATTCAACAGAAATTCACATGCATTTCTCTGAAAGAGAAGCAATCTGTTCCAACACTTCAATTCTCTGTGCGAAATGAATGGAGTGTTGCTTCACTTTCTAAATGCTGTCCTTTCAGAGAAAATCACTTTCCTTTGAAAGTGCCTTAAGCAACTTGCAAGCATTCACAAGAAACCCTAATGCGTTTCTATGAAAGAGAAGCACTCTGTTCCAACACTTCAATTCACTGCACGAAGGGAATGGAGTGTTGCTTCACTTTCTAAATGCTGTCCTTTCAGAGAAAATCACTTTCCCTTGCAAGTGCCTTAAGCTACTTAAAAGCATTCACCAGAAACTCACATGCATTTCTCTGAAAGAGAAGCAGTCTGTTCCAACACTTCAATTCACTGTGCGAAGTGAATGGAGTGTTGCTTCACTTTCTAAATGCTGTCCAATCAGAGAAAATCACTTTCCTTTGAAAGTGCCTTAAGCTACTTGCAAGCATTAGGAAGAAACTCACATGCGTTTCTCTGAAAGAGAAGCAGACTGTTCCAGCACTTCAATTCACTGTGCGAAGTGAATGGAGTGTTGCTTCACTTTCTAAATGCTGTCCAATCAGAGAAAATCACTTTCCTTTGAAAGTGCCTTAAGCTACTTTCTGGCATTCACAGGAAACACACATGCGTTTCTCTGAAAGAGAAGCAGTCTGTTCCAACACTTCAATTCACTGTGTGAAGTGAATGGAGTGTTGCCTCACTTTCTAAATGCTGTCCTTTCAGAGAAAATCACTTTCCTTTGAAAGTGCCTTAAGCTACTTACAAGCATTCACCAGAAACTCACATGCGTTTCTCTGAAAGAGAAGCAGTCTGTTCCAACACTTCAATTCACTGTGCGAAGTGAATGGAGTGTTGCTTCACTTTCTAAATGCTGTCCTTTCAGAGAAAACCACTTTCCTTTGAAAGTGCCTTAAGCTACTTACAAGCATTCACCAGAAACTCACATGCGTTTCTCTGAAAGAGAAGCAGTCTGTTCCAACACTTCAATTCACTGTGCGAAGTGAATGGAGTGTTGCTTCACTTTCTAAATGCTGTCCTTTCAGAGAAAATCACTTTCCTTTGAAAGTGCCTTAAGCTACTTGCAAGCATTAGGAAGAAACTCACATGCGTTTCTCTGAAAGAGAAGCAGTCTGTTCCAACACTTCAATTCACTGTGCGAAGTGAATGGAGTGTTGCTTCACTTTCTAAATGCTGTCCTTTCAGAGAAAATCACTTTCCTTTGAAAGTGCCTTAAGCTACTTACAAGCATTCACCAGAAACTCTCATGCATTTCTCTGAAAGAGAAGCAGTCTGTTCCAACACTTCAATTCACTGTGCGAAGTGAATGGAATGTTGCTTCACTTTCTAAATGCTGTCCTTTCAGAGAAAATCACTTTCCTTGGAAAGTGCCTTACGCTACATACAAGCATTCACCAGAAACCCACATGCGTTTCTCTGAAAGAGAAGCAGTCTGTTCCAACTCTTCAATTCACTGTTCGAAGTGAGTGGAGTGTTGCTTCACTTTCTAAATGCTGTCCTTTCAGAGAAAATCACTTTCCGTTGATAGTGCCTTATGCTACTTGCAAGCAATAGGAAGAAACTCACATGCGTTTCTCTGAAAGAAAAGCAGTCTGTTCCAACACTTCAATTCACTGTGTGAAGTGAATAGAGTGTTGCCTCACTTTCTAAATGCTGTCCTTTCAGAGAAAATCACTTTCCTTTGAAAGTGCCTTAAGCTACTTACAAGCATTTTACAGAAACTCACGTGCATTTCTCTGAAAGAGAAGCAGTCTGTTCCAACACTTCAATTCACTGTGCGAAGTGAATGGAGTGTTGCTTCACTTTCTAAATGCTGTCCTTTCAGAGAAAATCCCTTTCCTTTGAATGTGCCTTAAGCTACTTACAAGCATTCAACAGAAATTCACATGCATTTCTCTGAAAGAGAAGCAATCTGTTCCAACACTTCAATTCTCTGTGCGAAGTGAATGGAGTGTTGCTTCACTTTCTAAATGCTGTCCTTTCAGAGAAAATCACTTTCCTTTGAAAGTGCCTTAAGCAACTTGCAAGCATTCACAAGAAACCCTAATGCGTTTCTATGAAAGAGAAGCACTCTGTTCCAACACTTCAATTCACTGCACGAAGGGAATGGAGTGTTGCTTCACTTTCTAAATGCTGTCCTTTCAGAGAAAATCACTTTCCTTTGCAAGTGCCTTAAGCTACTTAAAAGCATTCACCAGAAACTCACATGCATTTCTCTGAAAGAGAAGCAGTCTGTTCCAACACTTCAATTCACTGTGCGAAGTGAATGGAGTGTTGCTTCACTTTCTAAATGCTGTCCAATCAGAGAAAATCACTTTCCTTTGAAAGTGCCTTAAGCTACTTGCAAGCATTAGGAAGAAACTCACATGCGTTTCTCTGAAAGAGAAGCAGACTGTTCCAGCACTTCAATTCACTGTGCGAAGTGAATGGAGTGTTGCTTCACTTTCTAAATGCTGTCCTTTCAGAGAAAATCACTTTCCTTTGAAAGTGCCTTAAGCTACTTTCTGGCATTCACAGGAAACACACATGCGTTTCTCTGAAAGAGAAGCAGTCTGTTCCAACACTTCAATTCACTGTGTGAAGTGAATGGAGTGTTGCCTCACTTTCTAAATGCTGTCCTTTCAGAGAAAATCACTTTCCTTTGAAAGTGCCTTAAGCTACTTACAAGCATTCACCAGAAACTCACATGCGTTTCTCTGAAAGAGAAGCAGTCTGTTCCAACACTTCAATTCAATGTGCGAAGTGAATGGAGTGTTGCTTCACTTTCTAAATGCTGTCCTTTCAGAGAAAATCACTTTCCTTTGAAAGTGCCTTAAGCTACTTGCAAGCATTCACAAGAAACACTAATGCGTTTCTATGAAAGAGAAGCAGTCTGTTCCAACACTTCAATTCATTGCACGAAGGGAATGTAGTGTTGCTTTACTTTCTAAATGCTGTCCTTTCAGAGAAAATCACTTTCCTTTGAAAGAGCCTTGAGCTACTTACAAGCATTCAACAGAAACTCACATGCATTTCTCTGAAAGAGAAGCAGTCTGTTCCAACACTTCAATTCACTGTGCGAAGTGAATGGAATGTTACCTCACTTTCTAAATGCTGTCCTTTCAGAGAAAATCACTTTCCTTTGAAAGTGCCTTAAGCTACTTTCAAGCATTCACAGGAAACACACATGCGTTTCTCTGAAATAGAAGAGGTCTGTTCCAACACTTCAATTCACTGTGCGAAGTGAATGCAGTGTTGCTTCACTTTCTAAATCCTGTCCTTTCAGAGAAAATCACTTTTGTTTGAAAGTGCCTTAAGCAACTTTCAAGCATTCACAAGAAATTCACATGCATTTGTCTTAAAGAGAAGCCTTCTCTTCCAACACTTCAATTCACTGTGCGAAGTGAATGGAGTGTTGCTTCACTTTCTAAATCCTGTCCTTTCAGAGAAAATCACTTTCCTTTGAAAGTGCCTTAAGCTACTTACAAGCATTCAACAGAATCTCACATGCATTTCTCTGAAAGAAAAGCAGTCAGTTTCAACACTTCAATTCACTGTGCGAAGTGAATGAAGTGTTGCTTCACTTTCTAAATGCTGTCCTTTCAGAGAAAATCACTTTCCTTTGAAAGTGCCTTAAGCAACTTGCAAGCATTCACAAGAGACACTAATGCGTTTATATGAAAGAGAAGCACTCTGTTCCAACACTTCAATTCACTGCACGAAGGGAATGAAGTGTTGCTTCACTTTCTAAATGCTGTCCTTTCAGAGAAAACTACTTTCCTTTGAAAGTGCCTTAAGCTACTTAAAAGCATTCACCAGAAACTCACATGCGTTTCTCTGAAAGAGAAGCAGTCTGTTCCAACACTTCAATTCACTGTGCGAAGTGAATGGAGTGTTGCTTCACTTTCTAAATGCTGTCCTTTCAGAGAAAATCACTTTCTTTTGAAAGTGCCTTAAGCTACTTGCAAGCATTAGGAAGAAACTCACATGCGTTTCTCTGAAAGAGAAGCAGACTGTTCCAGCACTTCAATTCACTGTGCGAAGTGAATGGAGTGTTGCTTCACTTTCTAAATGCTGTCCTTTCAGAGAAAATCACTTTCCTTTGAAAGTGCCTTAAGCTACTTTCTGGCATTCACAGGAAACACACATGCGTTTCTCTGAAAGAGAAGCAGTCTGTTCCAACACTTCAATTCACTGTGTGAAGTGAATGGAGTGTTGCCTCACTTTCTAAATGCTGTCCTTTCAGAGAAAATCACTTTCCTTTGAAAGTGCCTTAAGCTACTTACAAGCATTCACCAGAAACTCACATGCGTTTCTCTGAAAGAGAAGCAGTCTGTTCCAACACTTCAATTCAATGTGCGAAGTGAATGGAGTGTTGCTTCACTTTCTAAATGCTGTCCTTTCAGAGAAAATCACTTTCCTTTGAAAGTGCCTTAAGCTACTTGCAAGCATTCACAAGAAACACTAATGCGTTTCTATGAAAGAGAAGCAGTCTGTTCCAACACTTCAATTCATTGCACGAAGGGAATGTAGTGTTGCTTTACTTTCTAAATGCTGTCCTTTCAGAGAAAATCACTTTCCTTTGAAAGAGCCTTGAGCTACTTACAAGCATTCAACAGAAACTCACATGCATTTCTCTGAAAGAGAAGCAGTCTGTTCCAACACTTCAATTCACTGTGCGAAGTGAATGGAATGTTACCTCACTTTCTAAATGCTGTCCTTTCAGAGAAAATCACTTTCCTTTGAAAGTGCCTTAAGCTACTTTCAAGCATTCACAGGAAACACACATGCGTTTCTCTGAAATAGAAGAGGTCTGTTCCAACACTTCAATTCACTGTGCGAAGTGAATGCAGTGTTGCTTCACTTTCTAAATCCTGTCCTTTCAGAGAAAATCACTTTTGTTTGAAAGTGCCTTAAGCAACTTTCAAGCATTCACAAGAAATTCACATGCATTTGTCTTAAAGAGAAGCCTTCTCTTCCAACACTTCAATTCACTGTGCGAAGTGAATGGAGTGTTGCTTCACTTTCTAAATCCTGTCCTTTCAGAGAAAATCACTTTCCTTTGAAAGTGCCTTAAGCTACTTACAAGCATTCAACAGAATCTCACATGCATTTCTCTGAAAGAAAAGCAGTCAGTTTCAACACTTCAATTCACTGTGCGAAGTGAATGAAGTGTTGCTTCACTTTCTAAATGCTGTCCTTTCAGAGAAAATCACTTTCCTTTGAAAGTGCCTTAAGCAACTTGCAAGCATTCACAAGAGACACTAATGCGTTTATATGAAAGAGAAGCACTCTGTTCCAACACTTCAATTCACTGCACGAAGGGAATGGAGTGTTGCTTCACTTTCTAAATGCTGTCCTTTCAGAGAAAACTACTTTCCTTTGAAAGTGCCTTAAGCTACTTAAAAGCATTCACCAGAAACTCACATGCGTTTCTCTGAAAGAGAAGCAGTCTGTTCCAACACTTCAATTCACTGTGCGAAGTGAATGGAGTGTTGCTTCACTTTCTAAATGCTGTCCTTTCAGAGAAAATCACTTTCTTTTGAAAGTGCCTTAAGATACTTGCAAGCATTAGGAAGAAACTCACATGCGTTTCTCTGAAAGAGAAGCAGTTTGTTCCAACACTTCAATTCACTGTGCGAAGTGAATGGAGTGTTGCTTCACTTTCTAAATGCTGTCCTTTCAGAGAAAATCACTTTCCTTTGAAAGTGCCTTAAGCTACTTACAAGCATTCACCAGAAACTCACATGCATTTCTCTGAAAGAGAAGCAGTCTGTTCCAACACTTCAGTTCACTGTGCGAAGTGAATGGAGTGTTGCTTCACTTTCTAAATGCTGTCCTTTCAGAGAAAATCACTTTCCTTTGAAAGTGCCTTAAGCTACATACAAGCATTCCCCAGAAACTCACATGCGTTTCTCTGAAAGAGAAGCAGTCTGTTCCAACTCTTCAATTCACTGTGCGAAGTGAGTGGAGTGTTGCTTCACTTTCTAAATGCTGTCCTTTCAGAGAAAATAACTTTCCTTTGATAGTGCCTTAAGCTACTTGCAAGCATTAGGAAGAAACTCACATGCGTTTCTCTGAAAGAGAAGCAGTCTGTTCCAACATTTCAATTCACTGTGCGAAGTGAATGGAATGTTACCTCACTTTCTAAATGCTGTCCTTTCAGAGAAAATCACTTTCCTTTGAAAGTGCCTTAAGCTACTTTCAAGCATTCACAGGAAACACACATGCGTTTCTCTGAAATAGAAGAGGTCTGTTCCAACACTTCAATTCACTGTGCGAAGTGAATGCAGTGTTGCTTCACTTTCTAAATCCTGTCCTTTCAGAGAAAATCACTTTTGTTTGAAAGTGCCTTAAGCAACTTGCAAGCATTCACAAGAAATTCACATGCATTTGTCTTAAAGAGAAGCCTTCTCTTCCAACACTTCAAGTCACTGTGCGAAGTGAATGGAGTGTTGCTTCACTTTCTAAATCCTGTCCTTTCAGAGAAAATCACTTTCCTTTGAAAGTGCCTTAAGCTACTTACAAGCATTCAACAGAATCTCACATGCATTTCTCTGAAAAAAAAGCAGTCAGTTTCAACACTTCAATTCACTGTGCGAAGTGAATGGAGTGTTGCTTCACTTTCTAAATGCTGTCCTTTCAGAGAAAACCACTTTCCTTTGAAAGTGCCTTAAGCTACTTACAAGCATTCACCAGAAACTCACATGCGTTTCTCTGAAAGAGAAGCAGTCTGTTCCAACACTTCAATTCACTGTGCGAAGTGAATGGAGTGTTGCTTCACTTTCTAAATGCTGTCCTTTCAGAGAAAATCACTTTCCTTTGAAAGTGCCTTAAGCTACTTGCAAGCATTAGGAAGAAACTCACATGCGTTTCTCTGAAAGAGAAGCAGTCTGTTCCAACACTTCAATTCACTGTGCGAAGTGAATGGAGTGTTGCTTCACTTTCTAAATGCTGTCCTTTCAGAGAAAATCACTTTCCTTTGAAAGTGCCTTAAGCTACGTACAAGCATTCACCAGAAACTCACATGCATTTCTCTGAAAGAGAAGCAGTCTGTTCCAACACTTCAATTCACTGTGCGAAGTGAATGGAGTGTTGCTTCACTTTCTAAATGCTGTCCTTTCATAGAAAATCACTTTCCTTTGAAAGTGCCTTAAGCTACATACAAGCATTCACCAGAAACTCACATGCGTTTCTCTGAAAGAGAAGCAGTCTGTTCCAACTCTTCAATTCACTGTTCGAAGTGAGTGGAGTGTTGCTTCACTTTCTAAATGCTGTCCTTTCAGAGAAAATATCTTTCCTTTGATAGTGCCTTAAGCTACTTGCAAGCAATAGGAAGAAACTCACATGCGTTTCTCTGAAAGAGAAGCAGTCTGTTCCAACACTTCAATTCACTGTGTGAAGTGAATAGAGTGTTGCCTCACTTTCTAAATGCTGTCCTTTCAGAGAAAATCACTTTCCTTTGAAAGTGCCTTAAGCTACTTACAAGCATTTTACAGAAACTCACGTGCGTTTCTCTGAAAGAGAAGCAGTCTGTTCCAACACTTCAATTCACTGTGCGAAGTGAATGGAGTGTTGCTTCACTTTCTAAATGCTGTTCTTTCAGAGAAAATCACTTTCTTTTGAAAGTGCCTTAAGGTACTTGCAAGCATTAGGAAGAAACTCACATGCGTTTTTCTGAAAGAGAAGCAGTCCGTTCCAACACTTCAATTCACTGTGCGAAGTAAATGGAGTGTTGCTTCACTTTCTAAATGCTGTCCTTTCAGAGAAAATCACTTTCCTTTGAAAGTGCCTTAAGCTACTTGCAAGCATTAGGAAGAAACTCACATGCGTTTCTATGAAAGAGAAGCAGTCTGTTCCAACACTTCAATTCACTGTGCGAAGTGAATGGAGTGTTGCCTCACTTTCTAAATGCTGTCCTTTCAGAGAAAATCACTTTCCATTGAAAGTGCCTTAAACTACTTTCAAGCATTCACAAAAAACTCACATGCGTTTCTCTGAAAGAGAAGCAGACTGTTCCAACACTTCAATTCACTGTGCGAAGTGAATGGAGTGTTGCTTCACTTTCTAAATGCTGTCCTTTCAGAGAAAATCCCTTTCCTTTGAATGTGCCTTAAGCTACTTACAAGCATTCAACAGAAATTCACATGCATTTCTCTGAAAGAGAAGCAATCTGTTCCAACACTTCAATTCTCTGTGCGAAGAGAATGGAGTGTTGCTTCACTTTCTAAATGCTGTCCTTTCAGAGAAAATCACTTTCCTTTGAAAGTGCCTTAAGCAACTTGCAAGCATTCACAAGAAACCCTAATGCGTTTCTATGAAAGAGAAGCACTCTGTTCCAACACTTCAATTCACTGCACGAAGGGAATGGAGTGTTGCTTCACTTTCTAAATGCTGTCCTTTCAGAGAAAATCACTTTCCTTTGCAAGTGCCTTAAGCTACTTAAAAGCATTCACCAGAAACTCACATGCATTTCTCTGAAAGAGAAGCAGTCTGTTCCAACACTTCAATTCACTGTGCGAAGTGAATGGAGTGTTGCTTCACTTTCTAAATGCTGTCCAATCAGAGGAAATCACTTTCCTTTGAAAGTGCCTTAAGCTACTTGCAAGCATTAGGAAGAAACTCACATGCGTTTCTCTGAAAGAGAAGCAGACTGTTCCAACACTTCAATTCACTGTGCGAAGTGAATGGAGTGTTGCTTCACTTTCTAAATGCTGTCCTTTCAGAGAAAATCACTTTCCTTTGAAAGTGCCTTAAGCTACTTTCTGGCATTCACAGGAAACACACATGCCTTTCTCTGAAAGAGAAGCACTCTGTTCCAACACTTCAATTCACTGTGCGAAGTGAATGGAGTGTTGCCTCACTTTCTAAATGCTGTCCTTTCAGAGAAAATCACTTTCCTTTGAAAGTGCCTTAAGCTACTTACAAGCATTCACCAGAAACTCACATGCGTTTTTCTGAAAGAGAAGCAGTCTGTTCCAACACTTCAATTCAATGTGCGAAGTGAATGGAGTGTTGCTTCACTTTCTAAATGCTGTCCTTTCAGAGAAAATCACTTTCCTTTGAAAGTGCCTTAAGCTACTTACAAGCATTCAACAGAAACTCACATGCGTTTCTCTGAAAGAGAAGCAGTCTGTTCCAACACTTCAATTCACTGTGTGAAGTGAATAGAGTGTTGCCTCACTTTCTAAATGCTGTCCTTTCAGAGAAAATCACTTTCCTTTGAAAGTGCCTGAAGCTACTTACAAGCATTTTACAGAAACTCACGTGCGTTTCTCTGAAAGAGAAGCAGTCTGTTCCAACACTTCAATTCACTGTGCGAAGTGAATGGAGTGTTGCTTCACTTTCTAAATGCTGTCCTTTCAGAGAAAATCCCTTTCCTTTGAATGTGCCTTAAGCTACTTACAAGCATTCAACAGAAATTCACATGCATTTCTCTGAAAGAGAAGCAATCTGTTCCAACACTTCAATTCTCTGTGCGAAATGAATGGAGTGTTGCTTCACTTTCTAAATGCTGTCCTTTCAGAGAAAATCACTTTCCTTTGAAAGTGCCTTAAGCAACTTGCAAGCATTCACAAGAAACCCTAATGCGTTTCTATGAAAGAGAAGCACTCTGTTCCAACACTTCAATTCACTGCACGAAGGGAATGGAGTGTTGCTTCACTTTCTAAATGCTGTCCTTTCAGAGAAAATCACTTTCCCTTGCAAGTGCCTTAAGCTACTTAAAAGCATTCACCAGAAACTCACATGCATTTCTCTGAAAGAGAAGCAGTCTGTTCCAACACTTCAATTCACTGTGCGAAGTGAATGGAGTGTTGCTTCACTTTCTAAATGCTGTCCAATCAGAGAAAATCACTTTCCTTTGAAAGTGCCTTAAGCTACTTGCAAGCATTAGGAAGAAACTCACATGCGTTTCTCTGAAAGAGAAGCAGACTGTTCCAGCACTTCAATTCACTGTGCGAAGTGAATGGAGTGTTGCTTCACTTTCTAAATGCTGTCCAATCAGAGAAAATCACTTTCCTTTGAAAGTGCCTTAAGCTACTTTCTGGCATTCACAGGAAACACACATGCGTTTCTCTGAAAGAGAAGCAGTCTGTTCCAACACTTCAATTCACTGTGTGAAGTGAATGGAGTGTTGCCTCACTTTCTAAATGCTGTCCTTTCAGAGAAAATCACTTTCCTTTGAAAGTGCCTTAAGCTACTTACAAGCATTCACCAGAAACTCACATGCGTTTCTCTGAAAGAGAAGCAGTCTGTTCCAACACTTCAATTCACTGTGCGAAGTGAATGGAGTGTTGCTTCACTTTCTAAATGCTGTCCTTTCAGAGAAAACCACTTTCCTTTGAAAGTGCCTTAAGCTACTTACAAGCATTCACCAGAAACTCACATGCGTTTCTCTGAAAGAGAAGCAGTCTGTTCCAACACTTCAATTCACTGTGCGAAGTGAATGGAGTGTTGCTTCACTTTCTAAATGCTGTCCTTTCAGAGAAAATCACTTTCCTTTGAAAGTGCCTTAAGCTACTTGCAAGCATTAGGAAGAAACTCACATGCGTTTCTCTGAAAGAGAAGCAGTCTGTTCCAACACTTCAATTCACTGTGCGAAGTGAATGGAGTGTTGCTTCACTTTCTAAATGCTGTCCTTTCAGAGAAAATCACTTTCCTTTGAAAGTGCCTTAAGCTACTTACAAGCATTCACCAGAAACTCTCATGCATTTCTCTGAAAGAGAAGCAGTCTGTTCCAACACTTCAATTCACTGTGCGAAGTGAATGGAATGTTGCTTCACTTTCTAAATGCTGTCCTTTCAGAGAAAATCACTTTCCTTGGAAAGTGCCTTACGCTACATACAAGCATTCACCAGAAACCCACATGCGTTTCTCTGAAAGAGAAGCAGTCTGTTCCAACTCTTCAATTCACTGTTCGAAGTGAGTGGAGTGTTGCTTCACTTTCTAAATGCTGTCCTTTCAGAGAAAATCACTTTCCGTTGATAGTGCCTTATGCTACTTGCAAGCAATAGGAAGAAACTCACATGCGTTTCTCTGAAAGAAAAGCAGTCTGTTCCAACACTTCAATTCACTGTGTGAAGTGAATAGAGTGTTGCCTCACTTTCTAAATGCTGTCCTTTCAGAGAAAATCACTTTCCTTTGAAAGTGCCTTAAGCTACTTACAAGCATTTTACAGAAACTCACGTGCGTTTCTCTGAAAGAGAAGCAGTCTGTTCCAACACTTCAATTCACTGTGCGAAGTGAATGGAGTGTTGCTTCACTTTCTAAATGCTGTCCTTTCAGAGAAAATCCCTTTCCTTTGAATGTGCCTTAAGCTACTTACAAGCATTCAACAGAAATTCACATGCATTTCTCTGAAAGAGAAGCAATCTGTTCCAACACTTCAATTCTCTGTGCGAAGTGAATGGAGTGTTGCTTCACTTTCTAAATGCTGTCCTTTCAGAGAAAATCACTTTCCTTTGAAAGTGCCTTAAGCAACTTGCAAGCATTCACAAGAAACCCTAATGCGTTTCTATGAAAGAGAAGCACTCTGTTCCAACACTTCAATTCACTGCACGAAGGGAATGGAGTGTTGCTTCACTTTCTAAATGCTGTCCTTTCAGAGAAAATCACTTTCCTTTGCAAGTGCCTTAAGCTACTTAAAAGCATTCACCAGAAACTCACATGCATTTCTCTGAAAGAGAAGCAGTCTGTTCCAACACTTCAATTCACTGTGCGAAGTGAATGGAGTGTTGCTTCACTTTCTAAATGCTGTCCAATCAGAGAAAATCACTTTCCTTTGAAAGTGCCTTAAGCTACTTGCAAGCATTAGGAAGAAACTCACATGCGTTTCTCTGAAAGAGAAGCAGACTGTTCCAGCACTTCAATTCACTGTGCGAAGTGAATGGAGTGTTGCTTCACTTTCTAAATGCTGTCCTTTCAGAGAAAATCACTTTCCTTTGAAAGTGCCTTAAGCTACTTTCTGGCATTCACAGGAAACACACATGCGTTTCTCTGAAAGAGAAGCAGTCTGTTCCAACACTTCAATTCACTGTGTGAAGTGAATGGAGTGTTGCCTCACTTTCTAAATGCTGTCCTTTCAGAGAAAATCACTTTCCTTTGAAAGTGCCTTAAGCTACTTACAAGCATTCACCAGAAACTCACATGCGTTTCTCTGAAAGAGAAGCAGTCTGTTCCAACACTTCAATTCAATGTGCGAAGTGAATGGAGTGTTGCTTCACTTTCTAAATGCTGTCCTTTCAGAGAAAATCACTTTCCTTTGAAAGTGCCTTAAGCTACTTGCAAGCATTCACAAGAAACACTAATGCGTTTCTATGAAAGAGAAGCAGTCTGTTCCAACACTTCAATTCATTGCACGAAGGGAATGTAGTGTTGCTTTACTTTCTAAATGCTGTCCTTTCAGAGAAAATCACTTTCCTTTGAAAGAGCCTTGAGCTACTTACAAGCATTCAACAGAAACTCACATGCATTTCTCTGAAAGAGAAGCAGTCTGTTCCAACACTTCAATTCACTGTGCGAAGTGAATGGAATGTTACCTCACTTTCTAAATGCTGTCCTTTCAGAGAAAATCACTTTCCTTTGAAAGTGCCTTAAGCTACTTTCAAGCATTCACAGGAAACACACATGCGTTTCTCTGAAATAGAAGAGGTCTGTTCCAACACTTCAATTCACTGTGCGAAGTGAATGCAGTGTTGCTTCACTTTCTAAATCCTGTCCTTTCAGAGAAAATCACTTTTGTTTGAAAGTGCCTTAAGCAACTTTCAAGCATTCACAAGAAATTCACATGCATTTGTCTTAAAGAGAAGCCTTCTCTTCCAACACTTCAATTCACTGTGCGAAGTGAATGGAGTGTTGCTTCACTTTCTAAATCCTGTCCTTTCAGAGAAAATCACTTTCCTTTGAAAGTGCCTTAAGCTACTTACAAGCATTCAACAGAATCTCACATGCATTTCTCTGAAAGAAAAGCAGTCAGTTTCAACACTTCAATTCACTGTGCGAAGTGAATGAAGTGTTGCTTCACTTTCTAAATGCTGTCCTTTCAGAGAAAATCACTTTCCTTTGAAAGTGCCTTAAGCAACTTGCAAGCATTCACAAGAGACACTAATGCGTTTATATGAAAGAGAAGCACTCTGTTCCAACACTTCAATTCACTGCACGAAGGGAATGAAGTGTTGCTTCACTTTCTAAATGCTGTCCTTTCAGAGAAAACTACTTTCCTTTGAAAGTGCCTTAAGCTACTTAAAAGCATTCACCAGAAACTCACATGCGTTTCTCTGAAAGAGAAGCAGTCTGTTCCAACACTTCAATTCACTGTGCGAAGTGAATGGAGTGTTGCTTCACTTTCTAAATGCTGTCCTTTCAGAGAAAATCACTTTCTTTTGAAAGTGCCTTAAGCTACTTGCAAGCATTAGGAAGAAACTCACATGCGTTTCTCTGAAAGAGAAGCAGACTGTTCCAGCACTTCAATTCACTGTGCGAAGTGAATGGAGTGTTGCTTCACTTTCTAAATGCTGTCCTTTCAGAGAAAATCACTTTCCTTTGAAAGTGCCTTAAGCTACTTTCTGGCATTCACAGGAAACACACATGCGTTTCTCTGAAAGAGAAGCAGTCTGTTCCAACACTTCAATTCACTGTGTGAAGTGAATGGAGTGTTGCCTCACTTTCTAAATGCTGTCCTTTCAGAGAAAATCACTTTCCTTTGAAAGTGCCTTAAGCTACTTACAAGCATTCACCAGAAACTCACATGCGTTTCTCTGAAAGAGAAGCAGTCTGTTCCAACACTTCAATTCAATGTGCGAAGTGAATGGAGTGTTGCTTCACTTTCTAAATGCTGTCCTTTCAGAGAAAATCACTTTCCTTTGAAAGTGCCTTAAGCTACTTGCAAGCATTCACAAGAAACACTAATGCGTTTCTATGAAAGAGAAGCAGTCTGTTCCAACACTTCAATTCATTGCACGAAGGGAATGTAGTGTTGCTTTACTTTCTAAATGCTGTCCTTTCAGAGAAAATCACTTTCCTTTGAAAGAGCCTTGAGCTACTTACAAGCATTCAACAGAAACTCACATGCATTTCTCTGAAAGAGAAGCAGTCTGTTCCAACACTTCAATTCACTGTGCGAAGTGAATGGAATGTTACCTCACTTTCTAAATGCTGTCCTTTCAGAGAAAATCACTTTCCTTTGAAAGTGCCTTAAGCTACTTTCAAGCATTCACAGGAAACACACATGCGTTTCTCTGAAATAGAAGAGGTCTGTTCCAACACTTCAATTCACTGTGCGAAGTGAATGCAGTGTTGCTTCACTTTCTAAATCCTGTCCTTTCAGAGAAAATCACTTTTGTTTGAAAGTGCCTTAAGCAACTTTCAAGCATTCACAAGAAATTCACATGCATTTGTCTTAAAGAGAAGCCTTCTCTTCCAACACTTCAATTCACTGTGCGAAGTGAATGGAGTGTTGCTTCACTTTCTAAATCCTGTCCTTTCAGAGAAAATCACTTTCCTTTGAAAGTGCCTTAAGCTACTTACAAGCATTCAACAGAATCTCACATGCATTTCTCTGAAAGAAAAGCAGTCAGTTTCAACACTTCAATTCACTGTGCGAAGTGAATGAAGTGTTGCTTCACTTTCTAAATGCTGTCCTTTCAGAGAAAATCACTTTCCTTTGAAAGTGCCTTAAGCAACTTGCAAGCATTCACAAGAGACACTAATGCGTTTATATGAAAGAGAAGCACTCTGTTCCAACACTTCAATTCACTGCACGAAGGGAATGGAGTGTTGCTTCACTTTCTAAATGCTGTCCTTTCAGAGAAAACTACTTTCCTTTGAAAGTGCCTTAAGCTACTTAAAAGCATTCACCAGAAACTCACATGCGTTTCTCTGAAAGAGAAGCAGTCTGTTCCAACACTTCAATTCACTGTGCGAAGTGAATGGAGTGTTGCTTCACTTTCTAAATGCTGTCCTTTCAGAGAAAATCACTTTCTTTTGAAAGTGCCTTAAGATACTTGCAAGCATTAGGAAGAAACTCACATGCGTTTCTCTGAAAGAGAAGCAGTTTGTTCCAACACTTCAATTCACTGTGCGAAGTGAATGGAGTGTTGCTTCACTTTCTAAATGCTGTCCTTTCAGAGAAAATCACTTTCCTTTGAAAGTGCCTTAAGCTACTTACAAGCATTCACCAGAAACTCACATGCATTTCTCTGAAAGAGAAGCAGTCTGTTCCAACACTTCAGTTCACTGTGCGAAGTGAATGGAGTGTTGCTTCACTTTCTAAATGCTGTCCTTTCAGAGAAAATCACTTTCCTTTGAAAGTGCCTTAAGCTACATACAAGCATTCCCCAGAAACTCACATGCGTTTCTCTGAAAGAGAAGCAGTCTGTTCCAACTCTTCAATTCACTGTGCGAAGTGAGTGGAGTGTTGCTTCACTTTCTAAATGCTGTCCTTTCAGAGAAAATAACTTTCCTTTGATAGTGCCTTAAGCTACTTGCAAGCATTAGGAAGAAACTCACATGCGTTTCTCTGAAAGAGAAGCAGTCTGTTCCAACATTTCAATTCACTGTGCGAAGTGAATGGAATGTTACCTCACTTTCTAAATGCTGTCCTTTCAGAGAAAATCACTTTCCTTTGAAAGTGCCTTAAGCTACTTTCAAGCATTCACAGGAAACACACATGCGTTTCTCTGAAATAGAAGAGGTCTGTTCCAACACTTCAATTCACTGTGCGAAGTGAATGCAGTGTTGCTTCACTTTCTAAATCCTGTCCTTTCAGAGAAAATCACTTTTGTTTGAAAGTGCCTTAAGCAACTTGCAAGCATTCACAAGAAATTCACATGCATTTGTCTTAAAGAGAAGCCTTCTCTTCCAACACTTCAAGTCACTGTGCGAAGTGAATGGAGTGTTGCTTCACTTTCTAAATCCTGTCCTTTCAGAGAAAATCACTTTCCTTTGAAAGTGCCTTAAGCTACTTACAAGCATTCAACAGAATCTCACATGCATTTCTCTGAAAAAAAAGCAGTCAGTTTCAACACTTCAATTCACTGTGCGAAGTGAATGGAGTGTTGCTTCACTTTCTAAATGCTGTCCTTTCAGAGAAAACCACTTTCCTTTGAAAGTGCCTTAAGCTACTTACAAGCATTCACCAGAAACTCACATGCGTTTCTCTGAAAGAGAAGCAGTCTGTTCCAACACTTCAATTCACTGTGCGAAGTGAATGGAGTGTTGCTTCACTTTCTAAATGCTGTCCTTTCAGAGAAAATCACTTTCCTTTGAAAGTGCCTTAAGCTACTTGCAAGCATTAGGAAGAAACTCACATGCGTTTCTCTGAAAGAGAAGCAGTCTGTTCCAACACTTCAATTCACTGTGCGAAGTGAATGGAGTGTTGCTTCACTTTCTAAATGCTGTCCTTTCAGAGAAAATCACTTTCCTTTGAAAGTGCCTTAAGCTACGTACAAGCATTCACCAGAAACTCACATGCATTTCTCTGAAAGAGAAGCAGTCTGTTCCAACACTTCAATTCACTGTGCGAAGTGAATGGAGTGTTGCTTCACTTTCTAAATGCTGTCCTTTCATAGAAAATCACTTTCCTTTGAAAGTGCCTTAAGCTACATACAAGCATTCACCAGAAACTCACATGCGTTTCTCTGAAAGAGAAGCAGTCTGTTCCAACTCTTCAATTCACTGTTCGAAGTGAGTGGAGTGTTGCTTCACTTTCTAAATGCTGTCCTTTCAGAGAAAATATCTTTCCTTTGATAGTGCCTTAAGCTACTTGCAAGCAATAGGAAGAAACTCACATGCGTTTCTCTGAAAGAGAAGCAGTCTGTTCCAACACTTCAATTCACTGTGTGAAGTGAATAGAGTGTTGCCTCACTTTCTAAATGCTGTCCTTTCAGAGAAAATCACTTTCCTTTGAAAGTGCCTTAAGCTACTTACAAGCATTTTACAGAAACTCACGTGCGTTTCTCTGAAAGAGAAGCAGTCTGTTCCAACACTTCAATTCACTGTGCGAAGTGAATGGAGTGTTGCTTCACTTTCTAAATGCTGTTCTTTCAGAGAAAATCACTTTCTTTTGAAAGTGCCTTAAGGTACTTGCAAGCATTAGGAAGAAACTCACATGCGTTTTTCTGAAAGAGAAGCAGTCCGTTCCAACACTTCAATTCACTGTGCGAAGTAAATGGAGTGTTGCTTCACTTTCTAAATGCTGTCCTTTCAGAGAAAATCACTTTCCTTTGAAAGTGCCTTAAGCTACTTGCAAGCATTAGGAAGAAACTCACATGCGTTTCTATGAAAGAGAAGCAGTCTGTTCCAACACTTCAATTCACTGTGCGAAGTGAATGGAGTGTTGCCTCACTTTCTAAATGCTGTCCTTTCAGAGAAAATCACTTTCCATTGAAAGTGCCTTAAACTACTTTCAAGCATTCACAAAAAACTCACATGCGTTTCTCTGAAAGAGAAGCAGACTGTTCCAACACTTCAATTCACTGTGCGAAGTGAATGGAGTGTTGCTTCACTTTCTAAATGCTGTCCTTTCAGAGAAAATCCCTTTCCTTTGAATGTGCCTTAAGCTACTTACAAGCATTCAACAGAAATTCACATGCATTTCTCTGAAAGAGAAGCAATCTGTTCCAACACTTCAATTCTCTGTGCGAAGTGAATGGAGTGTTGCTTCACTTTCTAAATGCTGTCCTTTCAGAGAAAATCACTTTCCTTTGAAAGTGCCTTAAGCAACTTGCAAGCATTCACAAGAAACCCTAATGCGTTTCTATGAAAGAGAAGCACTCTGTTCCAACACTTCAATTCACTGCACGAAGGGAATGGAGTGTTGCTTCACTTTCTAAATGCTGTCCTTTCAGAGAAAATCACTTTCCTTTGCAAGTGCCTTAAGCTACTTAAAAGCATTCACCAGAAACTCACATGCATTTCTCTGAAAGAGAAGCAGTCTGTTCCAACACTTCAATTCACTGTGCGAAGTGAATGGAGTGTTGCTTCACTTTCTAAATGCTGTCCAATCAGAGGAAATCACTTTCCTTTGAAAGTGCCTTAAGCTACTTGCAAGCATTAGGAAGAAACTCACATGCGTTTCTCTGAAAGAGAAGCAGACTGTTCCAACACTTCAATTCACTGTGCGAAGTGAATGGAGTGTTGCTTCACTTTCTAAATGCTGTCCTTTCAGAGAAAATCACTTTCCTTTGAAAGTGCCTTAAGCTACTTTCTGGCATTCACAGGAAACACACATGCCTTTCTCTGAAAGAGAAGCACTCTGTTCCAACACTTCAATTCACTGTGCGAAGTGAATGGAGTGTTGCCTCACTTTCTAAATGCTGTCCTTTCAGAGAAAATCACTTTCCTTTGAAAGTGCCTTAAGCTACTTACAAGCATTCACCAGAAACTCACATGCGTTTTTCTGAAAGAGAAGCAGTCTGTTCCAACACTTCAATTCAATGTGCGAAGTGAATGGAGTGTTGCTTCACTTTCTAAATGCTGTCCTTTCAGAGAAAATCACTTTCCTTTGAAAGTGCCTTAAGCTACTTACAAGCATTCAACAGAAACTCACATGCATTTCTCTGAAAGAGAAGCAGTCTGTTCCAACACTTCAATTCACTGTGCGAAGTGAATGGAGTGTTGCTTCACTTTCTAAATGCTGTCCTTTCAGAGAAAATCACTTTCCTTTGAAAGTGCCTTAAGCAACTTGCAAGCATTCACAAGAAACACTAATGCGTTTATATGAAAGAGAAGCACTCTGTTCCAACACTTCAATTCACTGCACGAAGGGAATGGAGTGTTGCTTCACTTTCTAAATGCTGTCCTTTCAGAGAAAATCACTTTCCTTTGAAAGTGCCTTAAGCTACTTACAAGCATTCACCAGAAACTCACATGCGTTTCTCTGAAAGAGAAGCAGTCTGTTCCAAAACTTCAATTCACTGTGCGAAGTCAATGGAGTGTTGCTTCACTTTCTAAATGCTGTCCTTTCAGAGAAAATCACTTTCCTTTGAAAGGGCCTTAAGCTACTTACAAGCATTCACCAGAAACTCACATCCGTTTCTCTGAAAGAGAAGCAGTCTGTTCCAATACTTCCATTCACTGTGCGAAGTGAATGGAGTGTTGCTTCACTTTCTAAATGCTGTCCTTTCAGAGAAACTCACTTTCCTTTGAAAGTGCATTAAGCTACTTACAAGCATTCACCAGAAACTCACATGCGTTTCTCTGAAAGAGAAGCAGTCTGTTCCAACACTTCAATTCACTGTGCGAAGTGAATGGAGTGTTGCTTCACTTTCTAAATGCTGTCCTTTCAGAGAAAATCACTTTCCTTTGAAAGTGCCTTAAGCTACTTGCAAGCATTAGGAAGAAACTCACATGCGTTTCTCTGAAAGAGAAGCAGTCTGTTCCAACACTTCAATTCACTGTGCGAAGTGAATGGAGTGTTGCTTCACTTTCTAAATGCTGTCCTTTCAGAGAAAATCACTTTCCTTTGAAAGTGCCTTAAGCTACTTGCAAGCATTAGGAAGAAACTCACATGCGTTTCTCTGAAAGAGAAGCAGTCTGTTCCAACACTTCAATTCACTGTGTGAAGTAAATAGAGTGTTGCCTCACGTTCTAAATGCTGTCCTTTCAGAAAAAATCACTTTCCTTTGAAAGTGCCTTAAGCTACTTACAAGCATTTAACAGAAACTCACATGCGTTTCTCTGAAAGAGAAGCAGTCTGTTCCAACACTTCAATTCAATGTGCGAAGTGAATGGAGTGTTGCTTCACTTTCTAAATGCTGTCCTTTCAGAGAAAATCACTTTCCTTTGAAAGTGCCTTAAGCTACTTACAAGCATTCAACAGAAACTCACATGCATTTCTCTGAAAGAGAAGCAGTCTGTTCCAACACTTCAATTCACTGTGCGAAGTGAATGGAGTGTTGCTTCACTTTCTAAATTATGTCCTTTCAGAGAAAATCACTTTCCTTTGAAAGTGCCTTAAGCAACTTGCAAGCATTCACAAGAAACACTAATGCGTTTATATGAAAGAGAAGCACTCTGTTCCAACACTTCAATTCACTGCACGAAGGGAATGGAGTGTTGCTTCACTTTCTAAATGCTGTCCTTTCAGAGAAAATCACTTTCCTTTGAAAGTGCCTTAAGCTACTTGCAAGCATTAGGAAGAAACTCACATGCGTTTCTCTGAAAGAGAAGCAGTCTGTTCCAACACTTCAATTCACTGTGCGAAGTGAATGGAGTGTTGCTTCACTTTCTAAATGCTGTCCTTTCAGAGAAAATCACTTTCCTTTGAAAGTGCCTTAAGCTACTTGCAAGCATTAGGAAGAAACTCACATGCGTTTCTCTGAAAGAGAAGCAGTCTGTTCCAACACTTGAATTCACTGTGTGAAGTGAATAGAGTGTTGCCTCACGTTCTAAATGCTGTCCTTTCAGAGAAAATCACTTTCCTTTGAAAGTGCCTTAAGCTATTTACAAGCATTTAACAGAAACTCACGTGCGTTTCTCTGAAAGAGAAGCAGTCGGTTCCAACACTTCAATTCACTGTGCAAAGTGAATGGAGTGTTGCTTCACTTTCTAAATGCTGTCCTTTCAGAGAAAATCACTTTCCTTTGAAAGTGCCTTAAGCTACTTGCAAGCATTAGGAAGAAACTCACATGCGTTTCTCTGAAAGAGAAGCAATCTGTTCCAACACTTTAATTCTCTGTGCGAAGTGAATGGAGTGTTGCTTCACTTTCTAAATGCTGTCCTTTCAGAGAAAATCACTTTCCTTTGAAAGTGCCTTAAGCAACTTGCAAGCATTCACAAGAAACCCTAATGCGTTTCTATGAAAGAGAAGCACTCTGTTCCAAAACTTCAATTCACTGCACGAAGGGAATGGAGTGTTGCTTCACTTTCTAAATGCTGTCCTTTCAGAGAAAATCACTTTCCTTTGAAAGTGCCTTAAGCTACTTACAAGCATTCATCAGAAACTCACATGCGTTTCTCTGAAAGAGAAGCAGTCTGTTCCAACACTTCAATTCACTGTGCGAAGTGAATGGAGTGTTGCTTCACTTTCTAAATTATGTCCTTTCAGAGAAAATCACTTTCCTTTGAAAGTGCCTTAAGCAACTTGCAAGCATTCACAAGAAACACTAATGCGTTTATATGAAAGAGAAGCACTCTGTTCCAACACTTCAATTCACTGCACGAAGGGAATGGAGTGTTGCTTCACTTTCTAAATGCTGTCCTTTCAGAGAAAATCACTTTCCTTTGAAAGTGCCTTAAGCTACTTACAAGCATTCACCAGAAACTCACATGCGTTTCTCTGAAAGAGAAGCAGTCTGTTCCAACACTTCAATTCACTGTGCGAAGTGAATGGAATGTTACTTCACTTTCTAAATGCTGTCCTTTCAGAGAAAATCACTTTCCTTTGAAAGGGCCTTAAGCTACTTACAAGCATTCACCAGAAACTCACATGCGTTTCTCTGAAAGAGAAGCAGTCTGTTCCAATACTTCAATTCACTGTGCGAAGTGAATGGAGTGTTGCTTCACTTTCTAAATGCTGTCCTTTCAGAGAAAATCACTTTCCTTTGAAAGTGCATTAAGCTACTTACAAGCATTCACCAGAAACTCACATGCGTTTCTCTGAAAGAGAGCAGTCTGTTCCAACACTTCAATTCACTGTGCGAAGTGAATGGAGTGTTGCTTCACTTTCTAAATGCTGTCCTTTCAGAGAAAATCACTTTCCTTTGAAAGTGCCTTAAGCTACTTGCAAGCATTAGGAAGAAACTCACATGCGTTTCTCTGAAAGAGAAGCAGTCTGTTCCAACACTTCAATTCACTGTGCGAAGTGAATGGAGTGTTGCTTCACTTTCTAAATGCTGTCCTTTCAGAGAAAATCACTTTCCTTTGAAAGTGCCTTAAGCTACTTGCAAGCATTAGGAAGAAACTCACATGCGTTTCTCTGAAAGAGAAGCAGTCTGTTCCAACACTTCAATTCACTGTGTGAAGTGAATAGAGTGTTGCCTCACGTTCTAAATGCTGTCCTTTCAGAGAAAATCACTTTCCTTTGAAAGTGCCTTAAGCTACTTACAAGCATTTAACAGAAACTCACGTGCGTTTCTCTGAAAGAGAAGCAGTCTGTTCCAACACTTCAATTCACAGTGCGAAGTGAATGGAGTGTTGCTTCAGTTTCTAAATGCTGTCCTTTCAGAGAAAATCACTTTCCTTTGAAAGTGCCTTAAGCAACTTGCAAAAATTCACAAGAAAGTCACATGCGTTTCTCTGAAAGAGAAGCAGTCTGTTCCAACACTTCAATTCACTGTGCAAAGTGAATGGAGTGTTCCTTCACTTTCTAAATGCTGTCCTTTCAGAGAAAATCACTTTCCTTTGAAAGTGCCTTAAGCTACTTGCAAGCATTCACAAGAAACACTAATGCGTTTCTCTGAAAGAGAAGCAGTCTGTTCCAACACTTCAATTCATTGCGCGAAGGGAATGGAGTGTTGCTTTACTTTCTAAATGCTGTCCTTTCAGAGAAAATCACTTTCCTTTGAAAGTGCCTTAAGCTACTTGCAAGCATTAGGAAGAAACTCACATGCGTTTCTCTGAAAGAGAAGCAGTCTGTTCCAACACTTCAATTCACTGTGCGAAGTGAATGGAGTGTTGCCTCACTTTCTAAATGCTGTCTTTTCAGAGAAAATCACTTTCCTTTGAAAGTGCCTTAAACTACTTTCAAGCATTCATAAAAAATTCACATGCGTTTCTCTGAAAGAGAAGCAGTCTGTTCCAACACTTCAATTCACTGTGCGAAGTGAATGGAGTGTTGCTTCACTTTCTAAATGCTGTCCTTTCAGAGAAAATCACTTTCCTTTGATAGTGCCTTAAGCTACTTGCAAGCATTAGGAAGAAACTCACATGCGTTTCTCTGAAAGAGAAGCAGTCTGTTCCAACACTTCAATTCACTGTGTGAAGTGAATAGAGTGTTGCCTCACTTTCTAAATGCTGTCCTTTCAGAGAAAATCACTTTCCTTTGAAAGTGCCTTAAACTACTTTCAAGCATTCACAAAAAACTCACATGCGTTTCTCTTAAAGAGAAGCAGTCTGTTCCAACACTTCAATTCACTGTGCGAAGTGAATGGAGTGTTGCTTCAGTTTCGAAATGCTGTCCTTTCAGAGAAAATCACTTTCCTTTGAAAGTGCCTTAAGCTACTTGTAAGCATTAGGAAGAAACTCACATGCGTTTCTCTGAATGAGAAGCAGTCTGTTCCAACACTTCAATTCACTGTGCGAAGTGAATGGAGTGTTGCTTCACTTTCTAAATGCTGTCCTTTCAGAGAAAATCACTTTCCTTTGAATGTGCCTTAAGCTACTTGTAAGCATTAGGAAGAAACTCACATGCGTTTCTCTGAAAGAGAAGCAATCTGTTCCAAAACTACAATTCACAGTGCGAAGTGAATGGAGTGCTGCTTCACTTTCTAAATTCTGTCCTTTCAGAGAAAATCACTTTCCTTTGATAGTGCCTTAAGCTACTTGCAAGCATTAGGAAGAAACTCACATGCGTTTCTCTGAAAGAGAAGCAGTCTGTTCCAACACTTCAATTCACTGTGTGAAGTGAATAGAGTGTTGCCTCACTTTCTAAATGCTGTCCTTTCAGAGAAAATCACTTTCCTTTGAAAGTGCCTTAAGCTACTTGCAAGCATTTAACAGAAACTCACATGCGTTTCTCTGAAAGAGAAGCAGTCTGTTCCAACACTTCAATTCACTGTGCGAAGTGAATGGAGTGTTGCTTCACTTTCTAAATGCTGTCCTTTCAGAGAAAATCACTTTCCTTTGATAGTGCCTTAAGCTACTTGCAAGCATTAGGAAGAAACTCACATGCGTTTCTCTGAAAGAGAAGCAGTCTGTTCCAACACTTCAATTCACTGTGTGAAGTGAATAGAGTGTTGCCTCACTTTCTAAATGCTGTCCTTTCAGAGAAAATCACTTTCCTTTGAAAGTGCCTTAAGCTACTTACAAGCATTCACCAGAAACTCACATGCGTTTCTCTGAAAGAGAAGCAATCTGTTCCAACACTTCAATTCACTGTGCGAAGTGAATGGAGTGTTGCTTCACTTTCTAAATGCTGTCCTTTCAGAGAAAATCACTTTCCTTTGAAAGTGCCTTAAACTACTTTCAAGCATTCACAAAAAACTCACATGCGTTTCTCTTAAAGAGAAGCAGTCTGTTCCAACACTTCAATTCACTGTGCGAAGTGAATGGATTGTTGCTTCAGTTTCGAAATGCTGTCCTTTCAGAGAAAATCACTTTCCTTTGAAAGTGCCTTAAGAAACTTGCAAGCATTCACAAGAAACTCACATGCGTTTCTCTGAAAGAGAAGCAGTCTGTTCCAACACTTCAATTCACTGTGCGAAGTGAATGGAGTGTTGCTTCACTTTCTAAATGCTGTCCTTTCAGAGAAAATCACTTTCCTTTGAAAGTGCCTTAAGCTACTTGTAAGCATTAGGAAGAAACTCACATGCGTTTCTCTGAAAGAGAAGCAATCTGTTCCAAAACTGCAATTCACAGTGCGAAGTGAATGGAGTGCTGCTTCACTTTCTAAATTCTGTCCTTTCAGAGAAAATCACTTTCCTTTGATAGTGCCTTAAGCTACTTGCAAGCATTAGGAAGAAACTCACATGCGTTTCTCTGAAAGAGAAGCAGTCTGTTCCAACACTTCAATTCACTGTGTGAAGTGAATAGAGTGTTGCCTCACTTTCTAAATGCTGTCCTTTCAGAGAAAATCACTTTCCTTTGAAATTGCCTTAAGCTACTTACAAGCATTTTACAGAAACTCACGTGCGTTTCTCTGAAAGAGAAGCAGTCTGTTCCAACACTTCAATTCACTGTGCGAAGTGAATGGAGTGTTGCTTCACTTTCTAAATGCTGTTCTTTCAGAGAAAATCACTTTCTTTTGAAAGTGCCTTAAGGTACTTGCAAGCATTAGGAAGAAACTCACATGCGTTTTTCTGAAAGAGAAGCAGTCCGTTCCAACACTTCAATTCACTGTGCGAAGTAAATGGAGTGTTGCTTCACTTTCTAAATGCTGTCCTTTCAGAGAAAATCACTTTCCTTTGAAAGTGCCTTAAGCTACTTGCAAGCATTAGGAAGAAACTCACATGCGTTTCTCTGAAAGAGAAGCAGTCTGTTCCAACACTTCAATTCACTGTGCGAAGTGAATGGAGTGTTGCCTCACTTTCTAAATGCTGTCCTTTCAGAGAAAATCACTTTCCATTGAAAGTGCCTTAAACTACTTTCAAGCATTCACAAAAAACTCACATGCGTTTCTCTGAAAGAGAAGCAGACTGTTCCAACACTTCAATTCACTGTGCGAAGTGAATGGAGTGTTGCTTCACTTTCTAAATGCTGTCCTTTCAGAGAAAATCCCTTTCCTTTGAATGTGCCTTAAGCTACTTACAAGCATTCAACAGAAATTCACATGCATTTCTCTGAAAGAGAAGCAATCTGTTCCAACACTTCAATTCTCTGTGCGAAGTGAATGGAGTGTTGCTTCACTTTCTAAATGCTGTCCTTTCAGAGAAAATCACTTTCCTTTGAAAGTGCCTTAAGCAACTTGCAAGCATTCACAAGAAACCCTAATGCGTTTCTATGAAAGAGAAGCACTCTGTTCCAACACTTCAATTCACTGCACGAAGGGAATGGAGTGTTGCTTCACTTTCTAAATGCTGTCCTTTCAGAGAAAATCACTTTCCTTTGCAAGTGCCTTAAGCTACTTAAAAGCATTCACCAGAAACTCACATGCATTTCTCTGAAAGAGAAGCAGTCTGTTCCAACACTTCAATTCACTGTGCGAAGTGAATGGAGTGTTGCTTCACTTTCTAAATGCTGTCCTTTCAGAGAAAACCACTTTCCTTTGAAAGTGCCTTAAGCTACTTACAAGCATTCACCAGAAACTCACATGCGTTTCTCTGAAAGAGAAGCAGTCTGTTCCAACACTTCAATTCACTGTGCGAAGTGAATGGAGTGTTGCTTCACTTTCTAAATGCTGTCCTTTCAGAGAAAATCACTTTCCTTTGAAAGTGCCTTAAGATACTTGCAAGCATTCACAAAAAACTCACATGCGTTTCTCTGAAAGAGAAGCAGTCTGTTCCAACACTTCAATTCACTGTGCGAAGTGAATGGAGTGTTGCTTCACTTTCTAAATGCTGTCCTTTCAGAGAAAATCACTTTCCTTTGAAAGTGCCTTAAGCTACTTACAAGCATTCAACAGAAACTCACATGCATTTCTCTGAAAGAGAAGCAGTCTGTTCCAACACTTCAATTCACTGTGCGAAGTGAATGGAGTGTTGCTTCACTTTCTAAATGCTGTCCTTTCAGAGAAAATCACTTTCCTTTGAAAGTGCCTTAAGCAACTTGCAAGCATTCACAAGAAACACTAATGCGTTTATATGAAAGAGAAGCACTCTGTTCCAACACTTCAATTCACTGCACGAAGGGAATGGAGTGTTGCTTCACTTTCTAAATGCTGTCCTTTCAGAGAAAATCACTTTCCTTTGAAAGTGCCTTAAGCTACTTACAAGCATTCAACAGAAACTCACATGCGTTTCTCTGAAAGAGAAGCAGTCTGTTCCAACACTTCAATTCACTGTGCGAAGTGAATGGAGTGTTGCTTCACTTTCTAAATGCTGTCCTTTCAGAGAAAATCACTTTCCTTTGAAAGTGCCTTAAGCTACTTGCAAGCATTCACAAGAAACACTAATGCGTTTCTATGAAACAGAAGCAGTCTGTTCCAACACTTCAATTCACTGTGCGAAGTGAATGGAGTGTTGCTTCACTTTCTAAATGCTGTCCTTTCAGAGAAAATCACTTTCCTTTGAAAGTGCCTTAAGCTACTTGCAAGCATTAGGAAGAAACTCACATGCGTTTCTCTGAAAGAGAAGCAGTCTGTTCCAACACTTCAATTCACTGTGCGAAGTGAATGGAGTGTTGCTTCACTTTCTAAATGCTGTCCTTTCAGAGAAAATCACTTTCCTTTGAAAGTGCCTTAAGGTACTTACAAGCATTCACCAGAAACTCACATGCATTTCTCTGAAAGAGAAGCAGTCTGTTCCAAAACTTCAATTCACTGTGCGAACTGAATGGAGTGTTGCTTCACTTTCTAAATGCTGTCCTTTCAGAGAAAATCACTTTCCTTTGAAAGTGCCTTAAGCTACATACAAGCATTCACCAGAAACTCACATGCGTTTCTCTGAAAGAGAAGCAGTCTGTTCCAACTCTTCAATTCACTGTTCAAAGTGAGTGGAGTGTTGCTTCACTTTCTAAATGCTGTCCTTTCAGAGAAAATCACTTTCCTTTGAAAGTGCCTTAAGCAACTTGCAAGCATTCACAAGAAACACTAATGCGTTTATATGAAAGAGAAGCACTCTGTTCCAACACTTCAATTCACTGCACGAAGGGAATGGAGTGTTGCTTCACTTTCTAAATGCTGTCCTTTCAGAGAAAATCACTTTCCTTTGCAAGTGCCTTAAGCTACTTAAAAGCATTCACCAGAAACTCACATGCGTTTCTCTGAAAGAGAAGCAGTCTGTTCCAACACTTCAATTCACTGTGCGAAGTGAATGGAGTGTTGCTTCACTTTCTAAATGCTGTCCTTTCAGAGAAAACCACTTTCCTTTGAAAGTGCCTTAAGCTACTTACAAGCATTCACCAGAAACTCACATGCGTTTCTCTGAAAGAGAAGCAGTCTGTTCCAACACTTCAATTCACTGTGCGAAGTGAATGGAGTGTTGCTTCACTTTCTAAATGCTGTCCTTTCAGAGAAAATCACTTTCCTTTGAAAGTGCCTTAAGCTACTTGCAAGCATTAGGAAGAAACTCACATGCCGTTCTCTGAAAGAGAAGCAGTCCGTTCCAACACTTCAATTCACTGTGCGAAGTGAATGGAGTGTTGCTTCACTTTCTAAATGCTGTCCTTTCAGAGAAAATCACTTTCCTTTGAAAGTGCCTTAAGCTACTTGCAAGCATTAGGAAGAAACTCACATGCGTTTCTCTGAAAGAGAAGCAGTCTGTTCCAACACTTCAATTCACTGTGCGAAGTGAATGGAGTGTTGCCTCACTTTCTAAATGCTGTCCTTTCAGAGAAAATCACTTTCCATTGAAAGTGCCTTAAACTACTTTCAAGCATTCACAAAAAACTCACATGCGTTTCTCTGAAAGAGAAGCAAACAGTTCCAACACTTCAATTCACTGTGCGAAGTGAATGGAGTGTTGCTTCACTTTCTAAATGCTGTCCTTTCAGAGAAAATCCCTTTCCTTTGAATGTGCCTTAAGCTACTTACAAGCATTCAACAGAAATTCACATGCATTTCTCTGAAAGAGAAGCAATCTGTTCCAACACTTCAATTCTCTGTGCGAAGTGAATGGAGTGTTGCTTCACTTTCTAAATGCTGTCCTTTCAGAGAAAATCACTTTCCTTTGAAAGTGCCTTAAGCAACTTGCAAGCATTCACAAGAAACCCTAATGCGTTTCTATGAAAGAGAAGCACTCTGTTCCAACACTTCAATTCACTGCACGAAGGGAATGGAGTGTTGCTTCACTTTCTAAATGCTGTCCTTTCAGAGAAAATCACTTTCCTTTGCAAGTGCCTTAAGCTACTTAAAAGCATTCACCAGAAACTCACATGCATTTCTCTGAAAGAGAAGCAGTCTGTTCCAACACTTCAATTCACTGTGCGAAGTGAATGGAGTGTTGCTTCACTTTCTAAATGCTGTCCAATCAGAGAAAATCACTTTCCTTTGAAAGTGCCTTAAGCTACTTGCAAGCATTAGGAAGAAACTCACATGCGTTTCTCTGAAAGAGAAGCAGACTGTTCCAGCACTTCAATTCACTGTGCGAAGTGAATGGAGTGTTGCTTCACTTTCTAAATGCTGTCCTTTCAGAGAAAATCACTTTCCTTTGAAAGTGCCTTAAGCTACTTTCTGGCATTCACAGGAAACACACATGCGTTTCTCTGAAGGAGAAGCACTCTGTTCCAACACTTCAATTCACTGTGTGAAGTGAATGGAGTGTTGCCTCACTTTCTAAATGCTGTCCTTTCATAGAAAATCACTTTCCTTTGAAAGAGCCTTGAGCTACTTACAAGCATTCAACAGAAACTCACATGCATTTCTCTGAAAGAGAAGCAGTCTGTTCCAACACTTCAATTCACTGTGCGAAGTGAATGGAATGTTACCTCACTTTCTAAATGCTGTCCTTTCAGAGAAAATCACTTTCCTTTGAAAGTGCCTTAAGCTACTTTCAAGCATTCACAGGAAACACACATGCGTTTCTCTGAAATAGAAGAGGTCTGTTCCAACACTTCAATTCACTGTGCGAAGTGAATGCAGTGTTGCTTCACTTTCTAAATGCTGTCCTTTCAGAGAAAATCACTTTCCTTTGAAAGGGCCTTAAGCTACTTACAATCATTCACCAGAAACTCACATGCGTTTCTCTGAAAGAGAAGCAGTCTGTTCCAATACTTCAATTCACTGTGCGAAGTGAATGGAGTGTTGCTTCACTTTCTAAATGCTGTCCTTTCAGAGAAAATCACTTTCCCTTGAAAGTGAATTAAGCTACTTACAAGCATTCACCAGAAACTCACATGCGTTTCTCTGAAAGAGAAGCAGTCTGTTCCAACACTTCAATTCACTGTGCGAAGTGAATGGAGTGTTGCTTCACTTTCTAAATGCTGTCCTTTCAGAGAAAATCACTTTCCTTTGAAAGTGCCTTAAGCTACTTGCAAGCATTAGGAAGAAACTCACATGCGTTTCTCTGAAAGAGAAGCAGTCTGTTCCAACACTTCAATTCACTGTGCGAAGTGAATGGAGTGTTGCTTCACTTTCTAAATGCTGTCCTTTCAGAGAAAATCACTTTCCTTTGATAGTGCCTTAAGCTACTTGCAAGCATTAGGAAGAAACTCACATGTGTTTCTCTGAAAGAGAAGCAGTCTGTTCCAACACTTCAATTCACTGTGTGAAGTGAATAGAGTGTTGCCTCACTTTCTAAATGCTGTCCTTTCAGAGAAAATCACTTTCCTTTGAAAGTGCCTTAAGCTACTTACAAGCATTTTACAGAAACTCACGTGCATTTCTCTGAAAGAGACGCAGTCCGTTCCAACATTTCAATTCACTGTGCGAAGTGAATGGAGTGTTGCTTCACTTTCTAAATGCTGTTCTTTCAGAGAAAATCACTTTCTTTTGAAAGTGCCTTAAGCTACTTGCAAGCATTAGGAAGAAACTCACATGCGTTTCTCTGAAAGAGAAGCAGTCCGTTCCAACACTTCAATTCACTGTGCGAAGTGAATGGAGTGTTGCTTCACTTTCTAAATGCTGTCCTTTCAGAGAAAATCACTTTCCTTTGAAAGTGCCTTAAGCTACTTGCAAGCATTAGGAAGAAACTCACATGCGTTTCTCTGAAAGAGAAGCAGTCTGTTCCAACACTTCAATTCACTGTGCGAAGTGAATGGAGTGTTGCTTCACTTTCTAAATGCTGTCCTTTCAGAGAAAATCACTTTCCTTTGAAAGTGCCTTAAGCAACTTGCAAGCATTCACAAGAAACACTAATGCGTTTATATGAAAGAGAAGCACTCTGTTCCAACACTTCAATTCACTGCACGAAGGGAATGGAGTGTTGCTTCACTTTCTAAATGCTGTCCTTTCAGAGAAAATCACTTTCCTTTGAAAGTGCCTTAAGCTACCTACAAGCATTCACCAGAAACTCACATGCGTTTCTCTGAAAGAGAAGCAGTCTGTTCCAACACTTCAATTCACTGTGCGAAGTGAATGGAGTGTTGCTTCACTTTCTAAATGCTGTCCTTTCAGAGAAAATCACTTTCCTTTGAAAGTGCCTTAAGCTACTTGCAAGCATTCACAAGAAACACTAATGCGTTTCTATGAAAGAGAAGCAGTCTGTTCCAACACTTCAATTCATTGCACGAAGGGAATGTAGTGTTGCTTTACTTTCTAAATGCTGTCCTTTCAGAGAAAATCACTTTCCTTTGAAAGAGCCTTGAGCTACTTACAAGCATTCAAAAGAAACTAACATGCATTTCTCTGAAAGAGAAGCAGTCTGTTCCAACACTTCAATTCACTGTGCGAAGTGAATGGAATGTTACCTCACTTTCTAAATGCTGTCCTTTCAGAGAAAATCACTTTCCTTTGAAAGTGCCTTAAGCTACTTTCAAGCATTCACAGGAAACACACATGCGTTTCTCTGAAATAGAAGAGGTCTGTTCCAAAACTTCAATTCACTGTGCGAAGTGAATGCAGTGTTGCTTCACTTTCTAAATGCTGTCCTTTCAGAGAAAATCACTTTCCTTTGAAAGGGCCTTAAGCTACTTACAATCATTCACCAGAAACTCACATGCGTTTCTCTGAAAGAGAAGCAGTCTGTTCCAATACTTCAATTCACTGTGCGAAGTGAATGGAGTGTTGCTTCACTTTCTAAATGCTGTCCTTTCAGAGAAAATCACTTTCCTTTGAAAGTGAATTAAGCTACTTACAAGCATTCACCAGAAACTCACATGCGTTTCTCTGAAAGAGAAGCAGTCTGTTCCAACACTTCAATTCACTGTGCGAAGTGAATGGAGTGTTGCTTCACTTTCTAAATGCTGTCCTTTCAGAGAAAATCACTTTCCTTTGAAAGTGCCTTAAGCTACTTGCAAGCATTAGGAAGAAACTCACATGCGTTTCTCTGAAAGAGAAGCAGTCTGTTCCAACACTTCAATTCACTGTGCGAAGTGAATGGAGTGTTGCTTCACTTTCTAAATGCTGTCCTTTCAGAGAAAATCACTTTCTTTTGATAGTGCCTTAAGCTACTTGCAAGCATTAGGAAGAAACTCACATGCGTTTCTCTGAAAGAGAAGCAGTCTGTTCCAATACTTCAATTCACTGTGCGAAGTGAATGGAGTGTTGCTTCACTTTCTAAATGCTGTCCTTTCAGAGAAAATCACTTTCCTTTGAAAGTGCCTTAAACTACTTTCAAGCATTCACAAAAAACTCACATGCGTTTCTCTCAAAGAGAAGCAGACTGTTCCAACACTTCAATTCACTGTGCGAAGTGAATGGAGTGTTGCTTCACTTTCTAAATGCTGTCCTTTCAGAGAAAATCCCTTTCCTTTGAATGTGCCTTAAGCTACTTACAAGCATTCAACAGAAATTCACATGCATTTCTCTGAAAGAGAAGCAATCTGTTCCAACACTTCAATTCTCTGTGCGAAGTGAATGGAGTGTTGCTTCACTTTCTAAATGCTGTCCTTTCAGAGAAAATCACTTTCCTTTGAAAGTGCCTTAAGCAACTTGCAAGCATTCACAAGAAACCCTAATGCGTTTCTATGAAAGAGAAGCACTCTGTTCCAACACTTCAATTCACTGCACGAAGGGAATGGAGTGTTGCTTCACTTTCTAAATGCTGTCCTTTCAGAGAAAATCACTTTCCTTTGAAAGTGCCTTAAGCTACTTAAAAGCATTCACCAGAAACTCACATGCATTTCTCTGAAAGAGAAGCAGTCTGTTCCAACACTTCAATTCACTGTGCGAAGTGAATGGAGTGTTGCTTCACTTTCTAAATGCTGTCCAATCAGAGAAAATCACTTTCCTTTGAAAGTGCCTTAAGCTACTTGCAAGCATTAGGAAGAAACTCACATGCGTTTCTCTGAAAGAGAAGCAGACTGTTCCAACACTTCAATTCACTGTGCGAAGTGAATGGAGTGTTGCCTCACTTTCTAAATGCTGTCCTTTCAGAGAAAATCACTTTCCTTTGAAAGTGCCTTAAGCTACTTACAAGCATTCACCAGAAACTCACATGCGTTTCTCTGAAAGAGAAGCACTCTGTTCCAACACTTCAATTCACTGTGCGAAGTGAATGGAGTGTTGCCTCACTTTCTAAATGCTGTCCTTTCAGAGTAAATCACTTTCCTTTGAAAGTGCCTTAAGCTACTTACAAGCATTCACCAGAAACTCACATGCGTTTTTCTGAAAGAGAAGCAGTCTGTTCCAACACTTCAATTCAATGTGCGAAGTGAATGGAGTGTTGCTTCACTTTCTAAATGCTGTCCTTTCAGAGAAAATCACTTTCCTTTGAAAGTGCCTTAAGCTACTTACAAGCATTCAACAGAAACTCACATGCATTTCTCTGAAAGAGAAGCAGTCTGTTCCAACACTTCAATTCACTGTGCGAAGTGAATGGAGTGTTGCTTCACTTTCTAAATGCTGTCCTTTCAGAGAAAATCACTTTCCTTTGAAAGTGCCTTAAGCAACTTGCAAGCATTCACAAGAAACACTAATGCGTTTATATGAAAGAGAAGCACTCTGTTCCAACACTTCAATTCACTGCACGAAGGGAATGGAGTGTTGCTTCACTTTCTAAATGCTGTCCTTTCAGAGAAAATCACTTTCCTTTGAAAGTGCCTTAAGCTACTTACAAGCATTCACCAGAAACTCACATGCGTTTCTCTGAAAGAGAAGCAGTCTGTTCCAACACTTCAATTCACTGTGCGAAGTCAATGGAGTGTTGCTTCACTTTCTAAATGCTGTCCTTTCAGAGAAAATCACTTTCCTTTGAAAGGGCCTTAAGCTACTTACAAGCATTCACCAGAAACTCACATCCGTTTCTCTGAAAGAGAAGCAGTCTGTTCCAATACTTCCATTCACTGTGCGAAGTGAATGGAGTGTTGCTTCACTTTCTAAATGCTGTCCTTTCAGAGAAACTCACTTTCCTTTGAAAGTGCATTAAGCTACTTACAAGCATTCACCAGAAACTCACATGCGTTTCTCTGAAAGAGAAGCAGTCTGTTCCAACACTTCAATTCACTGTGCGAAGTGAATGGAGTGTTGCTTCACTTTCTAAATGCTGTCCTTTCAGAGAAAATCACTTTCCTTTGAAAGTGCCTTAAGCTACTTGCAAGCATTAGGAAGAAACTCACATGCGTTTCTCTGAAAGAGAAGCAGTCTGTTCCAACACTTCAATTCACTGTGCGAAGTGAATGGAGTGTTGCTTCACTTTCTAAATGCTGTCCTTTCAGAGAAAATCACTTTCCTTTGAAAGTGCCTTAAGCTACTTGCAAGCATTAGGAAGAAACTCACATGCGTTTCTCTGAAAGAGAAGCAGTCTGTTCCAACACTTCAATTCACTGTGTGAAGTAAATAGAGTGTTGCCTCACGTTCTAAATGCTGTCCTTTCAGAAAAAATCACTTTCCTTTGAAAGTGCCTTAAGCTACTTACAAGCATTTAACAGAAACTCACATGCGTTTCTCTGAAAGAGAAGCAGTCTGTTCCAACACTTCAATTCAATGTGCGAAGTGAATGGAGTGTTGCTTCACTTTCTAAATGCTGTCCTTTCAGAGAAAATCACTTTCCTTTGAAAGTGCCTTAAGCTACTTACAAGCATTCAACAGAAACTCACATGCATTTCTCTGAAAGAGAAGCAGTCTGTTCCAACACTTCAATTCACTGTGCGAAGTGAATGGAGTGTTGATTCACTTTCTAAATTATGTCCTTTCAGAGAAAATCACTTTCCTTTGAAAGTGCCTTAAGCAACTTGCAAGCATTCACAAGAAACACTAATGCGTTTATATGAAAGAGAAGCACTCTGTTCCAACACTTCAATTCACTGCACGAAGGGAATGGAGTGTTGCTTCACTTTCTAAATGCTGTCCTTTCAGAGAAAATCACTTTCCTTTGAAAGTGCCTTAAGCTACTTGCAAGCATTAGGAAGAAACTCACATGCGTTTCTCTGAAAGAGAAGCAGTCTGTTCCAACACTTCAATTCACTGTGCGAAGTGAATGGAGTGTTGCTTCACTTTCTAAATGCTGTCCTTTCAGAGAAAATCACTTTCCTTTGAAAGTGCCTTAAGCTACTTGCAAGCATTAGGAAGAAACTCACATGCGTTTCTCTGAAAGAGAAGCAGTCTGTTCCAACACTTGAATTCACTGTGTGAAGTGAATAGAGTGTTGCCTCACGTTCTAAATGCTGTCCTTTCAGAGAAAATCACTTTCCTTTGAAAGTGCCTTAAGCTATTTACAAGCATTTAACAGAAACTCACGTGCGTTTCTCTGAAAGAGAAGCAGTCGGTTCCAACACTTCAATTCACTGTGCGAAGTGAATGGAGTGTTGCTTCACTTTCTAAATGCTGTCCTTTCAGAGAAAATCACTTTCCTTTGAAAGTGCCTTAAGCTACTTACAAGCATTAGGAAGAAACTCACATGCGTTTCTCTGAAAGAGAAGCAGTCCGTTCCAACACTTCAATTCACTGTGCGAAGTGAATGGAGTGTTGCTTCATTTCTAAATGCTGTCCTTTCAGAGAAAATCACTTTCCTTTGAAAGTGCCTTAAGCTACTTGCAAGCATTAGGAAGAAACTCACATGCGTTTCTCTGAAAGAGAAGCAGTCTGTTCCAACACTTCAATTCACTGTGCGAAGTGAATGGAGTGTTGCCTCACTTTCTAAATGCTGTCCTTTCAGAGAAAATCACTTTCCATTGAAAGTGCCTTAAACTACTTTCAAGCATTCACAAAAAACTCACATGCGTTTCTCTGAAAGAGAAGCAGACTGTTCCAACACTTCAATTCACTGTGCGAAGTGAATGGAGTGTTGCTTCACTTTCTAAATGCTGTCCTTTCAGAGAAAATCCCTTTCCTTTGAATGTGCCTTAAGCTACTTACAAGCATTCAACAGAAATTCACATGCATTTCTCTGAAAGAGAAGCAATCTGTTCCAACACTTTAATTCTCTGTGCGAAGTGAATGGAGTGTTGCTTCACTTTCTAAATGCTGTCCTTTCAGAGAAAATCACTTTCCTTTGAAAGTGCCTTAAGCAACTTGCAAGCATTCACAAGAAACCCTAATGCGTTTCTATGAAAGAGAAGCACTCTGTTCCAAAACTTCAATTCACTGCACGAAGGGAATGGAGTGTTGCTTCACTTTCTAAATGCTGTCCTTTCAGAGAAAATCACTTTCCTTTGAAAGTGCCTTAAGCTACTTACAAGCATTCATCAGAAACTCACATGCGTTTCTCTGAAAGAGAAGCAGTCTGTTCCAACACTTCAATTCACTGTGCGAAGTGAATGGAGTGTTGCTTCACTTTCTAAATTATGTCCTTTCAGAGAAAATCACTTTCCTTTGAAAGTGCCTTAAGCAACTTGCAAGCATTCACAAGAAACACTAATGCGTTTATATGAAAGAGAAGCACTCTGTTCCAACACTTCAATTCACTGCACGAAGGGAATGGAGTGTTGCTTCACTTTCTAAATGCTGTCCTTTCAGAGAAAATCACTTTCCTTTGAAAGTGCCTTAAGCTACTTACAAGCATTCACCAGAAACTCACATGCGTTTCTCTGAAAGAGAAGCAGTCTGTTCCAACACTTCAATTCACTGTGCGAAGTGAATGGAATGTTACTTCACTTTCTAAATGCTGTCCTTTCAGAGAAAATCACTTTCCTTTGAAAGGGCCTTAAGCTACTTACAAGCATTCACCAGAAACTCACATGCGTTTCTCTGAAAGAGAAGCAGTCTGTTCCAATACTTCAATTCACTGTGCGAAGTGAATGGAGTGTTGCTTCACTTTCTAAATGCTGTCCTTTCAGAGAAAATCACTTTCCTTTGAAAGTGCATTAAGCTACTTACAAGCATTCACCAGAAACTCACATGCGTTTCTCTGAAAGAGAGCAGTCTGTTCCAACACTTCAATTCACTGTGCGAAGTGAATGGAGTGTTGCTTCACTTTCTAAATGCTGTCCTTTCAGAGAAAATCACTTTCCTTTGAAAGTGCCTTAAGCTACTTGCAAGCATTAGGAAGAAACTCACATGCGTTTCTCTGAAAGAGAAGCAGTCTGTTCCAACACTTCAATTCACTGTGCGAAGTGAATGGAGTGTTGCTTCACTTTCTAAATGCTGTCCTTTCAGAGAAAATCACTTTCCTTTGAAAGTGCCTTAAGCTACTTGCAAGCATTAGGAAGAAACTCACATGCGTTTCTCTGAAAGAGAAGCAGTCTGTTCCAACACTTCAATTCACTGTGTGAAGTGAATAGAGTGTTGCCTCACGTTCTAAATGCTGTCCTTTCAGAGAAAATCACTTTCCTTTGAAAGTGCCTTAAGCTACTTACAAGCATTTAACAGAAACTCACGTGCGTTTCTCTGAAAGAGAAGCAGTCTGTTCCAACACTTCAATTCACAGTGCGAAGTGAATGGAGTGTTGCTTCAGTTTCTAAATGCTGTCCTTTCAGAGAAAATCACTTTCCTTTGAAAGTGCCTTAAGCAACTTGCAAAAATTCACAAGAAAGTCACATGCGTTTCTCTGAAAGAGAAGCAGTCTGTTCCAACACTTCAATTCACTGTGCAAAGTGAATGGAGTGTTCCTTCACTTTCTAAATGCTGTCCTTTCAGAGAAAATCACTTTCCTTTGAAAGTGCCTTAAGCTACTTGCAAGCATTCACAAGAAACACTAATGCGTTTCTCTGAAAGAGAAGCAGTCTGTTCCAACACTTCAATTCATTGCGCGAAGGGAATGGAGTGTTGCTTTACTTTCTAAATGCTGTCCTTTCAGAGAAAATCACTTTCCTTTGAAAGTGCCTTAAGCTACTTGCAAGCATTAGGAAGAAACTCACATGCGTTTCTCTGAAAGAGAAGCAGTCTGTTCCAACACTTCAATTCACTGTGCGAAGTGAATGGAGTGTTGCCTCACTTTCTAAATGCTGTCTTTTCAGAGAAAATCACTTTCCTTTGAAAGTGCCTTAAACTACTTTCAAGCATTCATAAAAAATTCACATGTGTTTCTCTGAAAGAGAAGCAGTCTGTTCCAACACTTCAATTCACTGTGCGAAGTGAATGGAGTGTTGCTTCACTTTCTAAATGCTGTCCTTTCAGAGAAAATCACTTTCCTTTGATAGTGCCTTAAGCTACTTGCAAGCATTAGGAAGAAACTCACATGCGTTTCTCTGAAAGAGAAGCAGTCTGTTCCAACACTTCAATTCACTGTGTGAAGTGAATAGAGTGTTGCCTCACTTTCTAAATGCTGTCCTTTCAGAGAAAATCACTTTCCTTTGAAAGTGCCTTAAACTACTTTCAAGCATTCACAAAAAACTCACATGCGTTTCTCTTAAAGAGAAGCAGTCTGTTCCAACACTTCAATTCACTGTGCGAAGTGAATGGAGTGTTGCTTCAGTTTCGAAATGCTGTCCTTTCAGAGAAAATCACTTTCCTTTGAAAGTGCCTTAAGCTACTTGTAAGCATTAGGAAGAAACTCACATGCGTTTCTCTGAATGAGAAGCAGTCTGTTCCAACACTTCAATTCACTGTGCGAAGTGAATGGAGTGTTGCTTCACTTTCTAAATGCTGTCCTTTCAGAGAAAATCACTTTCCTTTGAATGTGCCTTAAGCTACTTGTAAGCATTAGGAAGAAACTCACATGCGTTTCTCTGAAAGAGAAGCAATCTGTTCCAAAACTACAATTCACAGTGCGAAGTGAATGGAGTGCTGCTTCACTTTCTAAATTCTGTCCTTTCAGAGAAAATCACTTTCCTTTGATAGTGCCTTAAGCTACTTGCAAGCATTAGGAAGAAACTCACATGCGTTTCTCTGAAAGAGAAGCAGTCTGTTCCAACACTTCAATTCACTGTGTGAAGTGAATAGAGTGTTGCCTCACTTTCTAAATGCTGTCCTTTCAGAGAAAATCACTTTCCTTTGAAAGTGCCTTAAGCTACTTGCAAGCATTTAACAGAAACTCACATGCGTTTCTCTGAAAGAGAAGCAGTCTGTTCCAACACTTCAATTCACTGTGCGAAGTGAATGGAGTGTTGCTTCACTTTCTAAATGCTGTCCTTTCAGAGAAAATCACTTTCCTTTGATAGTGCCTTAAGCTACTTGCAAGCATTAGGAAGAAACTCACATGCGTTTCTCTGAAAGAGAAGCAGTCTGTTCCAACACTTCAATTCACTGTGTGAAGTGAATAGAGTGTTGCCTCACTTTCTAAATGCTGTCCTTTCAGAGAAAATCACTTTCCTTTGAAAGTGCCTTAAGCTACTTACAAGCATTCACCAGAAACTCACATGCGTTTCTCTGAAAGAGAAGCAATCTGTTCCAACACTTCAATTCACTGTGCGAAGTGAATGGAGTGTTGCTTCACTTTCTAAATGCTGTCCTTTCAGAGAAAATCACTTTCCTTTGAAAGTGCCTTAAACTACTTTCAAGCATTCACAAAAAACTCACATGCGTTTCTCTTAAAGAGAAGCAGTCTGTTCCAACACTTCAATTCACTGTGCGAAGTGAATGGATTGTTGCTTCAGTTTCGAAATGCTGTCCTTTCAGAGAAAATCACTTTCCTTTGAAAGTGCCTTAAGAAACTTGCAAGCATTCACAAGAAACTCACATGCGTTTCTCTGAAAGAGAAGCAGTCTGTTCCAACACTTCAATTCACTGTGCGAAGTGAATGGAGTGTTGCTTCACTTTCTAAATGCTGTCCTTTCAGAGAAAATCACTTTCCTTTGAAAGTGCCTTAAGCTACTTGTAAGCATTAGGAAGAAACTCACATGCGTTTCTCTGAAAGAGAAGCAATCTGTTCCAAAACTGCAATTCACAGTGCGAAGTGAATGGAGTGCTGCTTCACTTTCTAAATTCTGTCCTTTCAGAGAAAATCACTTTCCTTTGATAGTGCCTTAAGCTACTTGCAAGCATTAGGAAGAAACTCACATGCGTTTCTCTGAAAGAGAAGCAGTCTGTTCCAACACTTCAATTCACTGTGTGAAGTGAATAGAGTGTTGCCTCACTTTCTAAATGCTGTCCTTTCAGAGAAAATCACTTTCCTTTGAAATTGCCTTAAGCTACTTACAAGCATTTTACAGAAACTCACGTGCGTTTCTCTGAAAGAGAAGCAGTCTGTTCCAACACTTCAATTCACTGTGCGAAGTGAATGGAGTGTTGCTTCACTTTCTAAATGCTGTTCTTTCAGAGAAAATCACTTTCTTTTGAAAGTGCCTTAAGGTACTTGCAAGCATTAGGAAGAAACTCACATGCGTTTTTCTGAAAGAGAAGCAGTCCGTTCCAACACTTCAATTCACTGTGCGAAGTAAATGGAGTGTTGCTTCACTTTCTAAATGCTGTCCTTTCAGAGAAAATCACTTTCCTTTGAAAGTGCCTTAAGCTACTTGCAAGCATTAGGAAGAAACTCACATGCGTTTCTCTGAAAGAGAAGCAGTCTGTTCCAACACTTCAATTCACTGTGCGAAGTGAATGGAGTGTTGCCTCACTTTCTAAATGCTGTCCTTTCAGAGAAAATCACTTTCCATTGAAAGTGCCTTAAACTACTTTCAAGCATTCACAAAAAACTCACATGCGTTTCTCTGAAAGAGAAGCAGACTGTTCCAACACTTCAATTCACTGTGCGAAGTGAATGGAGTGTTGCTTCACTTTCTAAATGCTGTCCTTTCAGAGAAAATCCCTTTCCTTTGAATGTGCCTTAAGCTACTTACAAGCATTCAACAGAAATTCACATGCATTTCTCTGAAAGAGAAGCAATCTGTTCCAACACTTCAATTCTCTGTGCGAAGTGAATGGAGTGTTGCTTCACTTTCTAAATGCTGTCCTTTCAGAGAAAATCACTTTCCTTTGAAAGTGCCTTAAGCAACTTGCAAGCATTCACAAGAAACCCTAATGCGTTTCTATGAAAGAGAAGCACTCTGTTCCAACACTTCAATTCACTGCACGAAGGGAATGGAGTGTTGCTTCACTTTCTAAATGCTGTCCTTTCAGAGAAAATCACTTTCCTTTGCAAGTGCCTTAAGCTACTTAAAAGCATTCACCAGAAACTCACATGCATTTCTCTGAAAGAGAAGCAGTCTGTTCCAACACTTCAATTCACTGTGCGAAGTGAATGGAGTGTTGCTTCACTTTCTAAATGCTGTCCTTTCAGAGAAAACCACTTTCCTTTGAAAGTGCCTTAAGCTACTTACAAGCATTCACCAGAAACTCACATGCGTTTCTCTGAAAGAGAAGCAGTCTGTTCCAACACTTCAATTCACTGTGCGAAGTGAATGGAGTGTTGCTTCACTTTCTAAATGCTGTCCTTTCAGAGAAAATCACTTTCCTTTGAAAGTGCCTTAAGCTACTTGCAAGCATTCACAAAAAACTCACATGCGTTTCTCTGAAAGAGAAGCAGTCTGTTCCAACACTTCAATTCACTGTGCGAAGTGAATGGAGTGTTGCTTCACTTTCTAAATGCTGTCCTTTCAGAGAAAATCACTTTCCTTTGAAAGTGCCTTAAGCTACTTACAAGCATTCAACAGAAACTCACATGCATTTCTCTGAAAGAGAAGCAGTCTGTTCCAACACTTCAATTCACTGTGCGAAGTGAATGGAGTGTTGCTTCACTTTCTAAATGCTGTCCTTTCAGAGAAAATCACTTTCCTTTGAAAGTGCCTTAAGCAACTTGCAAGCATTCACAAGAAACACTAATGCGTTTCTATGAAACAGAAGCAGTCTGTTATAACACTTCAATTCACTGTGCGAAGTGAATGGAGTGTTGCTTCACTTTCTAAATGCTGTCCTTTCAGAGAAAATCACTTTCCTTTGAAAGTGCCTTAAGCTACTTGCAAGCATTAGGAAGAAACTCACATGCGTTTCTCTGAAAGAGAAGCAGTCTGTTCCAACACTTCAATTCACTGTGCGAAGTGAATGGAGTGTTGCTTCACTTTCTAAATGCTGTCCTTTCAGAGAAAATCACTTTCCTTTGAAAGTGCCTTAAGCTACTTACAAGCATTCACCAGAAACTCACATGCATTTCTCTGAAAGAGAAGCAGTCTGTTCCAACACTTCAATTCACTGTGCGAAGTGAATGGAGTGTTGCTTCACTTTCTAAATGCTGTCCTTTCAGAGAAAATCACTTTCCTTTGAAAGTGCCTTAAGCTACATACAAGCATTCACCAGAAACTCACATGCGTTTCTCTGAAAGAGAAGCAGTCTGTTCCAACTCTTCAATTCACTGTTCAAAGTGAGTGGAGTGTTGCTTCACTTTCTAAATGCTGTCCTTTCAGAGAAAATCACTTTCCTTTGAAAGTGCCTTAAGCAACTTGCAAGCATTCACAAGAAACACTAATGCGTTTATATGAAAGAGAAGCACTCTGTTCCAACACTTCAATTCACTGCACGAAGGGAATGGAGTGTTGCTTCACTTTCTAAATGCTGTCCTTTCAGAGAAAATCACTTTCCTTTGCAAGTGCCTTAAGCTACTTAAAAGCATTCACCAGAAACTCACATGCGTTTCTCTGAAAGAGAAGCAGTCTGTTCCAACACTTCAATTCACTGTGCGAAGTGAATGGAGTGTTGCTTCACTTTCTAAATGCTGTCCTTTCAGAGAAAACCACTTTCCTTTGAAAGTGCCTTAAGCTACTTACAAGCATTCACCAGAAACTCACATGCGTTTCTCTGAAAGAGAAGCAGTCTGTTCCAACACTTCAATTCACTGTGCGAAGTGAATGGAGTGTTGCTTCACTTTCTAAATGCTGTCCTTTCAGAGAAAATCACTTTCCTTTGAAAGTGCCTTAAGCTACTTGCAAGCATTAGGAAGAAACTCACATGCCGTTCTCTGAAAGAGAAGCAGTCCGTTCCAACACTTCAATTCACTGTGCGAAGTGAATGGAGTGTTGCTTCACTTTCTAAATGCTGTCCTTTCAGAGAAAATCACTTTCCTTTGAAAGTGCCTTAAGCTACTTGCAAGCATTAGGAAGAAACTCACATGCGTTTCTCTGAAAGAGAAGCAGTCTGTTCCAACACTTCAATTCACTGTGCGAAGTGAATGGAGTGTTGCCTCACTTTCTAAATGCTGTCCTTTCAGAGAAAATCACTTTCCATTGAAAGTGCCTTAAACTACTTTCAAGCATTCACAAAAAACTCACATGCGTTTCTCTGAAAGAGAAGCAAACAGTTCCAACACTTCAATTCACTGTGCGAAGTGAATGGAGTGTTGCTTCACTTTCTAAATGCTGTCCTTTCAGAGAAAATCCCTTTCCTTTGAATGTGCCTTAAGCTACTTACAAGCATTCAACAGAAATTCACATGCATTTCTCTGAAAGAGAAGCAATCTGTTCCAACACTTCAATTCTCTGTGCGAAGTGAATGGAGTGTTGCTTCACTTTCTAAATGCTGTCCTTTCAGAGAAAATCACTTTCCTTTGAAAGTGCCTTAAGCAACTTGCAAGCATTCACAAGAAACCCTAATGCGTTTCTATGAAAGAGAAGCACTCTGTTCCAACACTTCAATTCACTGCACGAAGGGAATGGAGTGTTGCTTCACTTTCTAAATGCTGTCCTTTCAGAGAAAATCACTTTCCTTTGCAAGTGCCTTAAGCTACTTAAAAGCATTCACCAGAAACTCACATGCATTTCTCTGAAAGAGAAGCAGTCTGTTCCAACACTTCAATTCACTGTGCGAAGTGAATGGAGTGTTGCTTCACTTTCTAAATGCTGTCCAATCAGAGAAAATCACTTTCCTTTGAAAGTGCCTTAAGCTACTTGCAAGCATTAGGAAGAAACTCACATGCGTTTCTCTGAAAGAGAAGCAGACTGTTCCAGCACTTCAATTCACTGTGCGAAGTGAATGGAGTGTTGCTTCACTTTCTAAATGCTGTCCTTTCAGAGAAAATCACTTTCCTTTGAAAGTGCCTTAAGCTACTTTCTGGCATTCACAGGAAACACACATGCGTTTCTCTGAAAGAGAAGCACTCTGTTCCAACACTTCAATTCACTGTGTGAAGTGAATGGAGTGTTGCCTCACTTTCTAAATGCTGTCCTTTCATAGAAAATCACTTTCCTTTGAAAGAGCCTTGAGCTACTTACAAGCATTCAACAGAAACTCACATGCATTTCTCTGAAAGAGAAGCAGTCTGTTCCAACACTTCAATTCACTGTGCGAAGTGAATGGAATGTTACCTCACTTTCTAAATGCTGTCCTTTCAGAGAAAATCACTTTCCTTTGAAAGTGCCTTAAGCTACTTTCAAGCATTCACAGGAAACACACATGCGTTTCTCTGAAATAGAAGAGGTCTGTTCCAACACTTCAATTCACTGTGCGAAGTGAATGCAGTGTTGCTTCACTTTCTAAATGCTGTCCTTTCAGAGAAAATCACTTTCCTTTGAAAGGGCCTTAAGCTACTTACAATCATTCACCAGAAACTCACATGCGTTTCTCTGAAAGAGAAGCAGTCTGTTCCAATACTTCAATTCACTGTGCGAAGTGAATGGAGTGTTGCTTCACTTTCTAAATGCTGTCCTTTCAGAGAAAATCACTTTCCTTTGAAAGTGAATTAAGCTACTTACAAGCATTCACCAGAAACTCACATGCGTTTCTCTGAAAGAGAAGCAGTCTGTTCCAACACTTCAATTCACTGTGCGAAGTGAATGGAGTGTTGCTTCACTTTCTAAATGCTGTCCTTTCAGAGAAAATCACTTTCCTTTGAAAGTGCCTTAAGCTACTTGCAAGCATTAGGAAGAAACTCACATGCGTTTCTCTGAAAGAGAAGCAGTCTGTTCCAACACTTCAATTCACTGTGCGAAGTGAATGGAGTGTTGCTTCACTTTCTAAATGCTGTCCTTTCAGAGAAAATCACTTTCCTTTGATAGTGCCTTAAGCTACTTGCAAGCATTAGGAAGAAACTCACATGTGTTTCTCTGAAAGAGAAGCAGTCTGTTCCAACACTTCAATTCACTGTGTGAAGTGAATAGAGTGTTGCCTCACTTTCTAAATGCTGTCCTTTCAGAGAAAATCACTTTCCTTTGAAAGTGCCTTAAGCTACTTACAAGCATTTTACAGAAACTCACGTGCATTTCTCTGAAAGAGACGCAGTCCGTTCCAACATTTCAATTCACTGTGCGAAGTGAATGGAGTGTTGCTTCACTTTCTAAATGCTGTTCTTTCAGAGAAAATCACTTTCTTTTGAAAGTGCCTTAAGCTACTTGCAAGCATTAGGAAGAAACTCACATGCGTTTCTCTGAAAGAGAAGCAGTCCGTTCCAACACTTCAATTCACTGTGCGAAGTGAATGGAGTGTTGCTTCACTTTCTAAATGCTGTCCTTTCAGAGAAAATCACTTTCCTTTGAAAGTGCCTTAAGCTACTTGCAAGCATTAGGAAGAAACTCACATGCGTTTCTCTGAAAGAGAAGCAGTCTGTTCCAACACTTCAATTCACTGTGCGAAGTGAATGGAGTGTTGCTTCACTTTCTAAATGCTGTCCTTTCAGAGAAAATCACTTTCCTTTGAAAGTGCCTTAAGCAACTTGCAAGCATTCACAAGAAACACTAATGCGTTTATATGAAAGAGAAGCACTCTGTTCCAACACTTCAATTCACTGCACGAAGGGAATGGAGTGTTGCTTCACTTTCTAAATGCTGTCCTTTCAGAGAAAATCACTTTCCTTTGAAAGTGCCTTAAGCTACTTACAAGCATTCACCAGAAACTCACATGCGTTTCTCTGAAAGAGAAGCAGTCTGTTCCAACACTTCAATTCACTGTGCGAAGTGAATGGAGTGTTGCTTCACTTTCTAAATGCTGTCCTTTCAGAGAAAATCACTTTCCTTTGAAAGTGCCTTAAGCTACTTGCAAGCATTCACAAGAAACACTAATGCGTTTCTATGAAAGAGAAGCAGTCTGTTCCAACACTTCAATTCATTGCACGAAGGGAATGTAGTGTTGCTTTACTTTCTAAATGCTGTCCTTTCAGAGAAAATCACTTTCCTTTGAAAGAGCCTTGAGCTACTTACAAGCATTCAAAAGAAACTCACATGCATTTCTCTGAAAGAGAAGCAGTCTGTTCCAACACTTCAATTCACTGTGCGAAGTGAATGGAATGTTACCTCACTTTCTAAATGCTGTCCTTTCAGAGAAAATCACTTTCCTTTGAAAGTGCCTTAAGCTACTTTCAAGCATTCACAGGAAACACACATGCGTTTCTCTGAAATAGAAGAGGTCTGTTCCAAAACTTCAATTCACTGTGCGAAGTGAATGCAGTGTTGCTTCACTTTCTAAATGCTGTCCTTTCAGAGAAAATCACTTTCCTTTGAAAGGGCCTTAAGCTACTTACAATCATTCACCAGAAACTCACATGCGTTTCTCTGAAAGAGAAGCAGTCTGTTCCAATACTTCAATTCACTGTGCGAAGTGAATGGAGTGTTGCTTCACTTTCTAAATGCTGTCCTTTCAGAGAAAATCACTTTCTTTTGAAAGTGAATTAAGCTACTTACAAGCATTCACCAGAAACTCACATGCGTTTCTCTGAAAGAGAAGCAGTCTGTTCCAACACTTCAATTCACTGTGCGAAGTGAATGGAGTGTTGCTTCACTTTCTAAATGCTGTCCTTTCAGAGAAAATCACTTTCCTTTGAAAGTGCCTTAAGCTACTTGCAAGCATTAGGAAGAAACTCACATGCGTTTCTCTGAAAGAGAAGCAGTCTGTTCCAACACTTCAATTCACTGTGCGAAGTGAATGGAGTGTTGCTTCACTTTCTAAATGCTGTCCTTTCAGAGAAAATCACTTTCTTTTGATAGTGCCTTAAGCTACTTGCAAGCATTAGGAAGAAACTCACATGTGTTTCTCTGAAAGAGAAGCAGTCTGTTCCAACACTTCAATTCACTGTGTGAAGTGAATAGAGTGTTGCCTCACTTTCTAAATGCTGTCCTTTCAGAGAAAATCACTTTCCTTTGAAAGTGCCTTAAACTACTTTCAAGCATTCACAAAAAACTCACATGCGTTTCTCTCAAAGAGAAGCAGACTGTTCCAACACTTCAATTCACTGTGCGAAGTGAATGGAGTGTTGCTTCACTTTCTAAATGCTGTCCTTTCAGAGAAAATCCCTTTCCTTTGAATGTGCCTTAAGCTACTTACAAGCATTCAACAGAAATTCACATGCATTTCTCTGAAAGAGAAGCAATTTGTTCCAACACTTCAATTCTCTGTGCGAAGTGAATGGAGTGTTGCTTCACTTTCTAAATGCTGTCCTTTCAGAGAAAATCACTTTCCTTTGAAAGTGCCTTAAGCAACTTGCAAGCATTCACAAGAAACCCTAATGCGTTTCTATGAAAGAGAAGCACTCTGTTCCAACACTTCAATTCACTGCACGAAGGGAATGGAGTGTTGCTTCACTTTCTAAATGCTGTCCTTTCAGAGAAAATCACTTTCCTTTGCAAGTGCCTTAAGCTACTTAAAAGCATTCACCAGAAACTCACATGCATTTCTCTGAAAGAGAAGCAGTCTGTTCCAACACTTCAATTCACTGTGCGAAGTGAATGGAGTGTTGCTTCACTTTCTAAATGCTGTCCAATCAGAGAAAATCACTTTCCTTTGAAAGTGCCTTAAGCTACTTGCAAGCATTAGGAAGAAACTCACATGCGTTTCTCTGAAAGAGAAGCAGACTGTTCCAACTCTTCAATTCACTGTGCGATGTGAATGGAGTGTTGCTTCAATTTCTAAATGCTGTCCTTTCAGAGAAAATCACTTTCCTTTGAAAGTGCCTTAAGCTACTTACAAGCATTCAACAGAAACTCACATGCATTTCTCTGAAAGAGAAGCAGTCTGTTCCAACACTTCAATTCACTGTGCGAAGTGAATGGAGTGTTGCTTCACTTTCTAAATTATGTCCTTTCAGAGAAAATCACTTTCCTTTGAAAGTGCCTTAAGCAACTTGCAAGCATTCACAAGAAACACTAATGCGTTTATATGAAAGAGAAGCACTCTGTTCCAACACTTCAATTCACTGCACGAAGGGAATGGAGTGTTGCTTCACTTTCTAAATGCTGTCCTTTCAGAGAAAATCACTTTCCTTTGAAAGTGCCTTAAGCTACTTACAAGCATTCACCAGAAACTCACATGCGTTTCTCTGAAAGAGAAGCAGTCTTTTCCAACACTTCAATTCACTGTGCGAAATGAATGGAATGTTACTTCACTTTCTAAATGCTGTCCTTTCAGAGAAAATCACTTTCCTTTGAAAGGGCCTTAAGCTACTTACAAGCATTCACCAGAAACTCACATCCGTTTCTCTGAAAGAGAAGCAGTCTGTTCCAATACTTCAATTCACTGTGCGAAGTGAATGGAGTGTTGCTTCACTTTCTAAATGCTGTCCTTTCAGAGAAAATCACTTTCCTTTGAAAGTGCATTAAGCTACTTACAAGCATTCACCAGAAACTCACATGCGTTTCTCTGAAAGAGAAGCAGTCTGTTCCAACACTTCAATTCACTGTGCGAAGTGAATGGAGTGTTGCTTCACTTTCTAAATGCTGTCCTTTCAGAGAAAATCACTTTCCTTTGAAAGTGCCTTAAGCTACTTGCAAGCATTAGGAAGAAACTCACATGCGTTTCTCTGAAAGAGAAGCAGTCTGTTCCAACACTTCAATTCACTGTGAGAAGTAAATGGAGTGTTGCCTCACTTTCTAAATGCTGTCCTTTCAGAGAAAATCACTTTCCTTTGAAAGTGCATTAAGCGACTTACAAGCATTCACCAGAAACTCACATGCGTTTCTCTGAAAGAGAAGCAGTCTGTTCCAACACTTCAATTCACTGTGCGAAGTGAATGGAGTGTTGCTTCACTTTCTAAATGCTGTCCTTTCAGAGAAAATCACTTTCCTTTGAAAGTGCCTTAAGCTACTTGCAAGCATTAGGAAGAAACTCACATGCGTTTCTCCGAAAGAGAAGCAGTCTGTTCCAACACTTCAATTCACTGTGCGAAGTGAATGGAGTGTTGCATCACTTTCTAAATGCTGTCCTTTCAGAGAAATCACTTTCCTTTGAAAGTGCATTAAGCGACTTACAAGCATTCACCAGAAACTCACATGCGTTTCTCTGAAAGAGAAGCAGTCCGTTCCAACACTTCAATTCACTGTGCGAAGTGAATGGAGTGTTGCTTCACTTTCTAAATGCTGTCCTTTCAGAGAAAATCACTTTCCTTTGAAAGTGCCTTAAGCTACTTGCAAGCATTAGGAACAAACTCACATGCGTTTCTCTGAAAGAGAAGCAGTCTGTTCCAACACTTCAATTCACTGTGCGAAGTGAATGGAGTGTTGCCTCACTTTCTAAATGCTGTCCTTTCAGAGAAAATCACTTTCCATTGAAAGTGCCTTAAACTACTTTCAAGCATTCACAAAAAACTCACATGCGTTTCTCTGAAAGAGAAGCAGACTGTTCCAACACTTCAATTCACTGTGCGAAGTGAATGGAGTGTTGCTTCACTTTCTAAATGCTGTCCTCTCAGAGAAAATCCCTTTCCTTTGAATGTGCCTTAAGCTACTTAGAAGCATTCAACAGAAATTCACATGCATTTCTCTGAAAGAGAAGCAATCTGTTCCAACACTTCAATTCTCTGTGCGAAGTGAATGGAGTGTTGCTTCACTTTCTAAATGCTGTCCTTTCAGAGAAAATCACTTTCCTTTGAAAGTGCCTTAAGCAACTTGCAAGCATTCACAAGAAACACTAATGCGTTTATATGAAAGAGAAGCACTCTGTTCCAACACTTCAATTCACTGCACGAAGGGAATGGAGTGTTGCTTCACTTTCTAAATGCTGTCCTTTCAGAGAAAATCACTTTCCTTTGAAAGTGCCTTAAGCTACTTACAAGCATTCACCAGAAACTCACATGCATTTCTCTGAAAGAGAAGCAGTCTTTTCCAACACTTCAATTCACTGTGCGAAATGAATGGAATGTTACTTCACTTTCTAAATGCTGTCCTTTCAGAGAAAATCACTTACCTTTGAAAGGGCCTTAAGCTACTTACAAGCATTCACCAGAAACTCACATCCGTTTCTCTGAAAGAGAAGCAGTCTGTTCCAATACTTCAATTCACTGTGCGAAGTGAATGGAGTGTTGCTTCACTTTCTAAATGCTGTCCTTTCAGAGAAAATCACTTTCCTTTGAAGTGCATTAAGCTACTTACAAGCATTCACCAGAAACTCACATGCGTTTCTCTGAAAGAGAAGCAGTCTGTTCCAACACTTCAATTCACTGTGCGAAGTGAATGGAGTGTTGCTTCACTTTCTAAATGCTGTCCTTTCAGAGAAAATCACTTTCCTTTGAAAGTGCCTTAAGCTACTTGCAAGCATTAGGAAGAAACTCACATGCGTTTCTCTGAAAGAGAAGCAGTCTGTTCCAACACTTCAATTCACTGTGCGAAGTGAATGGAGTGTTGCTTCACTTTCTAAATGCTGTTCTTTCAGAGAAAATCACTTTCTTTTGAAAGTGCCTTAAGCTACTTGCAAGCATTAGGAAGAAACTCACATGCGTTTCTCTGAAAGAGAAGCAGTCCGTTCCAACACTTCAATTCACTGTGCGAAGTGAATGGAGTGTTGCTTCACTTTCTAAATGCTGTCCTTTCAGAGAAAATCACTTTCCTTTGAAAGTGCCTTAAGCTACTTGCAAGCATTAGGAACAAACTCACATGCGTTTCTCTGAAAGAGAAGCAGTCTGTTCCAACACTTCAATTCACTGTGCGAAGTGAATGGAGTGTTGCCTCACTTTCTAAATGCTGTCCTTTCAGAGAAAATCACTTTCCATTGAAAGTGCCTTAAACTACTTTCAAGCATTCACAAAAAACTCACATGCGTTTCTCTGAAAGAGAAGCAGACTGTTCCAACACTTCAATTCACTGTGCGAAGTGAATGGAGTGTTGCTTCACTTTCTAAATGCTGTCCTTTCAGAGAAAATCCCTTTCCTTTGAATGTGCCTTAAGCTACTTACAAGCATTCAACAGAAATTCACATGCATTTCTCTGAAAGAGAAGCAATCTGTTCCAACACTTCAATTCTCTGTGCGAAGTGAATGGAGTGTTGCTTCACTTTCTAAATGCTGTCCTTTCAGAGAAAATCACTTTCCTTTGAAAGTGCCTTAAGCAACTTGCAAGCATTCACAAGAAACCCTAATGCGTTTCTATGAAAGAGAAGCACTCTGTTCCAACACTTCAATTCACTGCACGAAGGGAATGGAGTGTTGCTTCACTTTCTAAATGCTGTCCTTTCAGAGAAAATCACTTTCCTTTGCAAGTGCCTTAAGCTACTTAAAAGCATTCACCAGAAACTCACATGCATTTCTCTGAAAGAGAAGCAGTCTGTTCCAACACTTCAATTCACTGTGCGAAGTGAATGGAGTGTTGCTTCACTTTCTAAATGCTGTCCAATCAGAGGAAATCACTTTCCTTTGAAAGTGCCTTAAGCTACTTGCAAGCATTAGGAAGAAACTCACATGCGTTTCTCTGAAAGAGAAGCAGACTGTTCCAACACTTCAATTCACTGTGCGTTGTGAATGGAGTGTTGCTTCACTTTCTAAATGCTGTCCTTTCAGAGAAAATCACTTTCCTTTGAAAGTGCCTTAAGCTACTTTCTGGCATTCACAGGAAACACACATGCCTTTCTCTGAAAGAGAAGCACTCTGTTCCAACACTTCAATTCACTGTGTGAAGTGAATGGAGTGTTGCCTCACTTTCTAAATGCTGTCCTTTCAGAGAAAATCACTTTCCTTTGAAAGTGCCTTAAGCTACTTACAAGCAATCACCAGAAACTCACATGCGTTTTTCTGAAAGAGAAGCAGTCTGTTCCAACACTTCAATTCAATGTGCGAAGTGAATGGAGTGTTGCTTCACTTTCTAAATGCTGTCCTTTCAGAGAAAATCACTTTCCTTTGAAAGTGCCTTAAGCTACTTACAAGCATTCAACAGAAACTCACATGCATTTCTCTGAAAGAGAAGCAGTCTGTTCCAACACTTCAATTCACTGTGCGAAGTGAATGGAGTGTTGCTTCACTTTCTAAATGCTGTCCTTTCAGAGAAAATCACTTTCCTTTGAAAGGGCCTTAAGCTACTTACAAGCATTCACCAGAAACTCACATCCGTTTCTCTGAAAGAGAAGCAGTCTGTTCCAATACTTCAATTCACTGTGCGAAGTGAATGGAGTGTTGCTTCACTTTCTAAATGCTGTCCTTTCAGAGAAACTCACTTTCCTTTGAAAGTGCATTAAGCTACTTACAAGCATTCACCAGAAACTCACATGCGTTTCTCTGAAAGAGAAGCAGTCTGTTCCAACACTTCAATTCACTGTGCGAAGTGAATGGAGTGTTGCTTCACTTTCTAAATGCTGTCGTTTCAGAGAAAATCACTTTCCTTTGAAAGTGCCTTAAGCTACTTGCAAGCATTAGGAAGAAACTCACATGCGTTTCTCTGAAAGAGAAGCAGTCTGTTCCAACACTTCAATTCACTGTGAGAAGTAAATGGAGTGTTGCCTCACTTTCTAAATGCTGTCCTTTCAGAGAAAATCACTTTCCTTTGAAAGTGCATTAAGCGACTTACAAGCATTCACCAGAAACTCACATGCGTTTCTCTGAAAGAGAAGCAGTCTGTTCCAACACTTCAATTCACTGTGCGAAGTGAATGGAGTGTTGCTTCACTTTCTAAATGCTGTCCTTTCAGAGAAAATCACTTTCCTTTGAAAGTGCCTTAAGCTACTTGCAAGCATTAGGAAGAAACTCACATGCGTTTCTCTGAAAGAGAAGCAGTCTGTTCCAACACTTCAATTCACTGTGCGAAGTGAATGGAGTGTTGCTTCACTTTCTAAATGCTGTTCTTTCAGAGAAAATCACTTTCTTTTGAAAGTGCCTTAAGCTACTTGCAAGCATTAGGAAGAAACTCACATGTGTTTCTCTGAAAGAGAAGCAGTCCGTTCCAACACTTCAATTCACTGTGCGAAGTGAATGGAGTGTTGCTTCACTTTCTAAATGCTGTCCTTTCAGAGAAAATCACTTTCCTTTGAAAGTGCCTTAAGCTACTTGCAAGCATTAGGAACAAACTCACATGCGTTTCTCTGAAAGAGAAGCAGTCTGTTCCAACACTTCAATTCACTGTGCGAAGTGAATGGAGTGTTGCCTCACTTTCTAAATGCTGTCCTTTCAGAGAAAATCACTTTCCATTGAAAGTGCCTTAAACTACTTTCAAGCATTCACAAAAAACTCACATGCGTTTCTCTGAAAGAGAAGCAGACTGTTCCAACACTTCAATTCACTGTGCGAAGTGAATGGAGTGTTGCTTCACTTTCTAAATCCTGTCCTTTCAGAGAAAATCCCTTTCCTTTGAATGTGCCTTAAGCTACTTACAAGCATTCAACAGAAATTCACATGCATTTCTCTGAAAGAGAAGCAATCTGTTCCAACACTTCAATTCTCTGTGCGAAGTGAATGGAGTGTTGCTTCACTTTCTAAATGCTGTCCTTTCAGAGAAAATCACTTTCCTTTGAAAGTGCCTTAAGCAACTTGCAAGCATTCACAAGAAACCCTAATGCGTTTCTATGAAAGAGAAGCACTCTGTTCCAACACTTCAATTCACTGCACGAAGGGAATGGAGTGTTGCTTCACTTTCTAAATGCTGTCCTTTCAGAGAAAATCACTTTCCTTTGCAAGTGCCTTAAGCTACTTAAAAGCATTCACCAGAAACTCACATGCATTTCTCTGAAAGAGAAGCAGTCTGTTCCAACACTTCAATTCACTGTGCGAAGTGAATGGAGTGTTGCTTCACTTTCTAAATGCTGTCCAATCAGAGGAAATCACTTTCCTTTGAAAGTGCCTTAAGCTACTTGCAAGCATTAGGAAGAAACTCACATGCGTTTCTCTGAAAGAGAAGCAGACTGTTCCAACACTTCAATTCACTGTGCGAAGTGAATGGAGTGTTGCTTCACTTTCTAAATGCTGTCCTTTCAGAGAAAATCACTTTCCTTTGAAAGTGCCTTAAGCTACTTTCTGGCATTCACAGGAAACACACATGCCTTTCTCTGAAAGAGAAGCACTCTGTTCCAACACTTCAATTCACTGTGCGAAGTGAATGGAGTGTTGCTTCACTTTCTAAATGCTGTCCTTTCAGAGAAAATCACTTTCCTTTGAAAGGGCCTTAAGCTACTTACAAGCATTCACCAGAAACTCACATCCGTTTCTCTGAAAGAGAAGCAGTCTGTTCCAATACTTCAATTCACTGTGCGAAGTGAATGGAGTGTTGCTTCACTTTCTAAATGCTGTGCTTTCAGAGAAACTCACTTTCCTTTGAAAGTGCATTAAGCTACTTACAAGCATTCACCAGAAACTCACATGCGTTTCTCTGAAAGAGAAGCAGTCTGTTCCAACACTTCAATTCACTGTGCGAAGTGAATGGAGTGTTGCTTCACTTTCTAAATGCTGTCCTTTCAGAGAAAATCACTTTCCTTTGAAAGTGCCTTAAGCTACTTGCAAGCATTAGGAAGAAACTCACATGCGTTTCTCTGAAAGAGAAGCAGTCTGTTCCAACACTTCAATTCACTGTGCAAAGTGAATGGAGTGTTGCTTCACTTTCTAAATGCTGTCCTTTCAGAGAAAATCACTTTCCTTTGAAAGTGCCTTAAGCTACTTGCAAGCATTAGGAAGAAACTCACATGCGTTTCTCTGAAAGAGAAGCAGTCTGTTCCAACACTTCAATTCACTGTGTGAAGTAAATAGAGTGTTGCCTCACGTTCTAAATGCTGTCCTTTCAGAAAAAATCACTTTCCTTTGAAAGTGCCTTAAGCTACTTACAAGCATTTAACAGAAACTCACATGCGTTTCTCTGAAAGAGAAGCAGTCTGTTCCAACACTTCAATTCAATGTGCGAAGTGAATGGAGTGTTGCTTCACTTTCTAAATGCTGTCCTTTCAGGGAAAATCACTTTCCTTTGAAAGTGCCTTAAGCTACTTACAAGCATTCAACAGAAACTCACATGCATTTCTCTGAAAGAGAAGCAGTCTGTTCCAACACTTCAATTCACTGTGCGAAGTGAATGGAGTGTTGCTTCACTTTCTAAATTATGTCCTTTCAGAGAAAATCACTTTCCTTTGAAAGTGCCTTAAGCAACTTGCAAGCATTCACAAGAAACACTAATGCGTTTATATGAAAGAGAAGCACTCTGTTCCAACACTTCAATTCACTGCACGAAGGGAATGGAGTGTTGCTTCACTTTCTAAATGCTGTCCTTTCAGAGAAAATCACTTTCCTTTGAAAGTGCCTTAAGCTACTTGCAAGCATTAGGAAGAAACTCACATGCGTTTCTCTGAAAGAGAAGCAGTCTGTTCCAACACTTCAATTCACTGTGCGAAGTGAATGGAGTGTTGCTTCACTTTCTAAATGCTGTCCTTTCAGAGAAAATCACTTTCCTTTGAAAGTGCCTTAAGCTACTTGCAAGCATTAGGAAGAAACTCACATGCGTTTCTCTGAAAGAGAAGCAGTCTGTTCCAACACTTCAATTCACTGTGCGAAGTGAATGGAGTGTTGCTTCACTTTCTAAATGCTGTCCTTTCAGAGAAAATCACTTTCCTTTGAAAGTGCCTTAAGCTACTTGCAAGCATTAGGAAGAAACTCACATGCGTTTCTCTGAAAGAGAAGCAGTCTGTTCCAACACTTCAATTCACTGTGTGAAGTGAATAGAGTGTTGCCTCACGTTCTAAATGCTGTCCTTTCAGAGAAAATCACTTACCTTTGAAAGTGCCTTAAGCTACTTACAAGCATTTAACAGAAACTCACGTGCGTTTCTCTGAAAGAGAAGCAGTCTGTTCCAACACTTCAATTCACAGTGCGAAGTGAATGGAGTGTTGCTTCAGTTTCTAAATGCTGTCCTTTCAGAGAAAATCACTTTCCTTTGAAAGTGCCTTAAGCAACTTGCAAAAATTCACAAGAAAGTCACATGCGTTTCTCTGAAAGAGAAGCAGTCTGTTCCAACACTTCAATTCACTGTGCAAAGTGAATGGAGTGTTCCTTCACTTTCTAAATGCTGTCCTTTCAGAGAAAATCACTTTCCTTTGAAAGTGCCTTAAGCTACTTGCAAGCATTCACAAGAAACACTAATGCGTTTCTCTGAAAGAGAAGCAGTCTGTTCCAACACTTCAATTCATTGCGCGAAGGGAATGGAGTGTTGCTTTACTTTCTAAATGCTGTCCTTTCAGAGAAAATCACTTTCCTTTGAAAGTGCCTTAAGCTACTTGCAAGCATTAGGAAGAAACTCACATGCGTTTCTCTGAAAGAGAAGCAGTCTGTTCCAACACTTCAATTCACTGTGCGAAGTGAATGGAGTGTTGCCTCACTTTCTAAATGCTGTCTTTTCAGAGAAAATCACTTTCCTTTGAAAGTGCCTTAAACTACTTTCAAGCATTCATAAAAAACTCACATGCGTTTCTCTGAAAGAGAAGCAGTCTGTTCCAACACTTCAATTCACTGTGCGAAGTGAATGGAGTGTTGCTTCACTTTCTAAATGCTGTCCTTTCAGAGAAAATCACTTTCCTTTGATAGTGCCTTAAGCTACTTGCAAGCATTAGGAAGAAACTCACATGCGTTTCTCTGAAAGAGAAGCAGTCTGTTCCAACACTTCAATTCACTGTGTGAAGTGAATAGAGTGTTGCCTCACTTTCTAAATGCTGTCCTTTCAGAGAAAATCACTTTCCTTTGAAAGTGCCTTAAACTACTTTCAAGCATTCACAAAAAACTCACATGCGTTTCTCTTAAAGAGAAGCAGTCTGTTCCAACACTTCAATTCATTGTGCGAAGTGAATGGAGTGTTGCTTCAGTTTCGAAATGCTGTCCTTTCAGAGAAAATCACTTTCCTTTGAAAGTGCCTTAAGCTACTTGTAAGCATTAGGAAGAAACTCACATGCGTTTCTCTGAATGAGAAGCAGTCTGTTCCAACACTTCAATTCACTGTGCGAAGTGAATGGAGTGTTGCTTCACTTTCTAAATGCTGTCCTTTCAGAGAAAATCACTTTCCTTTGAATGTGCCTTAAGCTACTTGTAAGCATTAGGAAGAAACTCACATGCGTTTCTCTGAAAGAGAAGCAATCTGTTCCAAAACTGCAATTCACAGTGCGAAGTGAATGGAGTGCTGCTTCACTTTCTAAATTCTGTCCTTTCAGAGAAAATCACTTTCCTTTGATAGTGCCTTAAGCTACTTGCAAGCATTAGGAAGAAACTCACATGCGTTTCTCTGAAAGAGAAGCAGTCTGTTCCAACACTTCAATTCACTGTGTGAAGTGAATAGAGTGTTGCCTCACTTTCTAAATGCTGTCCTTTCAGAGAAAATCACTTTCCTTTGAAAGTGCCTTAAGCTACTTGCAAGCATTTAACATAAACTCACATGCGTTTCTCTGAAAGAGAAGCAGTCTGTTCCAACACTTCAATTCACTGTGCGAAGTGAATGGAGTGTTGCTTCACTTTCTAAATGCTGTCCTTTCAGAGAAAATCACTTTCCTTTGATAGTGCCTTAAGCTACTTGCAAGCATTAGGAAGAAACTCACATGCGTTTCTCTGAAAGAGAAGCAGTCTGTTCCAACACTTCAATTCACTGTGCGAAGTGAATGGATTGTTGCTTCAGTTTCGAAATGCTGTCCTTTCAGAGAAAATCACTTTCCTTTGAAAGTGCCTTAAGAAACTTGCAAGCATTCACAAGAAACTCACATGCGTTTCTCTGAAAGAGAAGCAGTCTGTTCCAACACTTCAATTCACTGTGCGAAGTGAATGGAGTGTTGCTTCACTTTCTAAATGCTGTCCTTTCAGAGAAAATCACTTTCCTTTGAAAGTGCCTTAAGCTACTTGTAAGCATTAGGAAGAAACTCACATGCGTTTCTCTGAAAGAGAAGCAATCTGTTCCAAAACTGCAATTCACAGTGCGAAGTGAATGGAGTGCTGCTTCACTTTCTAAATTCTGTCCTTTCAGAGAAAATCACTTTCCTTTGATAGTGCCTTAAGCTACTTGCAAGCATTAGGAAGAAACTCACATGCGTTTCTCTGAAAGAGAAGCAGTCTGTTCCAACACTTCAATTCACTGTGTGAAGTGAATAGAGTGTTGCCTCACTTTCTAAATGCTGTCCTTTCAGAGAAAATCACTTTCCTTTGAAAGTGCCTTAAGCTACTTACAAGCATTTAACAGAAACTCACATGCGTTTCTCTGAAAGAGAAGCAGTCTGTTCCAACACTTCAATTCACTGTGCGAAGTGAATGGAGTGTTGCTTCACTTTCTAAATGCTGTTCTTTCAGAGAAAATCACTTTCCTTTGAAAGTGCCTTAAGCTACTTGCAAGCATTAGGAAGAAACTCATGCGTTTCTCTGAAAGAGAAGCAGTCCGTTCCAACACTTCAATTCACTGTGCGAAGTGAATGGAGTGTTACTTCACTTTCTAAATGCTGTCCTTTCAGAGAAAATCACTTTCCTTTGAAAGTGCCTTAAGCTACTTAAAAGCATTCACCAGAAACTCTCATGCGTTTCTCTGAAAGAGAAGCAGTCTGTTCCAACACTTCAATTCATTGTGCGAAGTGAATGGAGTGTTGCCTCACTTTCTAAATGCTGTCCTTTCAGAGAAAATCACTTTCCATTGAAAGTGCCTTAAACTACTTTCAAGCATTCACAAAAAACTCACATGCGTTTCTCTGAAAGAGAAGCAGACTGTTCCAACACTTCAATTCACTGTGCGAAGTGAATGGAGTGTTGCTTCACTTTCTAAATGCTGTCCTTTCAGAGAAAATCCCTTTCTTTGAATGTGCCTTAAGCTACTTACAAGCATTCAAAAGAAACTCACATGCATTTCTCTGAAAGAGAAGCAATCTGTTCCAACACTTCAAATCTCTGTGCGAAGTGAATGGAGTGTTGCTTCACTTTCTAAATGCTGTCCTTTCAGAGAAAATCACTTTCCTTTGAACGTGCCTTAAGCAACTTGCAAGCATTCACAAGAAACCCTAATGCGTTTCTATGAAAGAGAAGCACTCTGTTCCAACACTTCAATTCACTGCACGAAGGGAATGGAGTGTTGCTTCACTTTCTAAATGCTGTCCTTTCAGAGAAAATCACTTTCCTTTGCAAGTGCCTTAAGCTACTTAAAAGCATTCAACAGAAACTCAGATGCGTTTCTCTGAAAGAGAAGCAGTCTGTTTCAACACTTCAATTCACTGTGCGAAATGAATGGAGTGTTTCTTCACTTTCTAAATGCTGTCCAATCAGAGAAAATCACTTTCCTTTGAAAGTGCCTTAAGCTACTTGCAAGCCTTAGGAAGAAACTCACATGAGTTTCTCTGAAAGAAAAGCATCTGTTCCAACACTTCAATTCACTGTGCGAAGTGAATGGAGTGTTGCTTCACTTTCTAAATGCTGTCCTTTCAGAGAAAATCACTTTCCTTTGAAAGTGCCTTAAACTACTTTCAAGCATTCACAAAAAAATCACATGCTTTTCTCTGAAAGAGAAGCAGTCTGTTCCAACACTTCAATTCACAGTGCGAAGTGAATGGAGTGTTGCTTCAGTTTCTAAATGCTATCCTTTCAGAGAAAATCACTTTCCTTTGAAAGTGCCTTAAGCTACTTGCAAGCATTAGGAAGAAACTCACATGCGTTTCTCTGAAAGAGAAGCAGACTGTTCCAACACTTCAATTCACTGTGCGAAGTGAATGGAGTGTTGCTTCACTTTCTCAATGCTGTCCTTTCAGAGAAAATCACGTTCCTTTGAAATTGCCTTAAGCTACTTACAAGCATTCACCAGAAACACACATGTGTTTCTCTGAAAGAGAAGCAATATGTTCCAACACTTCAATTCACTGTGCGAAGTGAGTGGAGTGTTGCTTCACTTTCTAAATTATGTCCTTTCAGAGAAAATCACTTTCCTTTGAAAGTGCCTTAAGCAACTTGCAAGCATTCACAAGAAACACTAATGCGTTTATATGAAAGAGAAGCACTCTGTTCCAACACTTCAATTCACTGCACGAAGGGAATGGAGTGTTGCTTCACTTTCTGAATGCTGTCCTTTCAGAGAAAATCACTTTCCTTTGAAAGTGCCTTAAGCTACTTACAAGCATTAGGAAGAAACTCACATGCGTTTCTCTGAAAGAGAAGCAGTCTGTACCAACACTTCAATTCACTGTGCGAAGTGAATGGAGTGTTGTATCACTTTCTAAATTCTGTCCTTTCAGAGAAAATCACTTTCCTTTGAACGTGCCTTAAGCTACTTGCAAGCATTAGGAAGAAACTCACATGCGTTTCTCTGAAAGAGAAGCAGTCCGTTCCAACACTTCAATTCACTGTGCGAAGTGAATGGAGTGTTGCTTCACTTTCTAAATGCTGTCCTTTCAGAGAAAATCACTTTCCTTTGAAAGTGCCTTAAGCTACTTACAAGCATTTAACAGAAACTCACATGCGTTTCTCTGAAAGAGAAGCAGTCTGTTCCAACACTTCAATTCACTGTGCGAAGTGAATGGAGTGTTGCTTCACTTTCTAAATGCTGTTCTTTCAGAGAAAATCACTTTCCTTTGAAAGTGCCTTAAGCTACTTGCAAGCATTAGGAAGAAACTCACATGCGTTTCTCTGAAAGAGAAGCAGTCCGTTCCAACACTTCAATTCACTGTGCGAAGTGAATGGAGTGTTACTTCACTTTCTAAATGCTGTCCTTTCAGAGAAAATCACTTTCCTTTGAAAGTGCCTTAAGCTACTTAAAAGCATTCACCAGAAACTCTCATGCGTTTCTCTGAAAGAGAAGCAGTCTGTTCCAACACTTCAATTCATTGTGCGAAGTGAATGGAGTGTTGCCTCACTTTCTAAATGCTGTCCTTTCAGAGAAAATCACTTTCCATTGAAAGTGCCTTAAACTACTTTCAAGCATTCACAAAAAACTCACATGCGTTTCTCTGAAAGAGAAGCAGACTGTTCCAACACTTCAATTCACTGTGCGAAGTGAATGGAGTGTTGCTTCACTTTCTAAATGCTGTCCTTTCAGAGAAAATCCCTTTCCTTTGAATGTGCCTTAAGCTACTTACAAGCATTCAAAAGAAACTCACATGCATTTCTCTGAAAGAGAAGCAATCTGTTCCAACACTTCAAATCTCTGTGCGAAGTGAATGGAGTGTTGCTTCACTTTCTAAATGCTGTCCTTTCAGAGAAAATCACTTTCCTTTGAACGTGCCTTAAGCAACTTGCAAGCATTCACAAGAAACCCTAATGCGTTTCTATGAAAGAGAAGCACTCTGTTCCAACACTTCAATTCACTGCACGAAGGGAATGGAGTGTTGCTTCACTTTCTAAATGCTGTCCTTTCAGAGAAAATCACTTTCCTTTGCAAGTGCCTTAAGCTACTTAAAAGCATTCAACAGAAACTCAGATGCGTTTCTCTGAAAGAGAAGCAGTCTGTTTCAACACTTCAATTCACTGTGCGAAATGAATGGAGTGTTTCTTCACTTTCTAAATGCTGTCCAATCAGAGAAAATCACTTTCCTTTGAAAGTGCCTTAAGCTACTTGCAAGCCTTAGGAAGAAACTCACATGCGTTTCTCTGAAAGAGAAGCATCTGTTCCAACACTTCAATTCACTGTGCGAAGTGAATGGAGTGTTGCTTCACTTTCTAAATGCTGTCCTTTCAGAGAAAATCACTTTCCTTTGAAAGTGCCTTAAACTACTTTCAAGCATTCACAAAAAAATCACATGCTTTTCTCTGAAAGAGAAGCAGTCTGTTCCAACACTTCAATTCACAGTGCGAAGTGAATGGAGTGTTGCTTCAGTTTCTAAATGCTATCCTTTCAGAGAAAATCACTTTCCTTTGAAAGTGCCTTAAGCTACTTGCAAGCATTAGGAAGAAACTCACATGCGTTTCTCTGAAAGAGAAGCAGACTGTTCCAACACTTCAATTCACTGTGCGAAGTGAATGGAGTGTTGCTTCACTTTCTCAATGCTGTCCTTTCAGAGAAAATCACGTTCCTTTGAAATTGCCTTAAGCTACTTACAAGCATTCACCAGAAACACACATGTGTTTCTCTGAAAGAGAAGCAATATGTTCCAACACTTCAATTCACTGTGCGAAGTGAGTGGAGTGTTGCTTCACTTTCTAAATTATGTCCTTTCAGAGAAAATCACTTTCCTTTGAAAGTGCCTTAAGCAACTTGCAAGCATTCACAAGAAACACTAATGCGTTTATATGAAAGAGAAGCACTCTGTTCCAACACTTCAATTCACTGCACGAAGGGAATGGAGTGTTGCTTCACTTTCTAAATGCTGTCCTTTTAGAGAAAATCACTTTCCTTTGAAAGTGCCTTCAGCTACTTACAAGCATTAGGAAGAAACTCACATGCGTTTCTCTGAAAGAGAAGCAGTCTGTTCCAACACTTCAATTCACTGTGCGAAGTGAATGGAGTGTTGTATCACTTTCTAAATTCTGTCCTTTCAGAGAAAATCACTTTCCTTTGAACGTGCCTTAAGCTACTTGCAAGCATTAGGAAGAAACTCACATGCGTTTCTCTGAAAGAGAAGCAGTCCGTTCCAACACTTCAATTCACTGTGCGAAGTGAATGGAGTGTTGCTTCACTTTCTAAATGCTGTCCTTTCAGAGAAAATCACTTTCCTTTGAAAGTGCCTTAAACTACTTTCAAGCATTCACAAAAAACTCACATGCGTTTCTCTTAAAGAGAAGCAGTCTGTTCCAACACTTCAATTCACTGTGCGAAGTGAATGGAGTGTTGCTTCAGTTTCTAAATGCTGTCCTTTCAGAGAAAATCACTTTCCTTTGAAAGTGCCTTAAGAAACTTCCAAGCATTCACAAGAAACTCACATGCGTTTCTCTGAAAGAGAAGCAGTCTGTTCCAAACCTTCAATTCACTGTGCGAAGTGAATGGAGTGTTGCTTCACTTTCTAAATGCTGTCCTTTCAGAGAAAATCACTTTCCTTTGAAAGTGCCTTAAGCTACTTGTAAGCATTAGGAAGAAACTCACATACGTTTCTCTGAAAGAGAAGCAGTCTGTTCCAAAACTTCAATTCACTGTGCGAAGTGAATGGAGTGCTGCTTCACTTTCTAAATTCTGTCCTTTCAGAGAAAATCACTTTCCTTTGATAGTGCCTTAAGCTACTTGCAAGCATTAGGAAGAAACTCACATGCGTTTCTCTGAAAGAGAAGCAGTCTGTTCCAACACTTCAATTCACTGTGTGAAGTGAATAGAGTGTTGCCTCACTTTCTAAATGCTGTCCTTTCAGAGAAAATCACTTTCCTTTGAAAGTGCCTTAAGCTACTTACAAGCATTTAACAGAAACTCACATGCGTTTCTCTGAAAGAGAAGCAGTCTGTTCCAACACTTCAATTCACTGTGCGAAGTGAATGGAGTGTTGTATCACTTTCTAAATTCTGTCCATTCAGAGAAAATCACTTTCCTTTGAAAGTGCCTTAAGCAACTTGCAAGCATTCACAAGAAACACTAATGCGTTTATATGAAAGAGAAGCACTCTGTTCCAACACTTCAATTCACTGCACGAAGGGAATGGAGTGTTGCTTCACTTTCTAAATGCTGTCCTTTCAGAGAAAATCACTTTCCTTTGAAAGTGCCTTCAGCTACTTACAAGCATTAGGAAGAAACTCACATGCGTTTCTCTGAAAGAGAAGCAGTCTGTTCCAACACTTCAATTCACTGTGCGAAGTGAATGGAGTGTTGTATCACTTTCTAAATTCTGTCCTTTCAGAGAAAATCACTTTCCTTTGAACGTGCCTTAAGCTACTTGCAAGCATTAGGAAGAAACTCACATGCGTTTCTCTGAAAGAGAAGCAGTCCGTTCCAACACTTCAATTCACTGTGCGAAGTGAATGGAGTGTTGCTTCACTTTCTAAATGCTGTCCTTTCAGAGAAAATCACTTTCCTTTGAAAGTGCCTTAAGCTACTTAAAAGCATTCACCAGAAACTCACATGCGTTTCTCTGAAAGAGAAGCAGTCTGTTCCAACACTTCAATTCACTGTGCGAAGTGAATGGAGTGTTGCCTCACTTTCTAAATGCTGTCCTTTCAGAGAAAATCACTTTCCATTGAAAGTGCCTTAAACTACTTTCAAGCATTCACAAAAAACTCACATGCGTTTCTCTGAAAGAGAAGCAGACTGTTCCAACACTTCAATTCACTGTGCGAAGTGAATGGAGTGTTGCTTCACTTTCTAAATGCTGTCCTTTCAGAGAAAATCCCTTTCCTTTGAATGTGCCTTAAGCTACTTACAAGCATTCAAAAGAAACTCACATGCATTTCTCTGAAAGAGAAGCAATCTGTTCCAACACTTCAAATCTCTGTGCGAAGTGAATGGAGTGTTGCTTCACTTTCTAAATGCTGTCCTTTCAGAGAAAATCACTTTCCTTTGAATGTGCCTTAAGCTACTTACAAGCATTCAAAAGAAACTCACATGCATTTCTCTGAAAGAGAAGCACTTCGTTCCAACACTTCAATTCACTGCACGAAGGGAATGGAGTGTTGCTTCACTTTCTAAATGCTGTCCTTTCAGAGAAAATCACTTTCCTTTGCAAGTGCCTTAAGCTACTTAAAAGCATTCAACAGAAACTCAGATGCGTTTCTCTGAAAGAGAAGCAGTCTGTTTCAACACTTCAATTCACTGTGCGAAGTGAATGGAGTGTTTCTTCACTTTCTAAATGCTGTCCAATCAGAGAAAATCACTTTCCTTTGAAAGTGCCTTAAGCTACTTGCAAGCCTTAGGAAGAAACTCACATGCGTTTCTCTGAAAGAGAAGCAGTCCGTTCCAACACTTCAATTCACTGTGCGAAGTGAATGGAGTGTTGCTTCACTTTCTAAATGCTGTCCTTTCAGAGAAAATCACTTTCCTTTGAAAGTGCCTTAAACTACTTTCAAGCATTCACAAAAAAATCACATGCTTTTCTCTGAAAGAGAAGCAGTCTGTTCCAACACTTCAATTCACAGTGCGAAGTGAATGGAGTGTTGCTTCAGTTTCTAAATGCTATCCTTTCAGAGAAAATCACTTTCCTTTGAAAGTGCCTTAAGCTACTTGCAAGCATTAGGAAGAAACTCACATGCGTTTCTCTGAAAGAGAAGCAGACTGTTCCAACACTTCAATTCACTGTGCGAAGTGAATGGAGTGTTGCTTCACTTTCTCAATGCTGTCCTTTCAGAGAAAATCACGTTCCTTTGAAATTGCCTTAAGCTACTTACAAGCATTCACCAGAAACACACATGTGTTTCTCTGAAAGAGAAGCAATATGTTCCAACACTTCAATTCACTGTGCGAAGTGAGTGGAGTGTTGCTTCACTTTCTAAATTATGTCCTTTCAGAGAAAATCACTTTCCTTTGAAAGTGCCTTAAGCAACTTGCAAGCATTCACAAGAAACACTAATGCGTTTATATGAAAGAGAAGCACTCTGTTCCAACACTTCAATTCACTGCACGAAGGGAATGGAGTGTTGCTTCACTTTCTAAATGCTGTCCTTTCAGAGAAAATCACTTTCCTTTGAAAGTGCCTTCAGCTACTTACAAGCATTAGGAAGAAACTCACATGCGTTTCTCTGAAAGAGAAGCAGTCTGTTCCAACACTTCAATTCACTGTGCGAAGTGAATGGAGTGTTGTATCACTTTCTTAATTCTGTCCTTTCAGAGAAAATCACTTTCCTTTGAACGTGCCTTAAGCTACTTGCAAGCATTAGGAAGAAACTCACATGCGTTTCTCTGAAAGAGAAGCAGTCCGTTCCAACACTTCAATTCACTGTGCGAAGTGAATGGAGTGTTGCTTCACTTTCTAAATGCTGTCCTTTCAGAGAAAATCACTTTCCTTTGAAAGTGCCTTAAGCTACTTAAAAGCATTCACCAGAAACTCACATGCGTTTCTCTGAAAGAGAAGCAGTCTGTTCCAACACTTCAATTCACTGTGCGAAGTGAATGGAGTGTTGCCTCACTTTCTAAATGCTGTCCTTTCAGAGAAAATCACTTTCCATTGAAAGTGCCTTAAACTACTTTCAAGCATTCACAAAAAACTCACATGCGTTTCTCTGAAAGAGAAGCAGACTGTTCCAACACTTCAATTCACTGTGCGAAGTGAATGGAGTGTTGCTTCACTTTCTAAATGCTGTCCTTTCAGAGAAAATCCCTTTCCTTTGAATGTGCCTTAAGCTACTTACAAGCATTCAAAAGAAACTCACATGCATTTCTCTGAAAGAGAAGCAATCTGTTCCAACACTTCAAATCTCTGTGCGAAGTGAATGGAGTGTTGCTTCACTTTCTAAATGCTGTCCTTTCAGAGAAAATCACTTTCCTTTGAATGTGCCTTAAGCTACTTACAAGCATTCAAAAGAAACTCACATGCATTTCTCTGAAAGAGAAGCACTTCGTTCCAACACTTCAATTCACTGCACGAAGGGAATGGAGTGTTGCTTCACTTTCTAAATGCTGTCCTTTCAGAGAAAATCACTTTCCTTTGCAAGTGCCTTAAGCTACTTAAAAGCATTCAACAGAAACTCAGATGCGTTTCTCTGAAAGAGAAGCAGTCTGTTTCAACACTTCAATTCACTGTGCGAAGTGAATGGAGTGTTTCTTCACTTTCTAAATGCTGTCCAATCAGAGAAAATCACTTTCCTTTGAAAGTGCCTTAAGCTACTTGCAAGCCTTAGGAAGAAACTCACATGCGTTTCTCTGAAAGAGAAGCATCTGTTCCAACACTTCAATTCACTGTGCGAAGTGAATGGAGTGTTGCTTCACTTTCTAAATGCTGTCCTTTCAGAGAAAATCACTTTCCTTTGAAAGTGCCTTAAACTACTTTCAAGCATTCACAAAAAAATCACATGCTTTTCTCTGAAAGAGAAGCAGTCTGTTCCAACACTTCAATTCACAGTGCGAAGTGAATGGAGTGTTGCTTCAGTTTCTAAATGCTATCCTTTCAGAGAAAATCACTTTCCTTTGAAAGTGCCTTAAGCTACTTGCAAGCATTAGGAAGAAACTCACATGCGTTTCTCTGAAAGAGAAGCAGACTGTTCCAACACTTCAATTCACTGTGCGAAGTGAATGGAGTGTTGCTTCACTTTCTCAATGCTGTCCTTTCAGAGAAAATCACGTTCCTTTGAAATTGCCTTAAGCTACTTACAAGCATTCACCAGAAACACACATGTGTTTCTCTGAAAGAGAAGCAATATGTTCCAACACTTCAATTCACTGTGCGAAGTGAGTGGAGTGTTGCTTCACTTTCTAAATTATGTCCTTTCAGAGAAAATCACTTTCCTTTGAAAGTGCCTTAAGCAACTTGCAAGCATTCACAAGAAACACTAATGCGTTTATATGAAAGAGAAGCACTCTGTTCCAACACTTCAATTCACTGCACGAAGGGAATGGAGTGTTGCTTCACTTTCTAAATGCTGTCCTTTCAGAGAAAATCACTTTCCTTTGAAAGTGCCTTCAGCTACTTACAAGCATTAGGAAGAAACTCACATGCGTTTCTCTGAAAGAGAAGCAGTCTGTTCCAACACTTCAATTCACTGTGCGAAGTGAATGGAGTGTTGTATCACTTTCTAAATTCTGTCCTTTCAGAGAAAATCACTTTCCTTTGAATGTGCCTTAAGCTACTTGCAAGCATTAGGAAGAAACTCACATGCGTTTCTCTGAAAGAGAAGCAGTCTGTTCCAACACTTCAATTCACTGTGCGAATTGAATGGAGTGTTGCTTCACTTTCTAAATGCTGTCCTTTCAGAGAAAATCACTTTCCTTTGAAAGTGCCTTAAGCTACTTACAAGCATTCACCAGAAACTCACATGCGTTTCTCTGAAAGAGAAGCAGTCTGTTCCAACACTTCAATTCACTGTGCGAAGTGAATGGAGTGTTGCTTCACTTTCTAAATGCTGTCCTTTCAGAGAAAATCCCTTTCCTTTGAAAGTGCCTTAAGCTACTTGCAAGCATTAGGAAGAAACTCACATGCGTTTCTCTGAAAGGGAAGCAGACTGTTCCAACACTTCAATTCACTGTGCGATGTGAATGGAGTGTTGCTTCACTTTCTAAATGCTGTCCTTTCAGAGAAAATCACTTTTGTTTGAAAGTGCCTTAAGCAACTTTCAAGCATTCACAAGAAATTCACATGCATTTCTCTGAGAGAGAAGCCTTCTATTCCAACACTTCAATTCACTGTGCGAAGTGAATGGAGTGTTGCTTCACTTTCTCAATGCTGTCCTTTCAGAGAAAATCACGTTCCTTTGAAATTGCCTTAAGCTACTTACAAGCATTCACCAGAAACACACATGTGTTTCTCTGAAAGAGAAGCAATATGTTCCAACACTTCAATTCACTGTGCGAAGTGAGTGGAGTGTTGCTTCACTTTCTAAATTATGTCCTTTCAGAGAAAATCACTTTCCTTTGAAAGAGCCTTAAGCAACTTGCAAGCATTCACAAGAAACACTAATGCGTTTATATGAAAGAGAAGCACTCTGTTCCAACACTTCAATTCACTGCACGAAGGGAATGGAGTGTTGCTTCACTTTCTAAATGCTGTCCTTTCAGAGAAAATCACTTTCCTTTGAAAGTGCCTTCAGCTACTTACAAGCATTAGGAAGAAACTCACATGCGTTTCTCTGAAAGAGAAGCAGTCTGTTCCAACACTTCCATTCACTGTGCGAAGTGAATGGAGTGTTGCATCACTTTCTAAATTCTGTCCTTTCAGAGAAAATCACTTTCCTCTGAACGTGCCTTAAGCTACTTGCAAGCATTAGGAAGAAACTCACATGCGTTTCTCTGAAAGAGAAGCAGTCTGTTCCAACACTTCAATTCACTGTGCGAATTGAATGGAGTGTTGCTTCACTTTCTAAATGCTGTCCTTTCAGAGAAAATCACTTTCCTTTGAAAGTGCCTTAAGCTACTTACAAGCATTCACCAGAAACTCACATGCGTTTCTCTGAAAGAGAAGCAGTCTGTTCCAACACTTCAATTCACTGTGCGAAGTGAATGGAGTGTTGCTTCACTTTCTAAATGCTGTCCTTTCAGAGAAAATCACTTTTGTTTGAAAGTGCCTTAAGCTACTTGCAAGCATTAGGAAGAAACTCACATGCGTTTCTCTGAAAGAGAAGCAGACTGTTCCAACACTTCAATTCACTGTGCGATGTGAATGGAGTGTTACTTCACTTTCTAAATGCTGTCCTTTCAGAGAAAATCACTTTCCTTTGAAAGTGCCTTAAGCTACTTTCTAGCATTCACAGGAAACACACATGCGTTTCTCTGAAAGAGAAGCAGTCGGTTCCAACACTTCAATTCACTGTGCGAAGTGAATGGAGTGTTGCTTCACTTTCTAAATGCTGTCCTTTCAGAGAAAATCACTTTCCTTTGATAGTGCCTTAAGCTACTTGCAAGCATTAGGAAGAAACTCACATGCGTTTCTCTGAAAGAGAAGCAGTCTGTTCCAACACTTCAATTCACTGTGTGAAGTGAATAGAGTGTTGCCTCACTTTCCAAATGCTGTCCTTTCAGAGAAAATCACTTTCCTTTGAAAGTGCCTTAAGCTACTTACAAGCATTCACCAGAAACTCACATGCGTTTCTCTGAAAGAGAAGCCGTCTGTTCCAACACTTCAATTCACTGTGCGAAGTGAATGGAGTGTTGCTTCACTTTCTAAATGCTGTCCTTTCAGAGAAAATCACTTTCCTTTGAAGTGCCTTAAACTACTTTCAAGCATTCACAAAAAACTCACATGCGTTTCTCTTAAAGAGAAGCAGTCTTTTCCAATACTTCAATTCACTGTGCGAAGTGAATGGAGTGTTGCTTCAGTTTCTAAATGCTGTCCTTTCAGAGAAAATCACTTTCCTTTGAAAGTGCCTTAAGAAACTTGCAAGCATTCACAAGAAACTCACATGCGTTTCTCTGAAAGAGAAGCAGTCTGTTCCAACACTTCAATTCACTGTGCGAAGTGAATGGAGTGTTGCTTCACTTTCTAAATGCTGTCCTTTCAGAGAAAATCACTTTCCTTTGAAAGGGCCTTAAGCTACTTACAAGCATTCACCAGAAACTCACATGTGTTTCTCTGAAAGAGAAGCATTCTGTTCCAATACTTCAATTCACTGTGCGAAGTGAATGGAGTGTTGCTTCACTTTCTAAATGCTGTCCTTTCAGAGAAAATCACTTTTGTTTGAAAGTGCCTTAAGCTACTTGCAAGCATTAGGAAGAAACTCACATGCGTTTCTCTGAAAGAGAAGCAGACTGTTCCAACACTTCAATTCACTGTGCGATGTGAATGGAGTGTTACTTCACTTTCTAAATGCTGTCCTTTCAGAGAAAATCACTTTCCTTTGAAAGTGCCTTAAGCTACTTTCTAGCATTCACAGGAAACACACATGCGTTTCTCTGAAAGAGAAGCAGTCGGTTCCAACACTTCAATTCACTGTGTGAAGTGAATAGAGTGTTGCCTCACTTTCCAAATGCTGTCCTTTCAGAGAAAATCACTTTCCTTTGAAAGTGCCTTAAGCTACTTACAAGCATTCACCAGAAACTCACATGCGTTTCTCTGAAAGAGAAGCAGTCTGTTCCAACACTTCAATTCACTGTGCGAAGTGAATGGAGTGTTGCTTCACTTTCTAAATGCTGTCCTTTCAGAGAAAATCACTTTCCTTTGAAAGTGCCTTAAACTACTTTCAAGCATTCACAAAAAACTCACATGCGTTTCTCTTAAAGAGAAGCAGTCTGTTCCAATACTTCAATTCACTGTGCGAAGTGAATGGAGTGTTGCTTCAGTTTCTAAATGCTGTCCTTTCAGAGAAAATCACTTTCCTTTGAAAGTGCCTTAAGAAACTTGCAAGCATTCACAAGAAACTCACATGCGTTTCTCTTAAAGAGAAGCAGTCTGTTCCAACACTTCAATTCACTGTGCGAAGTGAATGGAGTGTTGCTTCACTTTCTAAATGCTGTCCTTTCAGAGAAAATCACTTTCCTTTGAAAGGGCCTTAAGCTACTTACAAGCATTCACCAGAAACTCACATGTGTTTCTCTGAAAGAGAAGCAGTCTGTTCCAATACTTCAATTCACTGTGCGAAGTGAATGGAGTGTTGCTTCACTTTCTAAATGCTGTCCTTTCAGAGAAAATCACTTTCTTTTGAAAGTGCATTAAGCTACTTACAAGCATTCACCAGAAACTCACATGCGTTTCTCTGAAAGAGAAGCAGTCTGTTCCAATACTTCAATTCACTGTGCGAAGTGAATGGAGTGTTGCTTCACTTTCTAAATGCTGTCCTTTCAGAGAAAATCACTTTCCTTTGAAAGTGCCTTAAGCTACTTGCAAGCATTAGGAAGAAACTCACATGCGTTTCTCTGAAAGAGAAGCAGACTGTTCCAACACTTCAATTCACTGTGCGAAGTGAATGGAGCGTTGCTTCACTTTCTCAATGCTGTCCTTTCAGAGAAAATCACGTTCCTTTGAAATTGCCTTAAGCTACTTACAAGCATTCACCAGAAACACACATGTGTTTCTCTGAAAGAGAAGCAATATGTTCCAACACTTCAATTCACTGTGCGAAGTGAGTGGAGTGTTGCTTCACTTTCTAAATTATGTCCTTTCGGAGAAAATCACTTTCCTTTGAAAGTGCCTTAAGAAACTTGCAAGCATTCACAAGAAACACTAATGCGTTTATATGAAAGAGAAGCACTCTGTTCCAACACTTCAATTCACTGCACGAAGGGAATGGAGTGTTGCTTCACTTTCTAAATGCTGTCCTTTCAGAGAAAATCACTTTCCTTTGAAAGTGCCTTCAGCTACTTACAAGCATTAGGAAGAAACTCACATGCGTTTCTCTGAAAGAGAAGCAGTCTGTTCCAACACTTCAATTCACTGTGCGAAGTGAATGGAGTGTTGTATCACTTTCTAAATTCTGTCCTTTCAGAGAAAATCACTTTCCTTTGAACGTGCCTTAAGCTACTTGCAAGCATTAGGAAGAAACTCACATGCGTTTCTCTGAAAGAGAAGCAGTCCGTTCCAACACTTCAATTCACTGTGCGAAGTGAATGGAGTGTTGCTTCACTTTCTAAATGCTGTCCTTTCAGAGAAAATCACTTTCCTTTGAAAGTGCCTTAAACTACTTTCAAGCATTCACAAAAAACTCACATGCGTTTCTCTTAAAGAGAAGCAGTCTGTTCCAACACTTCAATTCACTGTGCGAAGTGAATGGAGTGTTGCTTCAGTTTCTAAATGCTGTCCTTTCAGAGAAAATCACTTTCCTTTGAAAGTGCCTTAAAAAACTTGCAAGCATTCACAAGAAACTCACATGCGTTTCTCTGAAAGAGAAGCAGTCTGTTCCAACACTTCAATTCACTGTGCGAAGTGAATGGAGTGTTGCTTCAGTTTCTAAATGCTGTCCTTTCAGAGAAAATCACTTTCCTTTGAAAGTGCCTTAAGAAACTTGCAAGCATTCACAAGAAACTCACATGCGTTTCTCTGAAAGAGAAGCAGTCTGTTCCAACACTTCAATTCACTGTGCGAAGTGAATGGAGTGTTGCTTCACTTTCTAAATGCTGTCCTTTCAGAGAAAATCACTGTCCTTTGAAAGTGCCTTAAACTACTTGCAAGCATTAGGAAGAAACTCACATGCGTTTCTCTGAAAGAGAAGCAGTCTGTTCCAACACTTCAATTCACTGAGTGAAGTGAATAGAGTGTTGCCTCACTTTCTAAATGCTGTCCTTTCAGAGAAAATCACTTTCCTTTGAAAGTGCCTTAAGCTACTTACAAGCATTTAACAGAAACTCACATGCGTTTCTCTGAAAGAGAAGCAGTCTGTTCCAACACTTCAATTCACTGTGCGAAGTGAATGGAGTGTTGTATCACTTTCTAAATTCTGTCCTTTCAGAGAAAATCACTTTCCTTTGAAAGTGCCTTAAGCAACTTGCAAGCATTCACAAGAAACACTAATGCGTTTATATGAAAGAGAAGCACTCTGTTCCCACACTTCAATTCACTGCACGAAGGGAATGGAGTGTTGCTTCACTTTCTAAATGCTGTCCTTTCAGAGAAAATCACTTTCCTTTGAATGTGCCTTCAGCTACTTACAAGCATTAGGAAGAAACTCACATGCGTTTCTCTGAAAGAGAAGCAGTCTGTTCCAACACTTCAATTCACTGTGCGAAGTGAATGGAGTGTTGTATCACTTTCTAAATTCTGTCCTTTCAGAGAAAATCACTTTCCTTTGAACGTGCCTTAAGCTACTTGCAAGCATTAGGAAGAAACTCACATGCGTTTCTCTGAAAGAGAAGCAGTCCGTTCCAACACTTCAATTCACTGTGCGAAGTGAATGGAGTGTTGCTTCACTTTCTAAATGCTGTCCTTTCAGAGAAAATCACTTTCCTTTGAAAGTGCCTTAAGCTACTTAAAAGCATTCACCAGAAACTCACATGCGTTTCTCTGAAAGAGAAGCAGTCTGTTCCAACACTTCAATTCACTGTGCGAAGTGAATGGAGTGTTGCCTCACTTTCTAAATGCTGTCCTTTCAGAGAAAATCACTTTCCATTGAAAGTGCCTTAAACTACTTTCAAGCATTCACAAAAAACTCACATGCGTTTCTCTGAAAGAGAAGCAGACTGTTCCAACACTTCAATTCACTGTGCGAAGTGAATGGAGTGTTGCTTCACTTTCTAAATGCTGTCCTTTCAGAGAAAATCCCTTTCCTTTGAATGTGCCTTAAGCTACTTACAAGCATTCAAAAGAAACTCACATGCATTTCTCTGAAAGAGAAGCAATCTGTTCCAACTCTTCAAATCTCTGTGCGAAGTGAATGGAGTGTTGCTTCACTTTCTAAATGCTGTCCTTTCAGAGAAAATCACTTTCCTTTGAATGTGCCTTAAGCTACTTACAAGCATTCAAAAGAAACTCACATGCATTTCTCTCAAAGAGAAGCACTCTGTTCCAACACTTCAATTCACTGCACGAAGGGAATGGAGTGTTGCTTCACTTTCTAAATGCTGTCCTTTCAGAGAAAATCACTTTCCTTTGCAAGTGCCTTAAGCTACTTAAAAGCATTCAACAGAAACTCAGATGCGTTTCTCTGAAAGAGAAGCAGTCTGTTTCAACACTTCAATTCACTGTGCGAAGTGAATGGAGTGTTTCTTCACTTTCTAAATGCTGTCCAATCAGAGAAAATCACTTTCCTTTGAAAGTGCCTTAAGCTACTTGCAAGCCTTAGGAAGAAACTCACATGCGTTTCTCTGAAAGAGAAGCAGTCTGTTCCAACACTTCAATTCACTGTGCGAAGTGAATGGAGTGTTGCTTCACTTTCTAAATGCTGTCCTTTCAGAGAAAATCACTTTCCTTTGATAGTGCCTTAAGCTACTTGCAAGCATTAGGAAGAAACTCACATGCGTTTCTCTGAAAGAGAAGCAGTCTGTTCCAACACTTCAATTCACTGTGCGAAGTGAATGGAGTGTTGCCTCACTTTCTAAATGCTGTCCTTTCAGAGAAAATCACTTTCCATTGAAAGTGCCTTAAACTACTTTCAAGCATTCACAAAAAACTCACATGCGTTTCTCTGAAAGAGAAGCAGACTGTTCCAACACTTCAATTCACTGTGCGAAGTGAATGGAGTGTTGCTTCACTTTCTAAATGCTGTCCTTTCAGAGAAAATCCCTTTCCTTTGAATGTGCCTTAAGCTACTTACAAGCATTCAAAAGAAACTCACATGCATTTCTCTGAAAGAGAAGCAATCTGTTCCAACTCTTCAAATCTCTGTGCGAAGTGAATGGAGTGTTGCTTCACTTTCTAAATGCTGTCCTTTCAGAGAAAATCACTTTCCTTTGAATGTGCCTTAAGCTACTTACAAGCATTCAAAAGAAACTCACATGCATTTCTCTCAAAGAGAAGCACTCTGTTCCAACACTTCAATTCACTGCACGAAGGGAATGGAGTGTTGCTTCACTTTCTAAATGCTGTCCTTTCAGAGAAAATCACTTTCCTTTGCAAGTGCCTTAAGCTACTTAAAAGCATTCAACAGAAACTCAGATGCGTTTCTCTGAAAGAGAAGCAGTCTGTTTCAACACTTCAATTCACTGTGCGAAGTGAATGGAGTGTTTCTTCACTTTCTAAATGCTGTCCAATCAGAGAAAATCACTTTCCTTTGAAAGTGCCTTAAGCTACTTGCAAGCATTAGGAAGAAACTCACATGCGTTTCTCTGAAAGAGAAGCAGACTGTTCCAACACTTCAATTCACTGTGCGAAGTGAATGGAGTGTTGCTTCACTTTCTCAATGCTGTCCTTTCAGAGAAAATCACTTTCCTTTGAAAGGGCCTTAAGCTACTTACAAGCATTCACCAGAAACTCACATGTGTTTCTCTGAAAGAAAAGCATTCTGTTCCAATACTTCAATTCACTGTGCGAAGTGAATGGAGTGTTGCTTCACTTTCTAAATGCTGTCCTTTCAGAGAAAATCACTTTTGTTTGAAAGTGCCTTAAGCTACTTGCAAGCATTAGGAAGAAACTCACATGCGTTTCTCTGAAAGAGAAGCAGACTGTTCCAACACTTCAATTCACTGTGCGATGTGAATGGAGTGTTACTTCACTTTCTAAATGCTGTCCTTTCAGAGAAAATCACTTTCCTTTGAAAGTGCCTTAAGCTACTTTCTAGCATTCACAGGAAACACACATGCGTTTCTCTGAAAGAGAAGCAGTCGGTTCCAACACTTCAATTCACTGTGTGAAGTGAATAGAGTGTTGCCTCACTTTCCAAATGCTGTCCTTTCAGAGAAAATCACTTTCCTTTGAAAGTGCCTTAAGCTACTTACAAGCATTCACCAGAAACTCACATGCGTTTCTCTGAAAGAGAAGCAGTCTGTTCCAACACTTCAATTCACTGTGCGAAGTGAATGGAGTGTTGCTTCACTTTCTAAATGCTGTCCTTTCAGAGAAAATCACTTTCCTTTGAAAGTGCCTTAAACTACTTTCAAGCATTCACAAAAAACTCACATGCGTTTCTCTTAAAGAGAAGCAGTCTGTTCCAATACTTCAATTCACTGTGCGAAGTGAATGGAGTGTTGCTTCAGTTTCTAAATGCTGTCCTTTCAGAGAAAATCACTTTCCTTTGAAAGTGCCTTAAGAAACATGCAAGCATTCACAAGAAACTCACATGCGTTTCTCTGAAAGAGAAGCAGTCTGTTCCAACACTTCAATTCACTGTGCGAAGTGAATGGAGTGTTGCTTCACTTTCTAAATGCTGTCCTTTCAGAGAAAATCACTTTCCTTTGAAAGGGCCTTAAGCTACTTACAAGCATTCACCAGAAACTCACATGTGTTTCTCTGAAAGAGAAGCAGTCTGTTCCAATACTTCAATTCACTGTGCGAAGTGAATGGAGTGTTGCTTCACTTTCTAAATGCTGTCCTTTCAGAGATAATCACTTTCTTTTGAAAGTGCATTAAGCTACTTACAAGCATTCACCAGAAACTCACATGCGTTTCTCTGAAAGAGAAGCAGTCTGTTCCAATACTTCAATTCACTGTGCGAAGTGAATGGAGTGTTGCTTCACTTTCTAAATGCTGTCCTTTCAGAGAAAATCACTTTCCTTTGAAAGTGCCTTAAGCTACTTGCAAGCATTAGGAAGAAACTCACATGCGTTTCTCTGAAAGAGAAGCAGACTGTTCCAACACTTCAATTCACTGTGCGAAGTGAATGGAGCGTTGCTTCACTTTCTCAATGCTGTCCTTTCAGAGAAAATCACGTTCCTTTGAAATTGCCTTAAGCTACTTACAAGCATTCACCAGAAACACACATGTGTTTCTCTGAAAGAGAAGCAATATGTTCCAACACTTCAATTCACTGTGCGAAGTGAGTGGAGTGTTGCTTCACTTTCTAAATTATGTCCTTTCAGAGAAAATCACTTTCCTTTGAAAGTGCCTTAAGCAACTTGCAAGCATTCACAAGAAACACTAATGCGTTTATATGAAAGAGAAGCACTCTGTTCCAACACTTCAATTCACTGCACGAAGGGAATGGAGTGTTGCTTCACTTTCTAAATGCTGTCCTTTCAGAGAAAATCACTTTCCTTTGAAAGTGCCTTCAGCTACTTACAAGCATTAGGAAGAAACTCACATGCGTTTCTCTGAAAGAGAAGCAGTCTGTTCCAACACTTCAATTCACTGTGCGAAGTGAATGGAGTGTTGTATCACTTTCTAAATTCTGTCCTTTCAGAGAAAATCACTTTCCTTTGAACGTGCCTTAAGCTACTTGCAAGCATTAGGAAGAAACTCACATGCGTTTCTCTGAAAGAGAAGCAGTCCGTTCCAACACTTCAATTCACTGTGCGAAGTGAATGGAGTGTTGCTTCACTTTCTAAATGCTGTCCTTTCAGAGAAAATCACTTTCCTTTGAAAGTGCCTTAAACTACTTTCAAGCATTCACAAAAAACTCACATGCGTTTCTCTTAAAGAGAAGCAGTCTGTTCCAACACTTCAATTCACTGTGCGAAGTGAATGGAGTGTTGCTTCAGTTTCTAAATGCTGTCCTTTCAGAGAAAATCACTTTCCTTTGAAAGTGCCTTAAGAAACTTGCAAGCATTCACAAGAAACTCACATGCGTTTCTCTGAAAGAGAAGCAGTCTGTTCCAACACTTCAATTCACTGTGCGAAGTGAATGGAGTGTTGCTTCAGTTTCTAAATGCTGTCCTTTCAGAGAAAATCACTTTCCTTTGAAAGTGCCTTAAGAAACTTGCAAGCATTCACAAGAAACTCACATGCGTTTCTCTGAAAGAGAAGCAGTCTGTTCCAACACTTCAATTCACTGTGCGAAGTGAATGGAGTGTTGCTTCACTTTCTAAATGCTGTCCTTTCAGAGAAAATCACTGTCCTTTGAAAGTGCCTTAAACTACTTGCAAGCATTAGGAAGAAACTCACATGCGTTTCTCTGAAAGAGAAGCAGTCTGTTCCAACACTTCAATTCACTGTGTGAAGTGAATAGAGTGTTGCCTCACTTTCTAAATGCTGTCCTTTCAGAGAAAATCACTTTCCTTTGAAAGTGCCTTAAGCTACTTACAAGCATTTAACAGAAACTCACATGCGTTTCTCTGAAAGAGAAGCAGTCTGTTCCAACACTTCAATTCACTGTGCGAAGTGAATGGAGTGTTGTATCACTTTCTAAATTCTGTCCTTTCAGAGAAAATCACTTTCCTTTGAAAGTGCCTTAAGCAACTTGCAAGCATTCACAAGAAACACTAATGCGTTTATATGAAAGAGAAGCACTCTGTTCCCACACTTCAATTCACTGCACGAAGGGAATGGAGTGTTGCTTCACTTTCTAAATGCTGTCCTTTCAGAGAAAATCACTTTCCTTTGAATGTGCCTTCAGCTACTTACAAGCATTAGGAAGAAACTCACATGCGTTTCTCTGAAAGAGAAGCAGTCTGTTCCAACACTTCAATTCACTGTGCGAAGTGAATGGAGTGTTGTATCACTTTCTAAATTCTGTCCTTTCAGAGAAAATCACTTTCCTTTGAACGTGCCTTAAGCTACTTGCAAGCATTAGGAAGAAACTCACATGCGTTTCTCTGAAAGAGAAGCAGTCCGTTCCAACACTTCAATTCACTGTGCGAAGTGAATGGAGTGTTGCTTCACTTTCTAAATGCTGTCCTTTCAGAGAAAATCACTTTCCTTTGAAAGTGCCTTAAGCTACTTAAAAGCATTCACCAGAAACTCACATGCGTTTCTCTGAAAGAGAAGCAGTCTGTTCAAACACTTCAATTCACTGTGCGAAGTGAATGGAGTGTTGCCTCACTTTCTAAATGCTGTCCTTTCAGAGAAAATCACTTTCCATTGAAAGTGCCTTAAACTACTTTCAAGCATTCACAAAAAACTCACATGCGTTTCTCTGAAAGAGAAGCAGACTGTTCCAACACTTCAATTCACTGTGCGAAGTGAATGGAGTGTTGCTTCACTTTCTAAATGCTGTCCTTTCAGAGAAAATCCCTTTCCTTTGAATGTGCCTTAAGCTACTTACAAGCATTCAAAAGAAACTCACATGCATTTCTCTGAAAGAGAAGCAATCTGTTCCAACTCTTCAAATCTCTGTGCGAAGTGAATGGAGTGTTGCTTCACTTTCTAAATGCTGTCCTTTCAGAGAAAATCACTTTCCTTTGAATGTGCCTTAAGCTACTTACAAGCATTCAAAAGAAACTCACATGCATTTCTCTCAAAGAGAAGCACACTGTTCCAACACTTCAATTCACTGCACGAAGGGAATGGAGTGTTGCTTCACTTTCTAAAGGCTGTCCTTTCAGAGAAAATCACTTTCCTTTGCAAGTGCCTTAAGCTACTTAAAAGCATTCAACAGAAACTCAGATGCGTTTCTCTGAAAGAGAAGCAGTCTGTTTCAACACTTCAATTCACTGTGCGAAGTGAATGGAGTGTTTCTTCACTTTCTAAATGCTGTCCAATCAGAGAAAATCACTTTCCTTTGAAAGTGCCTTAAGCTACTTGCAAGCCTTAGGAAGAAACTCACATGCGTTTCTCTGAAAGAGAAGCAGACTGTTCCAACACTTCAATTCACTGTGCGAAGTGAATGGAGTGTTGCTTCACTTTCTCAATGCTGTCCTTTCAGAGAAAATCACGTTCCTTTGAAATTGCCTTAAGCTACTTACAAGCATTCACCAGAAACACACATGTGTTTCTCTGAAAGAGAAGCAATATGTTCCAACACTTCAATTCACTGTGCGAAGTGAGTGGAGTGTTGCTTCACTTTCTAAATTATGTCCTTTCAGAGAAAATCACTTTCCTTTGAAAGTGCCTTAAGCAACTTGCAAGCATTCACAAGAAACACTAATGCGTTTATATGAAAGAGAAGCACTCTGTTCCAACACTTCAATTCACTGCACGAAGGGAATGGAGTGTTGCTTCACTTTCTAAATGCTGTCCTTTCAGAGAAAATCACTTTCCTTTGAAAGTGCCTTCAGCTACTTACAAGCATTAGGAAGAAACTCACATGCGTTTCTCTGAAAGAGAAGCAGTCTGTTCCAACACTTCAATTCACTGTGCGAAGTGAATGGAGTGTTCTATCACTTTCTAAATTCTGTCCTTTCAGAGAAAATCACTTTCCTTTGAACGTGCCTTAAGCTACTTGCAAGCATTAGGAAGAAACTCACATGCGTTTCTCTGAAAGAGAAGCAGTCTGTTCCAACACTTCAATTCACTGTGCGAATTGAATGGAGTGTTGCTTCACTTTCTAAATGCTGTCCTTTCAGAGAAAATCACTTTCCTTTGAAAGTGCCTTAAGCTACTTACAAGCATTCACCAGAAACTCACATGCGTTTCTCTGAAAGAGAAGCAGTCTGTTCCAACACTTCAATTCACTGTGCGAAGTGAATGGAGTGTTGCTTCACTTTCTAAATGCTGTCCTTTCAGAGAAAATCCCTTTCCTTTGAAAGTGCCTTAAGCTACTTGCAAGCATTAGGAAGAAACTCACATGCGTTTCTCTGAAAGGGAAGCAGACTGTTCCAACACTTCAATTCACTGTGCGATGTGAATGGAGTGTTGCTTCACTTTCTAAATGCTGTCCTTTCAGAGAAAATCACTTTTGTTTGAAAGTGCCTTAAGCAACTTTCAAGCATTCACAAGAAATTCACATGCATTTCTCTGAAAGAGAAGCCTTCTATTCCAACACTACAATTCACTGTGCGAAGTGAATGGAGCGTTGCTTCACTTTCTCAATGCTGTCCTTTCAGAGAAAATCACGTTCCTTTGAAATTGCCTTAAGCTACTTACAAGCATTCACCAGAAACACACATGTGTTTCTCTGAAAGAGAAGCAATATGTTCCAACACTTCAATTCACTGTGCGAAGTGAGTGGAGTGTTGCTTCACTTTCTAAATTATGTCCTTTCAGAGAAAATCACTTTCCTTTGAAAGTGCCTTAAGCAACTTGCAAGCATTCACAAGAAACACTAATGCGTTTATATGAAAGAGAAGCACTCTGTTCCAACACTTCAATTCACTGCACGAAGGGAATGGAGTGTTGCTTCACTTTCTAAATGCTGTCCTTTCAGAGAAAATCACTTTCCTTTGAAAGTGCCTTCAGCTACTTACAAGCATTAGGAAGAAACTCACATGCGTTTCTCTGAAAGAGAAGCAGTCTGTTCCAACACTTCAATTCACTGTGCGAAGTGAATGGAGTGTTGTATCACTTTCTAAATTCTGTCCTTTCAGAGAAAATCACTTTCCTTTGAACGTGCCTTAAGCTACTTGCAAGCATTAGGAAGAAACTCACATGCGTTTCTCTGAAAGAGAAGCAGTCCGTTCCAACACTTCAATTCACTGTGCGAAGTGAATGGAGTGTTGCTTCACTTTCTAAATGCTGTCCTTTCAGAGAAAATCACTTTCCTTTGAAAGTGCCTTAAACTACTTTCAAGCATTCACAAAAAACTCACATGCGTTTCTCTTAAAGAGAAGCAGTCTGTTCCAACACTTCAATTCACTGTGCGAAGTGAATGGAGTGTTGCTTCAGTTTCTAAATGCTGTCCTTTCAGAGAAAATCACTTTCCTTTGAAAGTGCCTTAAGAAACTTGCAAGCATTCACAAGAAACTCACATGCGTTTCTCTGAAAGAGAAGCAGTCTGTTCCAACACTTCAATTCACTGTGCGAAGTGAATGGAGTGTTGCTTCAGTTTCTAAATGCTGTCCTTTCAGAGAAAATCACTTTCCTTTGAAAGTGCCTTAAGAAACTTGCAAGCATTCACAAGAAACTCACATGCGTTTCTCTGAAAGAGAAGCAGTCTGTTCCAACACTTCAATTCACTGTGCGAAGTGAATGGAGTGTTGCTTCACTTTCTAAATGCTGTCCTTTCAGAGAAAATCACTGTCCTTTGAAAGTGCCTTAAACTACTTGCAAGCATTAGGAAGAAACTCACATGCGTTTCTCTGAAAGAGAAGCAGTCTGTTCCAACACTTCAATTCACTGTGTGAAGTGAATAGAGTGTTGCCTCACTTTCTAAATGCTGTCCTTTCAGAGAAAATCACTTTCCTTTGAAAGTGCCTTAAGCTACTTACAAGCATTTAACAGAAACTCACATGCGTTTCTCTGAAAGAGAAGCAGTCTGTTCCAACACTTCAATTCACTGTGCGAAGTGAATGGAGTGTTGTATCACTTTCTAAATTCTGTCCTTTCAGAGAAAATCACTTTCCTTTGAAAGTGCCTTAAGCAACTTGCAAGCATTCACAAGAAACACTAATGCGTTTATATGAAAGAGAAGCACTCTGTTCCCACACTTCAATTCACTGCACGAAGGGAATGGAGTGTTGCTTCACTTTCTAAATGCTGTCCTTTCAGAGAAAATCACTTTCCTTTGAATGTGCCTTCAGCTACTTACAAGCATTAGGAAGAAACTCACATGCGTTTCTCTGAAAGAGAAGCAGTTTGTTCCAACACTTCAATTCACTGTGCGAAGTGAATGGAGTGTTGTATCACTTTCTAAATTCTGTCCTTTCAGAGAAAATCACTTTCCTTTGAACGTGCCTTAAGCTACTTGCAAGCATTAGGAAGAAACTCACATGCGTTTCTCTGAAAGAGAAGCAGTCCGTTCCAACACTTCAATTCACTGTGCGAAGTGAATGGAGTGTTGCTTCACTTTCTAAATGCTGTCCTTTCAGAGAAAATCACTTTCCTTTGAAAGTGCCTTAAGCTACTTAAAAGCATTCACCAGAAACTCACATGCGTTTCTCTGAAAGAGAAGCAGTCTGTTCCAACACTTCAATTCACTGTGCGAAGTGAATGGATTGTTGCCTCACTTTCTAAATGCTGTCCTTTCAGAGAAAATCACTTTCCATTGAAAGTGCCTTAAACTACTTTCAAGCTTTCACAAAAAACTCACATGCGTTTCTCTGAAAGAGAAGCAGACTGTTCCAACACTTCAATTCACTGTGCGAAGTGAATGGAGTGTTGCTTCACTTTCTAAATGCTGTCCTTTCAGAGAAAATCCCTTTCCTTTGAATGTGCCTTAAGCTACTTACAAGCATTCAAAAGAAACTCACATGCATTTCTCTGAAAGAGAAGCAATCTGTTCCAACTCTTCAAATCTCTGTGCGAAGTGAATGGAGTGTTGCTTCACTTTCTAAATGCTGTCCTTTCAGAGAAAATCACTTTCCTTTGAATGTGCCTTAAGCTACTTACAAGCATTCAAAAGAAACTCACATGCATTTCTCTCAAAGAGAAGCACTCTGTTCCAACACTTCAATTCACTGCACGAAGGGAATGGAGTGTTGCTTCACTTTCTAAATGCTGTCCTTTCAGAGAAAATCACTTTCCTTTGCAAGTGCCTTAAGCTACTTAAAAGCATTCAACAGAAACTCAGATGCGTTTCTCTGAAAGAGAAGCAGTCTGTTTCAACACTTCAATTCACTGTGCGAAGTGAATGGAGTGTTTCTTCACTTTCTAAATGCTGTCCAATCAGAGAAAATCACTTTCCTTTGAAAGTGCCTTAAGCTACTTGCAAGCCTTAGGAAGAAACTCACATGCGTTTCTCTGAAAGAGAAGCAGACTGTTCCAACACTTCAATTCACTGTGCGAAGTGAATGGAGTGTTGCTTCACTTTCTCAATGCTGTCCTTTCAGAGAAAATCACTTTCCTTTGAAAGGGCCTTAAGCTACTTACAAGCATTCACCAGAAACTCACATGTGTTTCTCTGAAAGAGAAGCATTCTGTTCCAATACTTCAATTCACTGTGCGAAGTGAATGGAGTGTTGCTTCACTTTCTAAATGCTGTCCTTTCAGAGAAAATCACTTTTGTTTGAAAGTGCCTTAAGCTACTTGCAAGCATTAGGAAGAAACTCACATGCGTTTCTCTGAAAGAGAAGCAGACTGTTCCAACACTTCAATTCACTGTGCGATGTGAATGGAGTGTTACTTCACTTTCTAAATGCTGTCCTTTCAGAGAAAATCACTTTCCTTTGAAAGTGCCTTAAGCTACTTTCTAGCATTCACAGGAAACACACATGCGTTTCTCTGAAAGAGAAGCAGTCGGTTCCAACACTTCAATTCACTGTGTGAAGTGAATAGAGTGTTGCCTCACTTTCCAAATGCTGTCCTTTCAGAGAAAATCACTTTCCTTTGAAAGTGCCTTAAGCTACTTACAAGCATTCACCAGAAACTCACATGCGTTTCTCTGAAAGAGAAGCAGTCTGTTCCAACACTTCAATTCACTGTGCGAAGTGAATGGAGTGTTGCTTCACTTTCTAAATGCTGTCCTTTCAGAGAAAATCACTTTCCTTTGAAAGTGCCTTAAACTACTTTCAAGCATTCACAAAAAACTCACATGCGTTTCTCTTAAAGAGAAGCAGTCTGTTCCAATACTTCAATTCACTGTGCGAAGTGAATGGAGTGTTGCTTCAGTTTCTAAATGCTGTCCTTTCAGAGAAAATCACTTTCCTTTGAAAGTGCCTTAAGAAACTTGCAAGCATTCACAAGAAACTCACATGCGTTTCTCTGAAAGAGAAGCAGTCTGTTCCAACACTTCAATTCACTGTGCGAAGTGAATGGAGTGTTGCTTCACTTTCTAAATGCTGTCCTTTCAGAGAAAATCACTTTCCTTTGAAAGGGCCTTAAGCTACATACAAGCATTCACCAGAAACTCACATGTGTTTCTCTGAAAGAGAAGCAGTCTGTTCCAATACTTCAATTCACTGTGCGAAGTGAATGGAGTGTTGCTTCACTTTCTAAATGCTGTCCTTTCAGAGAAAATCACTTTCTTTTGAAAGTGCATTAAGCTACTTACAAGCATTCACCAGAAACTCACATGCGTTTCTCTGAAAGAGAAGCAGTCTGTTCCAATACTTCAATTCACTGTGCGAAGTGAATGGAGTGTTGCTTCACTTTCTAAATGCTGTCCTTTCAGAGAAAATCACTTTCCTTTGAAAGTGCCTTAAGCTACTTGCAAGCATTAGGAAGAAACTCACATGCGTTTCTCTGAAAGAGAAGCAGACTGTTCCAACACTTCAATTCACTGTGCGAAGTGAATGGAGCGTTGCTTCACTTTCTCAATGCTGTCCTTTCAGAGAAAATCACGTTCCTTTGAAATTGCCTTAAGCTACTTACAAGCATTCACCAGAAACACACATGTGTTTCTCTGAAAGAGAAGCAATATGTTCCAACACTTCAATTCACTGTGCGAAGTGAGTGGAGTGTTGCTTCACTTTCTAAATTATGTCCTTTCAGAGAAAATCACTTTCCTTTGAAAGTGCCTTAAGCAACTTGCAAGCATTCACAAGAAACACTAATGCGTTTATATGAAAGAGAAGCACTCTGTTCCAACACTTCAATTCACTGCACGAAGGGAATGGAGTGTTGCTTCACTTTCTAAATGCTGTCCTTTCAGAGAAAATCACTTTCCTTTGAAAGTGCCTTCAGCTACTTACAAGCATTAGGAAGAAACTCACATGCGTTTCTCTGAAAGAGAAGCAGTCTGTTCCAACACTTCAATTCACTGTGCGAAGTGAATGGAGTGTTGTATCACTTTCTAAATTCTGTCCTTTCAGAGAAAATCACTTTCCTTTGAACGTGCCTTAAGCTACTTGCAAGCATTAGGAAGAAACTCACGTGCGTTTCTCTGAAAGAGAAGCAGTCCGTTCCAACACTTCAATTCACTGTGCGAAGTGAATGGAGTGTTGCTTCACTTTCTAAATGCTGTCCTTTCAGAGAAAATCACTTTCCTTTGAAAGTGCCTTAAACTACTTTCAAGCATTCACAAAAAACTCACATGCGTTTCTCTTAAAGAGAAGCAGTCTGTTCCAACACTTCAATTCACTGTGCGAAGTGAATGGAGTGTTGCTTCAGTTTCTAAATGCTGTCCTTTCAGAGAAAATCACTTTCCTTTGAAAGTGCCTTAAGAAACTTGCAAGCATTCACAAGAAACTCACATGCGTTTCTCTGAAAGAGAAGCAGTCTGTTCCAACACTTCAATTCACTGTGCGAAGTGAATGGAGTGTTGCTTCAGTTTCTAAATGCTGTCCTTTCAGAGAAAATCACTTTCCTTTGAAAGTGCCTTAAGAAACTTGCAAGCATTCACAAGAAACTCACATGCGTTTCTCTGAAAGAGAAGCAGTCTGTTCCAACACTTCAATTCACTGTGCGAAGTGAATGGAGTGTTGCTTCACTTTCTAAATGCTGTCCTTTCAGAGAAAATCACTGTCCTTTGAAAGTGCCTTAAACTACTTGCAAGCATTAGGAAGAAACTCACATGCGTTTCTCTGAAAGAGAAGCAGTCTGTTCCAACACTTCAATTCACTGTGTGAAGTGAATAGAGTGTTGTCTCACTTTCTAAATGCTGTCCTTTCAGAGAAAATCACTTTCCTTTGAAAGTGCCTTAAGCTACTTACAAGCATTTAACAGAAACTCACATGCGTTTCTCTGAAAGAGAAGCAGTCTGTTCCAACACTTCAATTCACTGTGCGAAGTGAATGGAGTGTTGTATCACTTTCTAAATTCTGTCCTTTCAGAGAAAATCACTTTCCTTTGAAAGTGCCTTAAGCAACTTGCAAGCATTCACAAGAAACACTAATGCGTTTATATGAAAGAGAAGCACTCTGTTCCCACACTTCAATTCACTGCACGAAGGGAATGGAGTGTTGCTTCACTTTCTAAATGCTGTCCTTTCAGAGAAAATCACTTTCCTTTGAATGTGCCTTCAGCTACTTACAAGCATTAGGAAGAAACTCACATGCGTTTCTCTGAAAGAGAAGCAGTCTGTTCCAACACTTCAATTCACTGTGCGAAGTGAATGGAGTGTTGTATCACTTTCTAAATTCTGTCCTTTCAGAGAAAATCACTTTCCTTTGAACGTGCCTTAAGCTACTTGCAAGCATTAGGAAGAAACTCACATGCGTTTCTCTGAAAGAGAAGCAGTCCGTTCCAACACTTCAATTCACTGTGCGAAGTGAATGGAGTGTTGCTTCACTTTCTAAATGCTGTCCTTTCAGAGAAAATCACTTTCCTTTGAAAGTGCCTTAAGCTACTTAAAAGCATTCACCAGAAACTCACATGCGTTTCTCTGAAAGAGAAGCAGTCTGTTCCAACACTTCAATTCACTGTGCGAAGTGAATGGAGTGTTGCCTCACTTTCTAAATGCTGTCCTTTCAGAGAAAATCACTTTCCATTGAAAGTGCCTTAAACTACTTTCAAGCATTCACAAAAAACTCACATGCGTTTCTCTGAAAGAGAAGCAGACTGTTCCAACACTTCAATTCACTGTGCGAAGTGAATGGAGTGTTGCTTCACTTTCTAAATGCTGTCCTTTCAGAGAAAATCCCTTTCCTTTGAATGTGCCTTAAGCTACTTACAAGCATTCAAAAGAAACTCACATGCATTTCTCTGAAAGAGAAGCAATCTGTTCCAACTCTTCAAATCTCTGTGCGAAGTGAATGGAGTGTTGCTTCACTTTCTAAATGCTGTCCTTTCAGAGAAAATCACTTTCCTTTGAATGTGCCTTAAGCTACTTACAAGCATTCAAAAGAAACTCACATGCATTTCTCTCAAAGAGAAGCACTCTGTTCCAACACTTCAATTCACTGCACGAAGGGAATGGAGTGTTGCTTCACTTTCTAAATGCTGTCCTTTCAGAGAAAATCACTTTCCTTTGCAAGTGCCTTAAGCTACTTAAAAGCATTCAACAGAAACTCAGATGCGTTTCTCTGAAAGAGAAGCAGTCTGTTTCAACACTTCAATTCACTGTGCGAAGTGAATGGAGTGTTTCTTCACTTTCTAAATGCTGTCCAATCAGAGAAAATCACTTTCCTTTGAAAGTGCCTTAAGCTACTTGCAAGCCTTAGGAAGAAACTCACATGCGTTTCTCTGAAAGAGAAGCAGACTGTTCCAACACTTCAATTCACTGTGCGAAGTGAATGGAGTGTTGCTTCACTTTCTCAATGCTGTCCTTTCAGAGAAAATCACGTTCCTTTGAAATTGCCTTAAGCTACTTACAAGCATTCACCAGAAACACACATGTGTTTCTCTGAAAGAGTAGCAATATGTTCCAACACTTCAATTCACTGTGCGAAGTGAGTGGAGTGTTGCTTCACTTTCTAAATTATGTCCTTTCAGAGAAAATCACTTTCCTTTGAAAGTGCCTTAAGCAACTTGCAAGCATTCACAAGAAACACTAATGCGTTTATATGAAAGAGAAGCACTCTGTTCCAACACTTCAATTCACTGCACGAAGGGAATGGAGTGTTGCTTCACTTTCTAAATGCTGTCCTTTCAGAGAAAATCACTTTCCTTTGAAAGTGCCTTCAGCTACTTACAAGCATTAGGAAGAAACTCACATGCGTTTCTCTGAAAGAGAAGCAGTCTGTTCCAACACTTCAATTCACTGTGCGAAGTGAATGGAGTGTTGTATCACTTTCTAAATTCTGTCCTTTCAGAGAAAATCACTTTCCTTTGAACGTGCCTTAAGCTACTTGCAAGCATTAGGAAGAAACTCACATGCGTTTCTCTGAAAGAGAAGCAGTCTGTTCCAACACTTCAATTCACTGTGCGAATTGAATGGAGTGTTGCTTCACTTTCTAAATGCTGTCCTTTCAGAGAAAATCACTTTCCTTTGAAAGTGCCTTAAGCTACTTACAAGCATTCACCAGAAACTCACATGCGTTTCTCTGAAAGAGAAGCAGTCTGTTCCAACACTTCAATTCACTGTGCGAAGTGAATGGAGTGTTGCTTCACTTTCTAAATGCTGTCCTTTCAGAGAAAATCCCTTTCCTTTGAAAGTGCCTTAAGCTACTTGCAAGCATTAGGAAGAAACTCACATGCGTTTCTCTGAAAGGGAAGCAGACTGTTCCAACACTTCAATTCACTGTGCGATGTGAATGGAGTGTTGCTTCACTTTCTAAATGCTGTCCTTTCAGAGAAAATCACTTTTGTTTGAAAGTGCCTTAAGCAACTTTCAAGCATTCACAAGAAATTCACATGCATTTCTCTGAAAGAGAAGCCTTCTATTCCAACACTTCAATTCACTGTGCGAAGTGAATGGAGTGTTGCTTCACTTTCTCAATGCTGTCCTTTCAGAGAAAATCACGTTCCTTTGAAATTGCCTTAAGCTACTTACAAGCATTCACCAGAAACACACATGTGTTTCTCTGAAAGAGAAGCAATATGTTCCAACACTTCAATTCACTGTGCGAAGTGAATGGAGTGTTGCTTCACTTTCTAAATTATGTCCTTTCAGAGAAAATCACTTTCCTTTGAAAGTGCCTTAAGCAACTTGCAAGCATTCACAAGAAACACTAATGCGTTTATATGAAAGAGAAGCACTCTGTTCCAACACTTCAATTCACTGCACGAAGGGAATGGAGTGTTGCTTCACTTTCTAAATGCTGTCCTTTCAGAGAAAATCACTTTCCTTTGAAAGTGCCTTCAGCTACTTACAAGCATTAGGAAGAAACTCACATGCGTTTCTCTGAAAGAGAAGCAGTCCGTTCCAACACTTCAATTCACTGTGCGAAGTGAATGGAGTGTTGCTTCACTTTCTAAATGCTGTCCTTTCAGAGAAAATCACTTTCCTTTGAAAGTGCCTTAAGCTACTTAAAAGCATTCACCAGAAACTCACATGCGTTTCTCTGAAAGAGAAGCAGTCTGTTCCAACACTTCAATTCACTGTGCGAAGTGAATGGAGTGTTGCCTCACTTTCTAAATGCTGTCCTTTCAGAGAAAATCACTTTCCATTGAAAGTGCCTTAAACTACTTTCAAGCATTCACAAAAAACTCACATGCGTTTCTCTGAAAGAGAAGCAGACTGTTCCAACACTTCAATTCACTGTGCGAAGTGAATGGAGTGTTGCTTCACTTTCTAAATGCTGTCCTTTCAGAGAAAATCCCTTTCCTTTGAATGTGCCTTAAGCTACTTACAAGCATTCAAAAGAAACTCACATGCATTTCTCTGAAAGAGAAGCAATCTGTTCCAACACTTCAAATCTCTGTGCGAAGTGAATGAGTGTTGCTTCACTTTCTAAATGCTGTCCTTTCAGAGAAAATCACTTTCCTTTGAATGTGCCTTAAGCTACTTACAAGCATTCAAAAGAAACTCACATGCATTTCTCTCAAAGAGAAGCACTCTGTTCCAACACTTCAATTCACTGCACGAAGGGAATGGAGTGTTGCTTCACTTTCTAAATGCTGTCCAATCAGAGAAAATCACTTTCCTTTGAAAGTGCCTTAAGCTACTTGCAAGCCTTAGGAAGAAACTCACATGCGTTTCTCTGAAAGAGAAGCATCTGTTCCAACACTTCAATTCACTGTGCGAAGTGAATGGAGTGTTGCTTCACTTTCTAAATGCTGTCCTTTCAGAGAAAATCACTTTCCTTTGAAAGTGCCTTAAACTACTTTCAAGCATTCACAAAAAAATCACATGCTTTTCTCTGAAAGAGAAGCAGTCTGTTCCAACACTTCAATTCACAGTGCGAAGTGAATGGAGTGTTGCTTCAGTTTCTAAATGCTATCCTTTCAGAGAAAATCACTTTCCTTTGAAAGTGCCTTAAGCTACTTGCAAGCATTAGGAAGAAACTCACATGCGTTTCTCTGAAAGAGAAGCAGACTGTTCCAACACTTCAATTCACTGTGCGAAGTGAATGGAGTGTTGCTTCACTTTCTCAATGCTGTCCTTTCAGAGAAAATCACGTTCCTTTGAAATTGCCTTAAGCTACTTACAAGCATTCACCAGAAACACACATGTGTTTCTCTGAAAGAGAAGCAATATGTTCCAACACTTCAATTCACTGTGCGAAGTGAGTGGAGTGTTGCTTCACTTTCTAAATTATGTCCTTTCAGAGAAAATCACTTTCCTTTGAAAGTGCCTTAATCAACTTGCAAGCATTCACAAGAAACACTAATGCGTTTATATGAAAGAGAAGCACTCTGTTCCAACACTTCAATTCACTGCACGAAGGGAATGGAGTGTGGCTTCACTTTCTAAATGCTGTCCTTTCAGAGAAAATCACTTTCCTTTGAAAGTGCCTTCAGCTACTTACAAGCATTAGGAAGAAACTCACATGCGTTTCTCTGAAAGAGAAGCAGTCTGTTCCAACACTTCAATTCACTGTGCGAAGTGAATGGAGTGTTGTATCACTTTCTAAATTCTGTCCTTTCAGAGAAAATCACTTTCCTTTGAACGTGCCTTAAGCTACTTGCAAGCATTAGGAAGAAACTCACATGCGTTTCTCTGAAAGAGAAGCAGTCCGTTCCAACACTTCAATTCACTGTGCGAAGTGAATGGAGTGTTGCTTCACTTTCTAAATGCTGTCCTTTCAGAGAAAATCACTTTCCTTTGAAAGTGCCTTAAGCTACTTAAAAGCATTCACCAGAAACTCACATGCGTTTCTCTGAAAGAGAAGCAGTCTGTTCCAACACTTCAATTCACTGTGCGAAGTGAATGGAGTGTTGCCTCACTTTCTAAATGCTGTCCTTTCAGAGAAAATCACTTTCCATTGAAAGTGCCTTAAACTACTTTCAAGCATTCACAAAAAACTCACATGCGTTTCTCTGAAAGAGAAGCAGACTGTTCCAACACTTCAATTCACTGTGCGAAGTGAATGGAGTGTTGCTTCACTTTCTAAATGCTGTCCTTTCAGAGAAAATCCCTTTCCTTTGAATGTGCCTTAAGCTACTTACAAGCATTCAAAAGAAACTCACATGCATTTCTCTCAAAGAGAAGCACTCTGTTCCAACACTTCAATTCACTGCACGAAGGGAATGGAGTGTTGCTTCACTTTCTAAATGCTGTCCTTTCAGAGAAAATCACTTTCCTTTGCAAGTGCCTTAAGCTACTTAAAAGCATTCAACAGAAACTCAGATGCGTTTCTCTGAAAGAGAAGCAGTCTGTTTCAACACTTCAATTCACTGTGCGAAGTGAATGGAGTGTTTCTTCACTTTCTAAATGCTGTCCAATCAGAGAAAATCACTTTCCTTTGAAAGTGCCTTAAGCTACTTGCAAGCCTTAGGAAGAAACTCACATGCGTTTCTCTGAAAGAGAAGCAGACTGTTCCAACACTTCAATTCACTGTGCGAAGTGAATGGAGTGTTGCTTCACTTTCTCAATGCTGTCCTTTCAGAGAAAATCACGTTCCTTTGAAATTGCCTTAAGCTACTTACAAGCATTCACCAGAAACACACATGTGTTTCTCTGAAAGAGAAGCAATATGTTCCAACACTTCAATTCACTGTGCGAAGTGAGTGGAGTGTTGCTTCACTTTCTAAATTATGTCCTTTCAGAGAAAATCACTTTCCTTTGAAAGTGCCTTAAGCAACTTGCAAGCATTCACAAGAAACACTAATGCGTTTATATGAAAGAGAAGCACTCTGTTCCAACACTTCAATTCACTGCACGAAGGGAATGGAGTGTTGCTTCACTTTCTAAATGCTGTCCTTTCAGAGAAAATCACTTTCCTTTGAAAGTGCCTTCAGCTACTTACAAGCATTAGGAAGAAACTCACATGCGTTTCTCTGAAAGAGAAGCAGTCTGTTCCAACACTTCAATTCACTGTGCGAAGTGAATGGAGTGTTGTATCACTTTCTAAATTCTGTCCTTTCAGAGAAAATCACTTTCCTTTGAACGTGCCTTAAGCTACTTGCAAGCATTAGGAAGAAACTCACATGCGTTTCTCTGAAAGAGAAGCAGTCTGTTCCAACACTTCAATTCACTGTGCGAATTGAATGGAGTGTTGCTTCACTTTCTAAATGCTGTCCTTTCAGAGAAAATCACTTTCCTTTGAAAGTGCCTTAAGCTACTTACAAGCATTCACCAGAAACTCACATGCGTTTCTCTGAAAGAGAAGCAGTCTGTTCCAACACTTCAATTCACTGTGCGAAGTGAATGGAGTGTTGCTTCACTTTCTAAATGCTGTCCTTTCAGAGAAAATCCCTTTCCTTTGAAAGTGCCTTAAGCTACTTGCAAGCATTAGGAAGAAACTCACATGCGTTTCTCTGAAAGGGAAGCAGACTGTTCCAACACTTCAATTCACTGTGCGATGTGAATGGAGTGTTGCTTCACTTTCTAAATGCTGTCCTTTCAGAGAAAATCACTTTTGTTTGAAAGTGCCTTAAGCAACTTTCAAGCATTCACAAGAAATTCACATGCATTTCTCTGAAAGAGAAGCCTTCTATTCCAACACTTCAATTCACTGTGCGAAGTGAATGGAGTGTTGCTTCACTTTCTCAATGCTGTCCTTTCAGAGAAAATCATGTTCCTTTGAAATTGCCTTAAGCTACTTACAAGCATTCACCAGAAACACACATGTGTTTCTCTGAAAGAGAAGCAGACTGTTCCAACACTTCAATTCACTGTGCGAAGTGAATGGAGTGTTGCTTCACTTTCTAAATTATGTCCTTTCAGAGAAAATCACTTTCCTTTGAAAGTGCCTTAAGCAACTTGCAAGCATTCACAAGAAACACTAATGCGTTTATATGAAAGAGAAGCACTCTGTTCCAACACTTCAATTCACTGCACGAAGGGAATGGAGTGTTGCTTCACTTTCTAAATACTGTCCTTTCAGAGAAAATCACTTTCCTTTGAAAGTGCCTTCAGCTACTTACAAGCATTAGGAAGAAACTCACATGCGTTTCTCTGAAAGAGAAGCAGTCCGTTCCAACACTTCAATTCACTGTGCAAAGTGAATGGAGTGTTGCTTCACTTTCTAAATGCTGTCCTTTCAGAGAAAATCACTTTCCTTTGAAAGTGCCTTAAGCTACTTAAAAGCATTCACCAGAAACTCACATGCGTTTCTCTGAAAGAGAAGCAGTCTGTTCCAACACTTCAATTCACTGTGCGAAGTGAATGGAGTGTTGCCTCACTTTCTAAATGCTGTCCTTTCAGAGAAAATCACTTTCCATTGAAAGTGCCTTAAACTACTTTCAAGCATTCACAAAAAACTCACATGCGTTTCTCTGAAAGAGAAGCAGACTGTTCCAACACTTCAATTCACTGTGCGAAGTGAATGGAGTGTTGCTTCACTTTCTAAATGCTGTCCTTTCAGAGAAAATCCCTTTCCTTTGAATGTGCCTTAAGCTACTTACAAGCATTCAAAAGAAACTCACATGCATTTCTCTGAAAGAGAAGCAATCTGTTCCAACACTTCAAATCTCTGTGCGAAGTGAATGAGTGTTGCTTCACTTTCTAAATGCTGTCCTTTCAGAGAAAATCACTTTCCTTTGAATGTGCCTTAAGCTACTTACAAGCATTCAAAAGAAACTCACATGCATTTCTCTCAAAGAGAAGCACTCTGTTCCAACACTTCAATTCACTGCACGAAGGGAATGGAGTGTTGCTTCACTTTCTAAATGCTGTCCTTTCAGAGGAAATCACTTTCCTTTGCAAGTGCCTTAAGCTACTTAAAAGCATTCAACAGAAACTCAGATGCGCTTCTCTGAAAGAGAAGCAGTCTGTTTCAACACTTCAATTCACTGTGCGAAGTGAATGGAGTGTTTCTTCACTTTCTAAATGCTGTCCAATCAGAGAAAATCACTTTCCTTTGAAAGTGCCTTAAGCTACTTGCAAGCCTTAGGAAGAAACTCACATGCGTTTCTCTGAAAGAGAAGCATCTGTTCCAACACTTCAATTCACTGTGCGAAGTGAATGGAGTGTTGCTTCACTTTCTAAATGCTGTCCTTTCAGAGAAAATCACTTTCCTTTGAAAGTGCCTTAAACTACTTTCAAGCATTCACAAAAAAATCACATGCTTTTCACTGAAAGAGAAGCAGTCTGTTCCAACACTTCAATTCACAGTGCGAAGTGAATGGAGTGTTGCTTCAGTTTCTAAATGCTATCCTTTCAGAGAAAATCACTTTCCTTTGAAAGTGCCTTAAGCTACTTGCAAGCATTAGGAAGAAACTCACATGCGTTTCTCTGAAAGAGAAGCAGACTGTTCCAACACTTCAATTCACTGTGCGAAGTGAATGGAGTGTTGCTTCACTTTCTCAATGCTGTCCTTTCAGAGAAAATCACGTTCCTTTGAAATTGCCTTAAGCTACTTACAAGCATTCACCAGAAACACACATGTGTTTCTCTGAAAGAGAAGCAATATGTTCCAACACTTCAAATCACTGTGCGAAGTGAGTGGAGTGTTGCTTCACTTTCTAAATTATGTCCTTTCAGAGAAAATCACTTTCCTTTGAAAGTGCCTTAAGCAACTTGCAAGCATTCACAAGAAACACTAATGCGTTTATATGAAAGAGAAGCACTCTGTTCCAACACTTCAATTCACTGCACGAAGGGAATGGAGTGTGGCTTCACTTTCTAAATGCTGTCCTTTCAGAGAAAATCACTTTCCTTTGAAAGTGCCTTCAGCTACTTACAAGCATTAGGAAGAAACTCACATGCGTTTCTCTGAAAGAGAAGCAGTCTGTTCCAACACTTCAATTCACTGTGCGAAGTGAATGGAGTGTTGTATCACTTTCTAAATTCTGTCCTTTCAGAGAAAATCACTTTCCTTTGAACGTGCCTTAAGCTACTTGCAAGCATTAGGAAGAAACTCACATGCGTTTCTCTGAAAGAGAAGCAGTCTGTTCCAACACTTCAATTCACTGTGCGAATTGAATGGAGTGTTGCTTCACTTTCTAAATGCTGTCCTTTCAGAGAAAATCACTTTCCTTTGAAAGTGCCTTAAGCTACTTACAAGCATTCACCAGAAACTCACATGCGTTTCTCTGAAAGAGAAGCAGTCTGTTCCAACACTTCAATTCACTGTGCGAAGTGAATGGAGTGTTGCTTCACTTTCTAAATGCTGTCCTTTCAGAGAAAATCCCTTTCCTTTGAAAGTGCCTTAAGCTACTTGCAAGCATTAGGAAGAAACTCACATGCGTTTCTCTGAAAGGGAAGCAGACTGTTCCAACACTTCAATTCACTGTGCGATGTGAATGGAGTGTTGCTTCACTTTCTAAATGCTGTCCTTTCAGAGAAAATCACTTTTGTTTGAAAGTGCCTTAAGCAACTTTCAAGCATTCACAAGAAATCCACATGCATTTCTCTGAAAGAGAAGCCTTCTATTCCAACACTTCAATTCACTGTGCGAAGTGAATGGAGTGTTGCTTCACTTTCTCAATGCTGTCCTTTCAGAGAAAATCACGTTCCTTTGAAATTGCCTTAAGCTACTTACAAGCATTCACCAGAAACACACATGTGTTTCTCTGAAAGAGAAGCAATATGTTCCAACACTTCAATTCACTGTGCGAAGTGAATGGAGTGTTGCTTCACTTTCTAAATTATGTCCTTTCAGAGAAAATCACTTTCCTTTGAAAGTGCCTTAAGCAACTTGCAAGCATTCACAAGAAACACTAATGCGTTTATATGAAAGAGAAGCACTCTGTTCCAACACTTCAATTCACTGCACGAAGGGAATGGAGTGTTGCATCACTTTCTAAATGCTGTCCTTTCAGAGAAAATCACTTTCCTTTGAAAGTGCCTTCAGCTACTTACAAGCATTAGGAAGAAACTCACATGCGTTTCTCTGAAAGAGAAGCAGTCTGTTCCAACACTTCCATTCACTGTGCGAATTGAATGGAGTGTTGCATCACTTTCTAAATTCTGTCCTTTCAGAGAAAATCACTTTCCTCTGAACGTGCCTTAAGCTACTTGCAAGCATTCACCAGAAACTCACATGCGTTTCTCTGAAAGAGAAGCAGTCTGTTCCAACACTTCAATTCACTGTGTGAAGTGAATGGAGTGTTGCTTCACTTTCTAAATGCTGTCCTTTCAGAGAAAATCACTTTTGTTTGAAAGTGCCTTAAGCTACTTGCAAGCATTAGGAAGAAACTCACATGCGTTTCTCTGAAAGAGAAGCAGTATGTTCCAACACTTCAATTCACTGTGCGATGTGAATGGAGTGTTACTTCACTTTCTAAATGCTGTCCTTTCAGAGAAAATCACTTTCCTTTGAAAGTGCCTTAAGCTACTTTCTAGCATTCACAGGAAACACACATGCGTTTCTCTGAAAGAGAAGCAGTCGGTTCCAACACTTCAATTCACTGTGCGAAGTGAATGGAGTGTTGCTTCACTTTCTAAATGCTGTCCTTTCAGAGAAAATCACTTTCCTTTGATAGTGCCTTAAGCTACTTGCAAGCATTAGGAAGAAACTCACATGCGTTTCTCTGAAAGAGAAGCAGTCTGTTCCAACACTTCAATTCACTGTGTGAAGTGAATAGAGTGTTGCCTCACTTTCCAAATGCTGTCCTTTCAGAGAAAATCACTTTCCTTTGAAAGTGCCTTAAGCTACTTACAAGCATTCACCAGAAACTCACATGCGTTTCTCTGAAAGAGAAGCAGTCTGTTCCAACACTTCAATTCACTGTGCGAAGTGAATGGAGTGTTGCTTCACTTTCTAAATGCTGTCCTTTCAGAGAAAATCACTTTCCTTTGAAAGTGCCTTAAACTACTTTCAAGCATTCACAAAAAACTCACATGCGTTTCTCTTAAAGAGAAGCAGTCTGTTCCAATACTTCAATTCACTGTGCGAAGTGAATGGAGTGTTGCTTCAGTTTCTAAATGCTGTCCTTTCAGAGAAAATCACTTTCCTTTGAAAGTGCCTTAAGAAACTTGCAAGCATTCACAAGAAACTCACATGCGTTTCTCTGAAAGAGAAGCAGTCTGTTCCAACACTTCAATTCACTGTGCTAAGTGAATGGAGTGTTGCTTCACTTTCTAAATGCTGTCCTTTCAGAGAAAATCACTTTCCTTTGAAAGGGCCTTAAGCTACTTACAAGCATTCACCAGAAACTCACATGTGTTTCTCTGAAAGAGAAGCAGTCTGTTCCAATACTTCAATTCACTGTGCGAAGTGAATGGAGTGTTGCTTCACTTTCTAAATGCTGTCCTTTCAGAGAAAATCACTTTCTTTTGAAAGTGCATTAAGCTACTTACAAGCATTCACCAGAAACTCACATGCGTTTCTCTGAAAGAGAAGCAGTCTGTTCCAACACTTCAATTCACTGTGCGAAGTGAATGGAGTGTTGCTTCACTTTCTAAATGCTGTCCTTTCAGAGAAAATCACTTTCCTTTGAAAGTGCCTTAAGCTACTTGCAAGCATTAGGAAGAAACTCACATGCGTTTCTCTGAAAGAGAAGCAGTCTGTTCCAACACTTCAATTCACTGTGCGAAGTGAATGGAGTGTTGCTTCACTTTCTAAATGCTGTCCTTTCAGAGAAAATCACTTTCCTTTGATAGTGCCTTAAGCTACTTGCAAGCATTAGGAAGAAACTCACATGCGTTTCTCTGAAAGAGAAGCAGTCTGTTCCAACACTTCAATACACTGTGTGAAGTGAATAGAGTGTTGCCTCACTTTCTAAATGCTGTCCTTTCAGAGAAAATCACTTTCCTTTGAAAGTGCCTTAAGCTACTTACAAGCATTTAACAGAAACTCACGTGCGTTTCTCTGAAAGAGAAGCAGTCTGTTCCAACACTTCAATTCACTGTGCGAAGTGAATGGAGTGTTGCTTCACTTTCTAAATGCTGTTCTTTCAGAGAAAATCACTTTCTTTTGAAAGTGCCTTAAGCTACTTGCAAGCATTAGGAAGAAACTCACATGCGTTTCTCTGAAAGAGAAGCAGTCCGTTCCAACACTTCAATTCACTGTGCGAAGTGAATGGAGTGTTGCTTCACTTTCTAAATGCTGTCTTTTCAGAGAAAATCACTTTCCTTTGAAAGTGCCTTAAGCTACTTGCAAGCATTAGGAAGAAACTCACATGCGTTTCTCTGAAAGAGAAGCAGTCTGTTCCAACACTTCAATTCACTGTGCGAAGTGAGTGGAGTGTTGCCTCACTTTCTAAATGCTGTCCTTTCAGAGAAAATCACTTTCCATTGAAAGTGCCTTAAACTACTTTCAAGCATTCACAAAAACTCACATGCGTTTCTCTGAAAGAGAAGCAGACTGTTCCAACACTTCAATTCACTGTGCGAAGTGAATGGAGTGTTGCTTCACTTTCTAAATGCTGTCCTTTCAGAGAAAATCCCTTTCCTTTGAATGTGCCTTAAGCTACTTACAAGCATTCAACAGAAATTCACATGCATTTCTCTGAAAGAGAAGCAATCTGTTCCAACACTTCAATTCTCCGTGCGAAGTGAATGGAGTGTTGCTTCACTTTCTAAGTGCTGTCCTTTCAGAGAAAATCACTTTCCTTTGAAAGTGCCTTAAGCAACTTGCAAGCATTCACAAGAAACCCTAATGCGTTTCTATGAAAGAGAAGCACTCTGTTCCAACACTTCAATTCACTGCACGAAGGGAATGGAGTGTTGCTTCACTTTCTAAATGCTGTCCTTTCAGAGAATGTCACTTTCCTTTGAAAGTGCCTTAAGCTACTTGCAAGCATTAGGAAGAAACTCACATGCGTTTCTCTGAAAGAGAAGCAGACTGTTCCAACACTTCAATTCACTGTGCGAAGTGAATGGAGTGTTGCTTCACTTTCTAAATGCTGTCCTTTCAGAGAAAATCACTTTCCTTTGAAAGTGCCTTAAGCTACTTTCTGGCATTCACAGGAAACACACATGCGTTTCTCTGAAAGAGAAGCAATCTGTTCCAACACTTCAATTCACTGTGTGAAGTGAATGGAGTGTTGACTCACTTTCTAAATGCTGTCCTTTCAGAGAAAATCACTTTCCTTTGAAAGTGCCTTCAGCTACTTACAAGCATTAGGAAGAAACTCACATGCGTTTCTCTGAAAGAGAAGCAGTCTGTTCCAACACTTCAATTCACTGTGCGAAGTGAATGGAGTGTTGTATCACTTTCTAAATTCTGTCCTTTCAGAGAAAATCACTTTCCTTTGAACGTGCCTTAAGCTACTTGCAAGCATTAGGAAGAAACTCACATGCGTTTCTCTGAAAGAGACGCTGTCTGTTCCAACACTTCAATTCACTGTGCGAATTGAATGGAGTGTTGCTTCACTTTCTAAATGCTGTCCTTTCAGAGAAAATCACTTTCCTTTGAAAGTGCCTTAAGCTACTTACAAGCATTCACCAGAAACTCACATGCGTTTCTCTGAAAGAGAAGCAGTCTGTTCCAACACTTCAATTCACTGTGCGAAGTGAATGGAGTGTTGCTTCACTTTCTAAATGCTGTCCTTTCAGAGAAAATCCCTTTCCTTTGAAAGTGCCTTAAGCTACTTGCAAGCATTAGGAAGAAACTCACATGCGTTTCTCTGAAAGGGAAGCAGACTGTTCCAACACTTCAATTCACTGTGCGATGTGAATGGAGTGTTGCTTCACTTTCTAAATGCTGTCCTTTCAGAGAAAATCACTTTTGTTTGAAAGTGCCTTAAGCAACTTTCAAGCATTCACAAGAAATTCACATGCATTTCTCTGAAAGAGAAGCCTTCTATTCCAACACTTCAATTCACTGTGCGAAGTGAATGGAGTGTTGCTTCACTTTCTCAATGCTGTCCTTTCAGAGAAAATCACGTTCCTTTGAAATTGCCTTAAGCTACTTACAAGCATTCACCAGAAACACACATGTGTTTCTCTGAAAGAGAAGCAATATGTTCCAACACTTCAATTCACTGTGCGAAGTGAATGGAGTGTTGCTTCACTTTCTAAATTATGTCCTTTCAGAGAAAATCACTTTCCTTTGAAAGTGCCTTAAGCAACTTGCAAGCATTCACAAGAAACACTAATGCGTTTATTTGAAAGAGAAGCACTCTGTTCCAACACTTCAATTCACTGCACGAAGGGAATGGAGTGTTGCTTCACTTTCTAAATGCTGTCCTTTCAGAGAAAATCACTTTCCTTTGAAAGTGCCTTCAGCTACTTACAAGCATTAGGAAGAAACTCACATGCGTTTCTCTGAAAGAGAAGCAGTCCGTTCCAACACTTCAATTCACTGTGCGAAGTGAATGGAGTGTTGCTTTACTTTCTAAATGCTGTCGTTTCAGAGAAAATCACTTTCCTTTGAAAGTGCCTTAAGCTACTTAAAAGCATTCACCAGAAACTCACATGCGTTTCTCTGAAAGAGAAGCAGTCTGTTCCAACACTTCAATTCACTGTGCGAAGTGAATGGAGTGTTGCCTCACTTTCTAAATGCTGTCCTTTCAGAGAAAATCACTTTCCATTGAAAGTGCCTTAAACTACTTTCAAGCATTCACAAAAAACTCACATGCGTTTCTCTGAAAGAGAAGCAGACTGTTCCAACACTTCAATTCACTGTGCGAAGTGAATGGAGTGTTGCTTCACTTTCTAAATGCTGTCCTTTCAGAGAAAATCCCTTTCCTTTGAATGTGCCTTAAGCTACTTACAAGCATTCAAAAGAAACTCACATGCATTTCTCTGAAAGAGAAGCAATCTGTTCCAACACTTCAAATCTCTGTGCGAAGTGAATGAGTGTTGCTTCACTTTCTAAATGCTGTCCTTTCAGAGAAAATCACTTTCCTTTGAATGTGCCTTAAGCTACTTACAAGCATTCAAAAGAAACTCACATGCATTTCTCTCAAAGAGAAGCACTCTGTTCCAACACTTCAATTCACTGCACGAAGGGAATGGAGTGTTGCTTCACTTTCTAAATGCTGTCCTTTCAGAGAAAATCACTTTCCTTTGCAAGTGCCTTAAGCTACTTAAAAGCATTCAACAGAAACTCAGATGCGTTTCTCTGAAAGAGAAGCAGTCTGTTTCAACACTTCAATTCACTGTGCGAAGTGAATGGAGTGTTTCTTCACTTTCTAAATGCTGTCCAATCAGAGAAAATCACTTTCCTTTGAAAGTGCCTTAAGCTACTTGCAAGCCTTAGGAAGAAACTCACATGCGTTTCTCTGAAAGAGAAGCATCTGTTCCAACACTTCAATTCACTGTGCGAAGTGAATGGAGTGTTGCCTCACTTTCTAAATGCTGTCCTTTCAGAGAAAATCACTTTCCATTGAAAGTGCCTTAAACTACTTTCAAGCATTCACAAAAAACTCACATGCGTTTCTCTGAAAGAGAAGCAGACTGTTCCAACACTTCAATTCACTGTGCGAAGTGAATGGAGTGTTGCTTCACTTTCTAAATGCTGTCCTTTCAGAGAAAATCCCTTTCCTTTGAATGTGCCTTAAGCTACTTACAAGCATTCAAAAGAAACTCACATGCATTTCTCTGAAAGAGAAGCAATCTGTTCCAACACTTCAAATCTCTGTGCGAAGTGAATGAGTGTTGCTTCACTTTCTAAATGCTGTCCTTTCAGAGAAAATCACTTTCCTTTGAATGTGCCTTAAGCTACTTACAAGCATTCAAAAGAAACTCACATGCATTTCTCTCAAAGAGAAGCACTCTGTTCCAACACTTCAATTCACTGCACGAAGGGAATGGAGTGTTGCTTCACTTTCTAAATGCTGTCCTTTCAGAGAAAATCACTTTCCTTTGAAAGTGCCTTAAGCTACTTAAAAGCATTCAACGGAAACTCAGATGCGTTTCTCTGAAAGAGAAGCAGTCTGTTTCAACACTTCAATTCACTGTGCGAAGTGAATGGAGTGTTGCTTCACTTTCTAAATGCTGTCCTTTCAGAGAAAATCACTTTCCTTTGAAAGTGCCTTCAGCTACTTACAAGCATTAGGAAGAAACTCACATGCGTTTCTCTGAAAGAGAAGCAGTCCGTTCCAACACTTCAATTCACTGTGCGAAGTGAATGGAGTGTTGCTTTACTTTCTAAATGCTGTCCTTTCAGAGAAAATCACTTTCCTTTGAAAGTGCCTTAAGCTACTTAAAAGCATTCACCAGAAACTCACATGCGTTTCTCTGAAAGAGAAGCAGTCTGTTCCAACACTTCAATTCACTGTGCGAAGTGAATGGAGTGTTGCTTCACTTTCTAAATGCTGTCCTTTCAGAGAAAATCACTTTCCTTTGAAAGGGCCTTAAGCTACTTACAAGCATTCACCAGAAACTCACATGTGTTTCTCTGAAAGAGAAGCAGTCTGTTCCAATACTTCAATTCACTGTGCGAAGTGAATGGAGTGTTGCTTCACTTTCTAAATGCTGTCCTTTCAGAGAAAATCACTTTCTTTTGAAAGTGCATTAAGCTACTTACAAGCATTCACCAGAAACTCACATGCGTTTCTCTGAAAGAGAAGCAGTCTGTTCCAACACTTCAATTCACTGTGCGAAGTGAATGGAGTGTTGCTTCACTTTCTAAATGCTGTCCTTTCAGAGAAAATCACTTTCCTTTGAAAGTGCCTTAAGCTACTTGCAAGCATTAGGAAGAAACTCACATGCGTTTCTCTGAAAGAGAAGCAGTCTGTTCCAACACTTCAATTCACTGTGCGAAGTGAATGGAGTGTTGCTTCACTTTCTAAATGCTGTCCTTTCAGAGAAAATCACTTTCCTTTGATAGTGCCTTAAGCTACTTGCAAGCATTAGGAAGAAACTCACATGCGTTTCTCTGAAAGAGAAGCAGTCTGTTCCAACACTTCAATACACTGTGTGAAGTGAATAGAGTGTTGCCTCACTTTCTAAATGCTGTCCTTTCAGAGAAAATCACTTTCCTTTGAAAGTGCCTTAAGCTACTTACAAGCATTTAACAGAAACTCACGTGCGTTTCTCTGAAAGAGAAGCAGTCTGTTCCAACACTTCAATTCACTGTGCGAAGTGAATGGAGTGTTGCTTCACTTTCTAAATGCTGTTCTTTCAGAGAAAATCACTTTCTTTTGAAAGTGCCTTAAGCTACTTGCAAGCATTAGGAAGAAACTCACATGCGTTTCTCTGAAAGAGAAGCAGTCCGTTCCAACACTTCAATTCACTGTGCGAAGTGAATGGAGTGTTGCTTCACTTTCTAAATGCTGTCTTTTCAGAGAAAATCACTTTCCTTTGAAAGTGCCTTAAGCTACTTGCAAGCATTAGGAAGAAACTCACATGCGTTTCTCTGAAAGAGAAGCAGTCTGTTCCAACACTTCAATTCACTGTGCGAAGTGAGTGGAGTGTTGCCTCACTTTCTAAATGCTGTCCTTTCAGAGAAAATCACTTTCCATTGAAAGTGCCTTAAACTACTTTCAAGCATTCACAAAAACTCACATGCGTTTCTCTGAAAGAGAAGCAGACTGTTCCAACACTTCAATTCACTGTGCGAAGTGAATGGAGTGTTGCTTCACTTTCTAAATGCTGTCCTTTCAGAGAAAATCCCTTTCCTTTGAATGTGCCTTAAGCTACTTACAAGCATTCAACAGAAATTCACATGCATTTCTCTGAAAGAGAAGCAATCTGTTCCAACACTTCAATTCTCCGTGCGAAGTGAATGGAGTGTTGCTTCACTTTCTAAGTGCTGTCCTTTCAGAGAAAATCACTTTCCTTTGAAAGTGCCTTAAGCAACTTGCAAGCATTCACAAGAAACCCTAATGCGTTTCTATGAAAGAGAAGCACTCTGTTCCAACACTTCAATTCACTGCACGAAGGGAATGGAGTGTTGCTTCACTTTCTAAATGCTGTCCTTTCAGAGAATATCACTTTCCTTTGAAAGTGCCTTAAGCTACTTGCAAGCATTAGGAAGAAACTCACATGCGTTTCTCTGAAAGAGAAGCAGACTGTTCCAACACTTCAATTCACTGTGCGAAGTGAATGGAGTGTTGCTTCACTTTCTAAATGCTGTCCTTTCAGAGAAAATCACTTTCCTTTGAAAGTGCCTTAAGCTACTTTCTGGCATTCACAGGAAACACACATGCGTTTCTCTGAAAGAGAAGCAATCTGTTCCAACACTTCAATTCACTGTGTGAAGTGAATGGAGTGTTGACTCACTTTCTAAATGCTGTCCTTTCAGAGAAAATCACTTTCCTTTGAAAGTGCCTTCAGCTACTTACAAGCATTAGGAAGAAACTCACATGCGTTTCTCTGAAAGAGAAGCAGTCTGTTCCAACACTTCAATTCACTGTGCGAAGTGAATGGAGTGTTGTATCACTTTCTAAATTCTGTCCTTTCAGAGAAAATCACTTTCCTTTGAACGTGCCTTAAGCTACTTGCAAGCATTAGGAAGAAACTCACATGCGTTTCTCTGAAAGAGAAGCAGTCTGTTCCAACACTTCAATTCACTGTGCGAATTGAATGGAGTGTTGCTTCACTTTCTAAATGCTGTCCTTTCAGAGAAAATCACTTTCCTTTGAAAGTGCCTTAAGCTACTTACAAGCATTCACCAGAAACTCACATGCGTTTCTCTGAAAGAGAAGCAGTCTGTTCCAACACTTCAATTCACTGTGCGAAGTGAATGGAGTGTTGCTTCACTTTCTAAATGCTGTCCTTTCAGAGAAAATCCCTTTCCTTTGAAAGTGCCTTAAGCTACTTGCAAGCATTAGGAAGAAACTCACATGCGTTTCTCTGAAAGGGAAGCAGACTGTTCCAACACTTCAATTCACTGTGCGATGTGAATGGAGTGTTGCTTCACTTTCTAAATGCTGTCCTTTCAGAGAAAATCACTTTTGTTTGAAAGTGCCTTAAGCAACTTTCAAGCATTCACAAGAAATTCACATGCATTTCTCTGAAAGAGAAGCCTTCTATTCCAACACTTCAATTCACTGTGCGAAGTGAATGGAGTGTTGCTTCACTTTCTCAATGCTGTCCTTTCAGAGAAAATCACGTTCCTTTGAAATTGCCTTAAGCTACTTACAAGCATTCACCAGAAACACACATGTGTTTCTCTGAAAGAGAAGCAATATGTTCCAACACTTCAATTCACTGTGCGAAGTGAATGGAGTGTTGCTTCACTTTCTAAATTATGTCCTTTCAGAGAAAATCACTTTCCTTTGAAAGTGCCTTAAGCAACTTGCAAGCATTCACAAGAAACACTAATGCGTTTATTTGAAAGAGAAGCACTCTGTTCCAACACTTCAATTCACTGCACGAAGGGAATGGAGTGTTGCTTCACTTTCTAAATGCTGTCCTTTCAGAGAAAATCACTTTCCTTTGAAAGTGCCTTCAGCTACTTACAAGCATTAGGAAGAAACTCACATGCGTTTCTCTGAAAGAGAAGCAGTCCGTTCCAACACTTCAATTCACTGTGCGAAGTGAATGGAGTGTTGCTTTACTTTCTAAATGCTGTCCTTTCAGAGAAAATCACTTTCCTTTGAAAGTGCCTTAAGCTACTTAAAAGCATTCACCAGAAACTCACATGCGTTTCTCTGAAAGAGAAGCAGTCTGTTCCAACACTTCAATTCACTGTGCGAAGTGAATGGAGTGTTGCCTCACTTTCTAAATGCTGTCCTTTCAGAGAAAATCACTTTCCATTGAAAGTGCCTTAAACTACTTTCAAGCATTCACAAAAAACTCACATGCGTTTCTCTGAAAGAGAAGCAGACTGTTCCAACACTTCAATTCACTGTGCGAAGTGAATGGAGTGTTGCTTCACTTTCTAAATGCTGTCCTTTCAGAGAAAATCCCTTTCCTTTGAATGTGCCTTAAGCTACTTACAAGCATTCAAAAGAAACTCACATGCATTTCTCTGAAAGAGAAGCAATCTGTTCCAACACTTCAAATCTCTGTGCGAAGTGAATGAGTGTTGCTTCACTTTCTAAATGCTGTCCTTTCAGAGAAAATCACTTTCCTTTGAATGTGCCTTAAGCTACTTACAAGCATTCAAAAGAAACTCACATGCATTTCTCTCAAAGAGAAGCACTCTGTTCCAACACTTCAATTCACTGCACGAAGGGAATGGAGTGTTGCTTCACTTTCTAAATGCTGTCCTTTCAGAGAAAATCACTTTCCTTTGCAAGTGCCTTAAGCTACTTAAAAGCATTCAACAGAAACTCAGATGCGTTTCTCTGAAAGAGAAGCAGTCTGTTTCAACACTTCAATTCACTGTGCGAAGTGAATGGAGTGTTTCTTCACTTTCTAAATGCTGTCCAATCAGAGAAAATCACTTTCCTTTGAAAGTGCCTTAAGCTACTTGCAAGCCTTAGGAAGAAACTCACATGCGTTTCTCTGAAAGAGAAGCATCTGTTCCAACACTTCAATTCACTGTGCGAAGTGAATGGAGTGTTGCCTCACTTTCTAAATGCTGTCCTTTCAGAGAAAATCACTTTCCATTGAAAGTGCCTTAAACTACTTTCAAGCATTCACAAAAAACTCACATGCGTTTCTCTGAAAGAGAAGCAGACTGTTCCAACACTTCAATTCACTGTGCGAAGTGAATGGACTGTTGCTTCACTTTCTAAATGCTGTCCTTTCAGAGAAAATCCCTTTCCTTTGAATGTGCCTTAAGCTACTTACAAGCATTCAAAAGAAACTCACATGCATTTCTCTGAAAGAGAAGCAATCTGTTCCAACACTTCAAATCTCTGTGCGAAGTGAATGAGTGTTGCTTCACTTTCTAAATGCTGTCCTTTCAGAGAAAATCACTTTCCTTTGAATGTGCCTTAAGCTACTTACAAGCATTCAAAAGAAACTCACATGCATTTCTCTCAAAGAGAAGCACTCTGTTCCAACACTTCAATTCACTGCACGAAGGGAATGGAGTGTTGCTTCACTTTCTAAATGCTGTCCTTTCAGAGAAAATCACTTTCCTTTGCAAGTGCCTTAAGCTACTTAAAAGCATTCAACGGAAACTCAGATGCGTTTCTCTGAAAGAGAAGCAGTCTGTTTCAACACTTCAATTCACTGTGCGAAGTGAATGGAGTGTTGCTTCACTTTCTAAATGCTGTCCTTTCAGAGAAAATCACTTTCCTTTGAAAGTGCCTTCAGCTACTTACAAGCATTAGGAAGAAACTCACATGCGTTTCTCTGAAAGAGAAGCAGTCCGTTCCAACACTTCAATTCACTGTGCGAAGTGAATGGAGTGTTGCTTTACTTTCTAAATGCTGTCCTTTCAGAGAAAATCACTTTCCTTTGAAAGTGCCTTAAGCTACTTAAAAGCATTCACCAGAAACTCACATGCGTTTCTCTGAAAGAGAAGCAGTCTGTTCCAACACTTCAATTCACTGTGCGAAGTGAATGGAGTGTTGCCTCACTTTCTAAATGCTGTCCTTTCAGAGAAAATCACTTTCCATTGAAAGTGCCTTAAACTACTTTCAAGCATTCACAAAAAACTCACATGCGTTTCTCTGAAAGAGAAGCAGACTGTTCCAACACTTCAATTCACTGTGCGAAGTGAATGGAGTGTTGCTTCACTTTCTCAATGCTGTCCTTTCAGAGAAAATCCCTTTCCTTTGAATGTGCCTTAAGCTACTTACAAGCATTCAAAAGAAACTCACATGCATTTCTCTGAAAGAGAAGCAATCTGTTCCAACACTTCAAATCTCTGTGCGAAGTGAATGAGTGTTGCTTCACTTTCTAAATGCTGTCCTTTCAGAGAAAAATCACTTTCCTTTGAATGTGCCTTAAGCTACTTACAAGCATTCAAAAGAAACTCACATGCATTTCTCTCAAAGAGAAGCACTCTGTTCCAACACTTCAATTCACTGCACGAAGGGAATGGAGTGTTGCTTCACTTTCTAAATGCTGTCCTTTCAGAGAAAATCACTTTCCTTTGCAAGTGCCTTAAGCTACTTAAAAGCATTCAACAGAAACTCAGATGCGTTTCTCTGAAAGAGAAGCAGTCTGTTTCAACACTTCAATTCACTGTGCGAAGTGAATGGAGTGTTTCTTCACTTTCTAAATGCTGTCCAATCAGAGAAAATCACTTTCCTTTGAAAGTGCCTTAAGCTACTTGCAAGCCTTAGGAAGAAACTCACATGCGTTTCTCTGAAAGAGAAGCATCTGTTCCAACACTTCAATTCACTGTGCGAAGTGAATGGAGTGTTGCCTCACTTTCTAAATGCTGTCCTTTCAGAGAAAATCACTTTCCATTGAAAGTGCCTTAAACTACTTTCAAGCATTCACAAAAAACTCACATGCGTTTCTCTGAAAGAGAAGCAGACTGTTCCAACACTTCAATTCACTGTGCGAAGTGAATGGAGTGTTGCTTCACTTTCTAAATGCTGTCCTTTCAGAGAAAATCCCTTTCCTTTGAATGTGCCTTAAGCTACTTACAAGCATTCAAAAGAAACTCACATGCATTTCTCTGAAAGAGAAGCAATCTGTTCCAACACTTCAAATCTCTGTGCGAAGTGAATGAGTGTTGCTTCACTTTCTAAATGCTGTCCTTTCAGAGAAAATCACTTTCCTTTGAATGTGCCTTAAGCTACTTACAAGCATTCAAAAGAAACTCACATGCATTTCTCTCAAAGAGAAGCACTCTGTTCCAACACTTCAATTCACTGCACGAAGGGAATGGAGTGTTGCTTCACTTTCTAAATGCTGTCCTTTCAGAGAAAATCACTTTCCTTTGCAAGTGCCTTAAGCTACTTAAAAGCATTCAACGGAAACTCAGATGCGTTTCTCTGAAAGAGAAGCAGTCTGTTTCAACACTTCAATTCACTGTGCGAAGTGAATGGAGTGTTTCTTCACTTTCTAAATGCTGTCCAATCAGAGAAAATCACTTTCCTTTGAAAGTGCCTTAAGCTACTTGCAAGCCTTAGGAAGAAACTCACATGCGTTTCTCTGAAAGAGAAGCATCTGTTCCAACACTTCAATTCACTGTGCGAAGTGAATGGAGTGTTGCTTCACTTTCTAAATGCTGTCCTTTCAGAGAAAATCACTTTCCTTTGAAAGTGCCTTAAACTACGTTCAAGCATTCACAAAAAAATCACATGCTTTTCTCTGAAAGAGAAGCAGTCTGTTCCAACACTTCAATTCACAGTGCGAAGTGAATGGAGTGTTGCTTCAGTTTCTAAATGCTATCCTTTCAGAGAAAATCACTTTCCTTTGAAAGTGCCTTAAGCTACTTGCAAGCATTAGGAAGAAACTCACATGCGTTTCTCTGAAAGAGAAGCAGACTGTTCCAACACTTCAATTCACTGTGCGAAGTGAATGGAGTGTTGCTTCACTTTCTCAATGCTGTCCTTTCAGAGAAAATCACGTTCCTTTGAAATTGCCTTAAGCTACTTACAAGCATTCACCAGAAACACACATGTGTTTCTCTGAAAGAGAAGCAATATGTTCCAACACTTCAATTCACTGTGCGAAGTGAGTGGAGTGTTGCTTCACTTTCTAAATTATGTCCTTTCAGAGAAAATCACTTTCCTTTGAAAGTGCCTTAAGCAACTTGCAAGCATTCACAAGAAACACTAATGCGTTTATATGAAAGAGAAGCACTCTGTTCCAACACTTCAATTCACTGCACGAAGGGAATGGAGTGTTGCTTCACTTTCTAAATGCTGTCCTTTCAGAGAAAATCACTTTCCTTTGAAAGTGCCTTCAGCTACTTACAAGCATTAGGAAGAAACTCACATGCGTTTCTCTGAAAGAGAAGCAGTCTGTTCCAACACTTCAATTCACTGTGCGAAGTGAATGGAGTGTTGTATCACTTTCTAAATTCTGTCCTTTCAGAGAAAATCACTTTCCTTTGAACGTGCCTTAAGCTACTTGCAAGCATTAGGAAGAAACTCACATGCGTTTCTCTGAAAGAGAAGCAGTCTGTTCCAACACTTCAATTCACTGTGCGAATTGAATGGAGTGTTGCTTCACTTTCTAAATGCTGTCCTTTCAGAGAAAATCACTTTCCTTTGAAAGTGCCTTAAGCTACTTACAAGCATTCACCAGAAACTCACATGCGTTTCTCTGAAAGAGAAGCAGTCTCTTCCAACACTTCAATTCACTGTGCGAAGTGAATGGAGTGTTGCTTCACTTTCTAAATGCTGTCCTTTCAGAGAAAATCCCTTTCCTTTGAAAGTGCCTTAAGCTACTTGCAAGCATTAGGAAGAAACTCACATGCGTTTCTCTGAAAGGGAAGCAGACTGTTCCAACACTTCAATTCACTGTGCGATGTGAATGGAGTGTTGCTTCACTTTCTAAATGCTGTCCTTTCAGAGAAAATCACTTTTGTTTGAAAGTGCCTTAAGCAACTTTCAAGCATTCACAAGAAATCCACATGCATTTCTCTGAAAGAGAAGCCTTCTATTCCAACACTTCAATTCACTGTGCGAAGTGAATGGAGTGTTGCTTCACTTTCTCAATGCTGTCCTTTCAGAGAAAATCACGTTCCTTTGAAATTGCCTTAAGCTACTTACAAGCATTCACCAGAAACACACATGTGTTTCTCTGAAAGAGAAGCAATATGTTCCAACACTTCAATTCACTGTGCGAAGTGAATGGAGTGTTGCTTCACTTTCTAAATTATGTCCTTTCAGAGAAAATCACTTTCCTTTGAAAGTGCCTTAAGCAATTTGCAAGCATTCACAAGAAACACTAATGCGTTTATATGAAAGAGAAGCACTCTGTTCCAACACTTCAATTCACTGCACGAAGGGAATGGAGTGTTGCTTCACTTTCTAAATGCTGTCCTTTCAGAGAAAATCACTTTCCTTTGAAAGTGCCTTCAGCTACTTACAAGCATTAGGAAGAAACTCACATGCGTTTCTCTGAAAGAGAAGCAGTCTGTTCCAACACTTCCATTCACTGTGCGAATTGAATGGAGTGTTGCATCACTTTCTAAATTCTGTCCTTTCAGAGAAAATCACTTTCCTCTGAACGTGCCTTAAGCTACTTGCAAGCATTCACCAGAAACTCACATGCGTTTCTCTGAAAGAGAAGCAGTCTGTTCCAACACTTCAATTCACTGTGCGAAGTGAATGGAGTGTTGCTTCACTTTCTAAATGCTGTCCTTTCAGAGAAAATCACTTTTGTTTGAAAGTGCCTTAAGCTACTTGCAAGCATTAGGAAGAAACTCACATGCGTTTCTCTGAAAGAGAAGCAGACTGTTCCAACACTTCAATTCACTGTGCGATGTGAATGGAGTGTTACTTCACTTTCTAAATGCTGTCCTTTCAGAGAAAATCACTTTCTTTGAAAGTGCCTTAAGCTACTTTCTAGCATTCACAGGAAACACACATGCGTTTCTCTGAAAGAGAAGCAGTCGGTTCCAACACTTCAATTCACTGTGCGAAGTGAATGGAGTGTTGCTTCACTTTCTAAATGCTGTCCTTTCAGAGAAAATCACTTTCCTTTGATAGTGCCTTAAGCTACTTGCAAGCATTAGGAAGAAACTCACATGCGTTTCTCTGAAAGAGAAGCAGTCTGTTCCAACACTTCAATTCACTGTGTGAAGTGAATAGAGTGTTGCCTCACTTTCCAAATGCTGTCCTTTCAGAGAAAATCACTTTCCTTTGAAAGTGCCTTAAGCTACTTACAAGCATTCACCAGAAACTCACATGCGTTTCTCTGAAAGAGAAGCAGTCTGTTCCAACACTTCAATTCACTGTGCGAAGTGAATGGAGTGTTGCTTCACTTTCTAAATGCTGTCCTTTCAGAGAAAATCACTTTCCTTTGAAAGTGCCTTAAACTACTTTCAAGCATTCACAAAAAACTCACATGCGTTTCTCTTAAAGAGAAGCAGTCTGTTCCAATACTTCAATTCACTGTGCGAAGTGAATGGAGTGTTGCTTCAGTTTCTAAATGCTGTCCTTTCAGAGAAAATCACTTTCCTTTGAAAGTGCCTTAAGAAACTTGCAAGCATTCACAAGAAACTCACATGCGTTTCTCTGAAAGAGAAGCAGTCTGTTCCAACACTTCAATTCACTGTGCGAAGTGAATGGAGTGTTGCTTCACTTTCTAAATGCTGTCCTTTCAGAGAAAATCACTTTCCTTTGAAAGGTCCTTAAGCTACTTACAAGCATTCACCAGAAACTCACATGTGTTTCTCTGAAAGAGAAGCAGTCTGTTCCAATACTTCAATTCACTGTGCGAAGTGAATGGAGTGTTGCTTCACTTTCTAAATGCTGTCCTTTCAGAGAAAATCACTTTCTTTTGAAAGTGCATTAAGCTACTTACAAGCATTCACCAGAAACTCACATGCGTTTCTCTGAAAGAGAAGCAGTCTGTTCCAACACTTCAATTCACTGTGCGAAGTGAATGGAGTGTTGCTTCACTTTCTAAATGCTGTCCTTTCAGAGAAAATCACTTTCCTTTGAAAGTGCCTTAAACTACTTTCAAGCATTCACAAAAAACTCACATGCGTTTCTCTTAAAGAGAAGCAGTCTGTTCCAATACTTCAATTCACTGTGCGAAGTGAATGGAGTGTTGCTTCAGTTTCTAAATGCTGTCCTTTCAGAGAAAATCACTTTCCTTTGAAAGTGCCTTAAGAAACTTGCAAGCATTCACAAGAAACTCACATGCGTTTCTCTGAAAGAGAAGCAGTCTGTTCCAACACTTCAATTCACTGTGCGAAGTGAATGGAGTGTTGCTTCACTTTCTAAATGCTGTCCTTTCAGAGAAAATCACTTTCCTTTGAAAGGGCCTTAAGCTACTTACAAGCATTCACCAGAAACTCACATGTGTTTCTCTGAAAGAGAAGCAGTCTGTTCCAATACTTCAATTCACTGTGCGAAGTGAATGGAGTGTTGCTTCACTTTCTAAATGCTGTCCTTTCAGAGAAAATCACTTTCTTTTGAAAGTGCATTAAGCTACTTACAAGCATTCACCAGAAACTCACATGCGTTTCTCTGAAAGAGAAGCAGTCTGTTCCAACACTTCAATTCACTGTGCGAAGTGAATGGAGTGTTGCTTCACTTTCTAAATGCTGTCCTTTCAGAGAAAATCACTTTCCTTTGATAGTGCCTTAAGCTACTTGCAAGCATTAGGAAGAAACTCACATGCGTTTCTCTGAAAGAGAAGCAGTCTGTTCCAACACTTCAATACACTGTGTGAAGTGAATAGAGTGTTGCCTCACTTTCTAAATGCTGTTCTTTCAGAGAAAATCACTTTCTTTTGAAAGTGCCTTAAGCTACTTGCAAGCATTTAACAGAAACTCACATGCGTTTCTCTGAAAGAGAAGCAGTCTGTTCCAACACTTCAATACACTGTGTGAAGTGAATAGAGTGTTGCCTCACTTTCTAAATGCTGTTCTTTCAGAGAAAATCACTTTCTTTTGAAAGTGCCTTAAGCTACTTACAAGCATTTAACAGAAACTCACGTGCGTTTCTCTGAAAGAGAAGCAGTCTGTTCCAACACTTCAATTCACTGTGCGAAGTGAATGGAGTGTTGCTTCACTTTCTAAATGCTGTTCTTTCAGAGAAAATCACTTTCTTTTGAAAGTGCCTTAAGCTACTTGCAAGCATTAGGAAGAAACTCACATGCGTTTTTCTGAAAGAGAAGCAGTCCGTTCCAACACTTCAATTCACTGTGCGAAGTGAATGGAGTGTTGCTTCACTTTCTAAATGCTGTCTTTTCAGAGAAAATCACTTTCCTTTGAAAGTGCCTTAAGCTACTTGCAAGCATTAGGAAGAAACTCACATGCGTTTCTCTGAAAGAGAAGCAGTCTGTTCCAACACTTCAATTCACTGTGCGAAGTGAGTGGAGTGTTGCCTCACTTTCTAAATGCTGTCCTTTCAGAGAAAATCACTTTCCATTGAAAGTGCCTTAAACTACTTTCAAGCATTCACAAAAACTCACATGCGTTTCTCTGAAAGAGAAGCAGACTGTTCCAACACTTCAATTCACTGTGCGAAGTGAATGGAGTGTTGCTTCACTTTCTAAATGCTGTCCTTTCAGAGAAAATCCCTTTCCTTTGAATGTGCCTTAAGCTACTTACAAGCATTCAACAGAAATTCACATGCATTTCTCTGAAAGAGAAGCAATCTGTTCCAACACTTCAATTCTCCGTGCGAAGTGAATGGAGTGTTGCTTCACTTTCTAAGTGCTGTCCTTTCAGAGAAAATCACTTTCCTTTGAAAGTGCCTTAAGCAACTTGCAAGCATTCACAAGAAACCCTAATGCGTTTCTATGAAAGAGAAGCACTCTCTTCCAACACTTCAATTCACTGCACGAAGGGAATGGAGTGTTGCTTCACTTTCTAAATGCTGTCCTTTCAGAGAAAATCACTTTCCTTTGAAAGTGCCTTAAGCTACTTGCAAGCATTAGGAAGAAACTCACATGCGTTTCTCTGAAAGAGAAGCAGACTGTTCCAACACTTCAATTCACTGTGCGAAGTGAATGGAGTGTTGCTTCACTTTCTAAATGCTGTCCTTTCAGAGAAAATCACTTTCCTTTGAAAATGCCTTAAGCTACTTTCTGGCATTCACAGGAAACACACATGCGTTTCTCTGAAAGAGAAGCAATCTGTTCCAACACTTCAATTCACTGTGTGAAGTGAATGGAGTGTTGACTCACTTTCTAAATGCTGTCCTTTCAGAGAAAATCACTTTCCTTTGAAAGTGCCTTCAGCTACTTACAAGCATTAGGAAGAAACTCACATGCGTTTCTCTGAAAGAGAAGCAGTCTGTTCCAACACTTCAATTCACTGTGCGAAGTGAATGGAGTGTTGTATCACTTTCTAAATTCTGTCCTTTCAGAGAAAATCACTTTCCTTTGAACGTGCCTTAAGCTACTTGCAAGCATTAGGAAGAAACTCACATGCGTTTCTCTGAAAGAGAAGCAGTCTGTTCCAACACTTCAATTCACTGTGCGAATTGAATGGAGTGTTGCTTCACTTTCTAAATGCTGTCCTTTCAGAGAAAATCACTTTCCTTTGAAAGTGCCTTAAGCTACTTACAAGCATTCACCAGAAACTCACATGCGTTTCTCTGAAAGAGAAGCAGTCTGTTCCAACACTTCAATTCACTGTGCGAAGTGAATGGAGTGTTGCTTCACTTTCTAAATGCTGTCCAATCAGAGAAAATCACTTTCCTTTGAAAGTGCCTTAAGCTACTTGCAAGCATTAGGAAGAAACTCACATGCGTTTCTCTGAAAGGGAAGCAGACTGTTCCAACACTTCAATTCACTGTGCGATGTGAATGGAGTGTTGCTTCACTTTCTAAATGCTGTCCTTTCAGAGAAAATCACTTTTGTTTGAAAGTGCTTTAAGCAACTTTCAAGCATTCACAAGAAATTCACATGCATTTCTCTGAAAGAGAAGCCTTCTATTCCAACACTTCAATTCACTGTGCGAAGTGAATGGAGTGTTGCTTCACTTTCTCAATGCTGTCCTTTCAGAGAAAATCACGTTCCTTTGAAATTGCCTTAAGCTACTTACAAGCATTCACCAGAAACACACATGTGTTTCTCTGAAAGAGAAGCAATATGTTCCAACACTTCAATTCACTGTGCGAAGTGAATGGAGTGTTGCTTCACTTTCTAAATTATGTCCTTTCAGAGAAAATCACTTTCCTTTGAAAGTGCCTTAAGCAACTTGCAAGCATTCACAAGAAACACTAATGCGTTTATATGAAAGAGAAGCACTCTGTTCCAACACTTCAATTCACTGCACGAAGGGAATGGAGTGTTGCTTCACTTTCTAAATGCTGTCCTTTCAGAGAAAATCACTTTCCTTTGATAGTGCCTTAAGCTACTTGCAAGCATTAGGAAGAAACTCACATGCGTTTCTCTGAAAGAGAAGCAGTCTGTTCCAACACTTCAATACACTGTGTGAAGTGAATAGAGTGTTGCCTCACTTTCTAAATGCTGTTCTTTCAGAGAAAATCACTTTCTTTTGAAAGTGCCTTAAGCTACTTGCAAGCATTTAACAGAAACTCACATGCGTTTCTCTGAAAGAGAAGCAGTCTGTTCCAACACTTCAATACACTGTGTGAAGTGAATAGAGTGTTGCCTCACTTTCTAAATGCTGTTCTTTCAGAGAAAATCACTTTCTTTTGAAAGTGCCTTAAGCTACTTACAAGCATTTAACAGAAACTCACGTGCGTTTCTCTGAAAGAGAAGCAGTCTGTTCCAACACTTCAATTCACTGTGCGAAGTGAATGGAGTGTTGCTTCACTTTCTAAATGCTGTTCTTTCAGAGAAAATCACTTTCTTTTGAAAGTGCCTTAAGCTACTTGCAAGCATTAGGAAGAAACTCACATGCGTTTTTCTGAAAGAGAAGCAGTCCGTTCCAACACTTCAATTCACTGTGCGAAGTGAATGGAGTGTTGCTTCACTTTCTAAATGCTGTCTTTTCAGAGAAAATCACTTTCCTTTGAAAGTGCCTTAAGCTACTTGCAAGCATTAGGAAGAAACTCACATGCGTTTCTCTGAAAGAGAAGCAGTCTGTTCCAACACTTCAATTCACTGTGCGAAGTGAGTGGAGTGTTGCCTCACTTTCTAAATGCTGTCCTTTCAGAGAAAATCACTTTCCATTGAAAGTGCCTTAAACTACTTTCAAGCATTCACAAAAACTCACATGCGTTTCTCTGAAAGAGAAGCAGACTGTTCCAACACTTCAATTCACTGTGCGAAGTGAATGGAGTGTTGCTTCACTTTCTAAATGCTGTCCTTTCAGAGAAAATCCCTTTCCTTTGAATGTGCCTTAAGCTACTTACAAGCATTCAACAGAAATTCACATGCATTTCTCTGAAAGAGAAGCAATCTGTTCCAACACTTCAATTCTCCGTGCGAAGTGAATGGAGTGTTGGTTCACTTTCTAAGTGCTGTCCTTTCAGAGAAAATCACTTTCCTTTGAAAGTGCCTTAAGCAACTTGCAAGCATTCACAAGAAACCCTAATGCGTTTCTATGAAAGAGAAGCACTCTCTTCCAACACTTCAATTCACTGCACGAAGGGAATGGAGTGTTGCTTCACTTTCTAAATGCTGTCCTTTCAGAGAAAATCACTTTCCTTTGAAAGTGCCTTAAGCTACTTGCAAGCATTAGGAAGAAACTCACATGCGTTTCTCTGAAAGAGAAGCAGACTGTTCCAACACTTCAATTCACTGTGCGAAGTGAATGGAGTGTTGCTTCACTTTCTAAATGCTGTCCTTTCAGAGAAAATCACTTTCCTTTGAAAATGCCTTAAGCTACTTTCTGGCATTCACAGGAAACACACATGCGTTTCTCTGAAAGAGAAGCAATCTGTTCCAACACTTCAATTCACTGTGTGAAGTGAATGGAGTGTTGACTCACTTTCTAAATGCTGTCCTTTCAGAGAAAATCACTTTCCTTTGAAAGTGCCTTCAGCTACTTACAAGCATTAGGAAGAAACTCACATGCGTTTCTCTGAAAGAGAAGCAGTCTGTTCCAACACTTCAATTCACTGTGCGAAGTGAATGGAGTGTTGTATCACTTTCTAAATTCTGTCCTTTCAGAGAAAATCACTTTCCTTTGAACGTGCCTTAAGCTACTTGCAAGCATTAGGAAGAAACTCACATGCGTTTCTCTGAAAGAGAAGCAGTCTGTTCCAACACTTCAATTCACTGTGCGAATTGAATGGAGTGTTGCTTCACTTTCTAAATGCTGTCCTTTCAGAGAAAATCACTTTCCTTTGAAAGTGCCTTAAGCTACTTACAAGCATTCACCAGAAACTCACATGCGTTTCTCTGAAAGAGAAGCAGTCTGTTCCAACACTTCAATTCACTGTGCGAAGTGAATGGAGTGTTGCTTCACTTTCTAAATGCTGTCCAATCAGAGAAAATCACTTTCCTTTGAAAGTGCCTTAAGCTACTTGCAAGCATTAGGAAGAAACTCACATGCGTTTCTCTGAAAGGGAAGCAGACTGTTCCAACACTTCAATTCACTGTGCGATGTGAATGGAGTGTTGCTTCACTTTCTAAATGCTGTCCTTTCAGAGAAAATCACTTTTGTTTGAAAGTGCTTTAAGCAACTTTCAAGCATTCACAAGAAATTCACATGCATTTCTCTGAAAGAGAAGCCTTCTATTCCAACACTTCAATTCACTGTGCGAAGTGAATGGAGTGTTGCTTCACTTTCTCAATGCTGTCCTTTCAGAGAAAATCACGTTCCTTTGAAATTGCCTTAAGCTACTTACAAGCATTCACCAGAAACACACATGTGTTTCTCTGAAAGAGAAGCAATATGTTCCAACACTTCAATTCACTGTGCGAAGTGAATGGAGTGTTGCTTCACTTTCTAAATTATGTCCTTTCAGAGAAAATCACTTTCCTTTGAAAGTGCCTTAAGCAACTTGCAAGCATTCACAAGAAACACTAATGCGTTTATATGAAAGAGAAGCACTCTGTTCCAACACTTCAATTCACTGCACGAAGGGAATGGAGTGTTGCTTCACTTTCTAAATGCTGTCCTTTCAGAGAAAATCACTTTCCTTTGAAAGTGCCTTCAGCTACTTACAAGCATTAGGAAGAAACTCACATGCGTTTCTCTGAAAGAGAAGCAGTCCATTCCAACACTTCAATTCACTGTGCGAAGTGAATGGAGTGTTGCTTTACTTTCTAAATGCTGTCCTTTCAGAGAAAATCACTTTCCTTTGAAAGTGCCTTAAGCTACTTAAAAGCATTCACCAGAAACTCACATGCGTTTCTCTGAAAGAGAAGCAGTCTGTTCCAACACTTCAATTCACTGTGCGAAGTGAATGGAGTGTTGCCTCACTTTCTAAATGCTGTCCTTTCAGAGAAAATCACTTTCCATTGAAAGTGCCTTAAACTACTTTCAAGCATTCACAAAAAACTCACATGCGTTTCTCTGAAAGAGAAGCAGACTGTTCCAACACTTCAATTCACTGTGCGAAGTGAATGGAGTGTTGCTTCACTTTCTAAATGCTGTCCTTTCAGAGAAAATCCCTTTCCTTTGAATGTGCCTTAAGCTACTTACAAGCATTCAAAAGAAACTCACATGCATTTCTCTGAAAGAGAAGCAATCTGTTCCAACACTTCAAATCTCTGTGCGAAGTGAATGAGTGTTGCTTCACTTTCTAAATGCTGTCCTTTCAGAGAAAATCACTTTCCTTTGAATGTGCCTTAAGCTACTTACAAGCATTCAAAAGAAACTCACATGCATTTCTCTCAAAGAGAAGCACTCTGTTCCAACACTTCAATTCACTGCACGAAGGGAATGGAGTGTTGCTTCACTTTCTAAATGCTGTCCTTTCAGAGAAAATCACTTTCCTTTGCAAGTGCCTTAAGCTACTTAAAAGCATTCAACAGAAACTCAGATGCATTTCTCTGAAAGAGAAGCAGTCTGTTTCAACACTTCAATTCACTGTGCGAAGTGAATGGAGTGTTTCTTCACTTTCTAAATGCTGTCCAATCAGAGAAAATCACTTTCCTTTGAAAGTGCCTTAAGCTACTTGCAAGCCTTAGGAAGAAACTCACATGCGTTTCTCTGAAAGAGAAGCATCTGTTCCAACACTTCAATTCAATGTGCGAAGTGAATGGAGTGTTGCTTCACTTTCTAAATGCTGTCCTTTCAGAGAAAATCACTTTCCTTTGAAAGTGCCTTAAACTACTTTCAAGCATTCACAAAAAAATCACATGCTTTTCTCTGAAAGAGAAGAAGTCTGTTCCAACACTTCAATTCACAGTGCGAAGTGAATGGAGTGTTGCTTCAGTTTCTAAATGCTATCCTTTCAGAGAAAATCACTTTCCTTTGAAAGTGCCTTAAGCTACTTGCAAGCATTAGGAAGAAACTCACATGCGTTTCTCTGAAAGAGAAGCAGACTGTTCCAACACTTCAATTCACTGTGCGAAGTGAATGGAGTGTTGCTTCACTTTCTCAATGCTGTCCTTTCAGAGAAAATCACGTTCCTTTGAAATTGCCTTAAGCTACTTACAAGCATTCACCAGAAACACACATGTGTTTCTCTGAAAGAGAAGCAATATCTTCCAACACTTCAATTCACTGTGCGAAGTGAGTGGAGTGTTGCTTCACTTTCTAAATTATGTCCTTTCAGAGAAAATCACTTTCCTTTGAAAGTGCCTTAAGCAACTTGCAAGCATTCACAAGAAACACTAATGCGTTTATATGAAAGAGAAGCACTCTGTTCCAACACTTCAATTCACTGCACGAAGGGAATGGAGTGTTGCTTCACTTTCTAAATGCTGTCTTTTCAGAGAAAATCACTTTCCTTTGAAAGTGCCTTCAGCTACTTACAAGCATTAGGAAGAAACTCACATGCGTTTCTCTGAAAGAGAAGCAGTCTGTTCCAACACTTCCATTCACTGTGCGAATTGAATGGAGTGTTGCATCACTTTCTAAATTCTGTCCTTTCAGAGAAAATCACTTTCCTCTGAACGTGCCTTAAGCTACTTGCAAGCATTCACCAGAAACTCACATGCGTTTCTCTGAAAGAGAAGCAGTCTGTTCCAACACTTCAATTCACTGTGCGAAGTGAATGGAGTGTTGCTTCACTTTCTAAATGCTGTCCTTTCAGAGAAAATCACTTTTGTTTGAAAGTGCCTTAAGGTACTTGCAAGCATTAGGAAGAAACTCACATGCGTTTCTCTGAAAGAGAAGCAGACTGTTCCAACACTTCAATTCACTGTGCGATGTGAATGGAGTGTTACTTCACTTTCTAAATGCTGTCCTTTCAGAGAAAATCACTTTCCTTTGAAAGTGCCTTAAGCTACTTTCTAGCATTCACAGGAAACACACATGCGTTTCTCTGAAAGAGAAGCAGTCGGTTCCAACACTTCAATTCACTGTGCGAAGTGAATGGAGTGTTGCTTCACTTTCTAAATGCTGTCCTTTCAGAGAAAATCACTTTCCTTTGATAGTGCCTTAAGCTACTTGCAAGCATTAGGAAGAAACTCACATGCGTTTCTCTGAAAGAGAAGCAGTCTGTTCCAACACTTCAATTCACTGTGTGAAGTGAATAGAGTGTTGCCTCACTTTCCAAATGCTGTCCTTTCAGAGAAAATCACTTTCCTTTGAAAGTGCCTTAAGCTACTTACAAGCATTCACCAGAAACTCACATGCGTTTCTCTGAAAGAGAAGCAGTCTGTTCCAACACTTCAATTCACTGTGCGAAGTGAATGGAGTGTTGCTTCACTTTCTAAATGCTGTCCTTTCAGAGAAAATCACTTTTGTTTGAAAGTGCCTTAAGCTACTTGCAAGCATTAGGAAGAAACTCACATGCGTTTCTCTGAAAGAGAAGCAGACTGTTCCAACACTTCAATTCACTGTGCGATGTGAATGGAGTGTTACTTCACTTTCTAAATGCTGTCCTTTCAGAGAAAATCACTTTCCTTTGAAAGTGCCTTAAGCTACTTTCTAGCATTCACAGGAAACACACATGCGTTTCTCTGAAAGAGAAGCAGTCGGTTCCAACACTTCAATTCACTGTGCGAAGTGAATGGAGTGTTGCTTCACTTTCTAAATGCTGTCCTTTCAGAGAAAATCACTTTCCTTTGATAGTGCCTTAAGCTACTTGCAAGCATTAGGAAGAAACTCACATGCGTTTCTCTGAAAGAGAAGCAGTCTGTTCCAACACTTCAATTCACTGTGTGAAGTGAATAGAGTGTTGCCTCACTTTCCAAATGCTGTCCTTTCAGAGAAAATCACTTTCCTTTTAAAGTGCCTTAAGCTACTTACAAGCATTCACCAGAAACTCACATGCGTTTCTCTGAAAGAGAAGCAGTCTGTTCCAACACTTCAATTCACTGTGCGAAGTGAATGGAGTGTTGCTTCACTTTCTAAATGCTGTCCTTTCAGAGAAAATCACTTTCCTTTGAAAGTGCCTTAAACTACTTTCAAGCATTCACAAAAAACTCACATGCGTTTCTCTTAAAGAGAAGCAGTCTGTTCCAATACTTCAATTCACTGTGCGAAGTGAATGGAGTGTTGCTTCAGTTTCTAAATGCTGTCCTTTCAGAGAAAATCACTTTCCTTTGAAAGTGCCTTAAGAAACTTGCAAGCATTCAAAAGAAACTCACATGCGTTTCTCTGAAAGAGAAGCAGTCTGTTCCAACACTTCAATTCACTGTGCGAAGTGAATGGAGTGTTGCTTCACTTTCTAAATGCTGTCCTTTCAGAGAAAATCACTTTCCTTTGAAAGGGCCTTAAGCTACTTACAAGCATTCACCAGAAACTCACATGTGTTTCTCTGAAAGAGAAGCAGTCTGTTCCAATACTTCAATTCACTGTGCGAAGTGAATGGAGTGTTGCTTCACTTTCTAAATGCTGTCCTTTCAGAGAAAATCACTTTCTTTTGAAAGTGCATTAAGCTACTTACAAGCATTCACCAGAAACTCACATGCGTTTCTCTGAAAGAGAAGCAGACTGTTCCAACACTTCAATTCACTGTGCGAAGTGAATGGAGTGTTGCTTCACTTTCTAAATGCTGTCCTTTCAGAGAAAATCACTTTCCTTTGAAAGTGCCTTAAGCTACTTGCAAGCATTAGGAAGAAACTCACATGCGTTTCTCTGAAAGAGAAGCAGTCTGTTCCAACACTTCAATTCACTGTGCGAAGTGAATGGAGTGTTGCTTCACTTTCTAAATGCTGTCCTTTCAGAGAAAATCACTTTCCTTTGATAGTGCCTTAAGCTACTTGCAAGCATTAGGAAGAAACTCACATGCGTTTCTCTGAAAGAGAAGCAGTCTGTTCCAACACTTCAATACACTGTGTGAAGTGAATAGAGTGTTGCCTCACTTTCTAAATGCTGTCCTTTCAGAGAAAATCACTTTCCTTTGAAAGTGCCTTAAGCTACTTACAAGCATTTAACAGAAACTCACGTGCGTTTCTCTGAAAGAGAAGCAGTCTGTTCCAACACTTCAATTCACTGTGCGAAGTGAATGGAGTGTTGCTTCACTTTCTAAATGCTGTTCTTTCAGAGAAAATCACTTTCTTTTGAAAGTGCCTTAAGCTACTTGCAAGCATTAGGAAGAAACTCACATGCGTTTCTCTGAAAGAGAAGCAGTCCGTTCCAACACTTCAATTCACTGTGCGAAGTGAATGGAGTGTTGCTTCACTTTCTAAATGCTGTCTTTTCAGAGAAAATCACTTTCCTTTGAAAGTGCCTTAAGCTACTTGCAAGCATTAGGAAGAAACTCACATGCGTTTCTCTGAAAGAGAAGCAGTCTGTTCCAACACTTCAATTCACTGTGCGAAGTGAGTGGAGTGTTGCCTCACTTTCTAAATGCTGTCCTTTCAGAGAAAATCACTTTCCATTGAAAGTGCCTTAAACTACTTTCAAGCATTCACAAAAACTCACATGCGTTTCTCTGAAAGAGAAGCAGACTGTTCCAACACTTCAATTCACTGTGCGAAGTGAATGGAGTGTTGCTTCACTTTCTAAATGCTGTCCTTTCAGAGAAAATCCCTTTCCTTTGAATGTGCCTTAAGCTACTTACAAGCATTCAACAGAAATTCACATGCATTTCTCTGAAAGAGAAGCAATCTGTTCCAACACTTCAATTCTCCGTGCGAAGTGAATGGAGTGTTGCTTCACTTTCTAAGTGCTGTCCTTTCAGAGAAAATCACTTTCCTTTGAAAGTGCCTTAAGCAACTTGCAAGCATTCACAAGAAACCCTAATGCGTTTCTATGAAAGAGAAGCACTCTGTTCCAACACTTCAATTCACTGCACGAAGGGAATGGAGTGTTGCTTCACTTTCTAAATACTGTCCTTTCAGAGAAAATCACTTTCCTTTGAAAGTGCCTTAAGCTACTTGCAAGCATTAGGAAGAAACTCACATGCGTTTCTCTGAAAGAGAAGCAGACTGTTCCAACACTTCAATTCACTGTGCGAAGTGAATGGAGTGTTGCTTCACTTTCTAAATGCTGTCCTTTCAGAGAAAATCACTTTCCTTTGAAAATGCCTTAAGCTACTTTCTGGCATTCACAGGAAACACACATGCGTTTCTCTGAAAGAGAAGCAATCTGTTCCAACACTTCAATTCACTGTGTGAAGTGAATGGAGTGTTGACTCACTTTCTAAATGCTGTCCTTTCAGAGAAAATCACTTTCCTTTGAAAGTGCCTTCAGCTACTTACAAGCATTAGGAAGAAACTCACATGCGTTTCTCTGAAAGAGAAGCAGTCTGTTCCAACACTTCAATTCACTGTGCGAAGTGAATGGAGTGTTGTATCACTTTCTAAATTCTGTCCTTTCAGAGAAAATCACTTTCCTTTGAACGTGCCTTAAGCTACTTGCAAGCATTAGGAAGAAACTCACATGCGTTTCTCTGAAAGAGAAGCAGTCTGTTCCAACACTTCAATTCACTGTGCGAATTGAATGGAGTGTTGCTTCACTTTCTAAATGCTGTCCTTTCAGAGAAAATCACTTTCCTTTGAAAGTGCCTTAAGCTACTTACAAGCATTCACCAGAAACTCACATGCGTTTCTCTGAAAGAGAAGCAGTCTGTTCCAACACTTCAATTCACTGTGCGAAGTGAATGGAGTGTTGCTTCACTTTCTAAATGCTGTCCTTTCAGAGAAAATCCCTTTCCTTTGAAAGTGCCTTAAGCTACTTGCAAGCATTAGGAAGAAACTCACATGCGTTTCTCTGAAAGGGAAGCAGACTGTTCCAACACTTCAATTCACTGTGCGATGTGAATGGAGTGTTGCTTCACTTTCTAAATGCTGTCCTTTCAGAGAAAATCACTTTTGTTTGAAAGTGCCTTAAGCAACTTTCAAGCATTCACAAGAAATTCACATGCATTTCTCTGAAAGAGAAGCCTTCTATTCCAACACTTCAATTCACTGTGCGAAGTGAATGGAGTGTTGCTTTACTTTCTAAATGCTGTCCTTTCAGAGAAAATCACTTTCCTTTGAAAGTGCCTTAAGCTACTTAAAAGCATTCACCAGAAACTCACATGCGTTTCTCTGAAAGAGAAGCAGTCTGTTCCAACACTTCAATTCACTGTGCGAAGTGAATGGAGTGTTGCCTCACTTTCTAAATGCTGTCCTTTCAGAGAAAATCACTTTCCATTGAAAGTGCCTTAAACTACTTTCAAGCATTCACAAAAAACTCACATGCGTTTCTCTGAAAGAGAAGCAGACTGTTCCAACACTTCAATTCACTGTGCGAAGTGAATGGAGTGTTGCTTCACTTTCTAAATGCTGTCCTTTCAGAGAAAATCCCTTTCCTTTGAATGTGCCTTAAGCTACTTACAAGCATTCAAAAGAAACTCACATGCATTTCTCTGAAAGAGAAGCAATCTGTTCCAACACTTCAAATCTCTGTGCGAAGTGAATGAGTGTTGCTTCACTTTCTAAATGCTGTCCTTTCAGAGAAAATCACTTTCCTTTGAATGTGCCTTAAGCTACTTACAAGCATTCAAAAGAAACTCACATGCATTTCTCTCAAAGAGAAGCACTCTGTTCCAACACTTCAATTCACTGCACGAAGGGAATGGAGTGTTGCTTCACTTTCTAAATGCTGTCCTTTCAGAGAAAATCACTTTCCTTTGCAAGTGCCTTAAGCTACTTAAAAGCATTCAACAGAAACTCAGATGCGTTTCTCTGAAAGAGAAGCAGTCTGTTTCAACACTTCAATTCACTGTGCGAAGTGAATGGAGTGTTTCTTCACTTTCTAAATGCTGTCCAATCAGAGAAAATCACTTTCCTTTGAAAGTGCCTTAAGCTACTTGCAAGCCTTAGGAAGAAACTCACATGCGTTTCTCTGAAAGAGAAGCATCTGTTCCAACACTTCAATTCACTGTGCGAAGTGAATGGAGTGTTGCTTCACTTTCTAAATGCTGTCCTTTCAGAGAAAATCACTTTCCTTTGAAAGTGCCTTAAACTACTTTCAAGCATTCACAAAAAAATCACATGCTTTTCTCTGAAAGAGAAGCAGTCTGTTCCAACACTTCTATTCACAGTGCGAAGTGAATGGAGTGTTGCTTCAGTTTCTAAATGCTATCCTTTCAGAGAAAATCACTTTCCTTTGAAAGTGCCTTAAGCTACTTGCAAGCATTAGGAAGAAACTCACATGCGTTTCTCTGAAAGAGAAGCAGACTGTTCCAACACTTCAATTCACTGTGCGAAGTGAATGGAGTGTTGCTTCACTTTCTCAATGCTGTCCTTTCAGAGAAAATCACGTTCCTTTGAAATTGCCTTAAACTACTTACAAGCATTCACCAGAAACACACATGTGTTTCTCTGAAAGAGAAGCAATATGTTCCAACACTTCAATTCACTGTGCGAAGTGAGTGGAGTGTTGCTTCACTTTCTAAATTATGTCCTTTCAGAGAAAATCACTTTCCTTTGAAAGTGCCTTAAGCAACTTGCCAGCATTCACAAGAAACACTAATGCGTTTATATGAAAGAGAAGCACTCTGTTCCAACACTTCAATTCACTGCACGAAGGGAATGGAGTGTTGCTTCACTTTCTAAATGCTGTCCTTTCAGAGAAAATCACTTTCCTTTGAAAGTGCCTTCAGCTACTTACAAGCATTAGGAAGAAACTCACATGCGTTTCTCTGAAAGAGAAGCAGTCTGTTCCAACACTTCAATTCACTGTGCGAAGTGAATGGAGTGTTTTATCACTTTCTAAATTCTGTCCTTTCAGAGAAAATCACTTTCCTTTGAACGTGCCTTAAGCTACTTGCAAGCATTAGGAAGAAACTCACATGCGTTTCTCTGAAAGAGAAGCAGTCTGTTCCAACACTTCAATTCACTGTGCGAATTGAATGGAGTGTTGCTTCACTTTCTAAATGCTGTCCTTTCAGAGAAAATCACTTTCCTTTGAAAGTGCCTTAAGCTACTTACAAGCATTCACCAGAAACTCACATGCGTTTCTCTGAAAGAGAAGCAGTCTGTTCCAACACTTCAATTCACTGTGCGAAGTGAATGGAGTGTTGCTTCACTTTCTAAATGCTGTCCTTTCAGAGAAAATCCCTTTCCTTTGAAAGTGCCTTAAGCTACTTGCAAGCATTAGGAAGAAACTCACATGCGTTTCTCTGAAAGGGAAGCAGACTGTTCCAACACTTCAATTCACTGTGCGATGTGAATGGAGTGTTGCTTCACTTTCTAAATGCTGTCCTTTCAGAGAAAATCACTTTTGTTTGAAAGTGCCTTAAGCAACTTTCAAGCATTCACAAGAAATTCACATGCATTTCTCTGAAAGAGAAGCCTTCTATTCCAACACTTCAATTCACTGTGCGAAGTGAATGGAGTGTTGCTTCACTTTCTCAATGCTGTCCTTTCAGAGAAAATCACGTTCCTTTGAAATTGCCTTAAGCTACTTACAAGCATTCACCAGAAACTCACATGCGTTTCTCTTAAAGAGAAGCAGTCTGTTCCAATACTTCAATTCACTGTGCGAAGTGAATGGAGTGTTGCTTCAGTTTCTAAATGCTGTCCTTTCAGAGAAAATCACTTTCCTTTGAAAGTGCCTTAAGAAACTTGCAAGCATTCACAAGAAACTCACATGCGTTTCTCTGAAAGAGAAGCAGTCTGTTCCAACACTTCAATTCACTGTGCGAAGTGAATGGAGTGTTGCTTCACTTTCTAAATGCTGTCCTTTCAGAGAAAATCACTTTCCTTTGAAAGGGCCTTAAGCTACTTACAAGCATTCACCAGAAACTCACATGTGTTTCTCTGAAAGAGAAGCAGTCTGTTCCAATACTTCAATTCACTGTCCGAAGTGAATGGAGTGTTGCTTCACTTTCTAAATGCTGTCCTTTCAGAGAAAATCACTTTCTTTTGAAAGTGCATTAAGCTACTTACAAGCATTCACCAGAAACTAACATGCGTTTCTCTGAAAGAGAAGCAGTCTGTTCCAACACTTCAATTCACTGTGCGAAGTGAATGGAGTGTTGCTTCACTTTCTAAATGCTGTCCTTTCAGAGAAAATCACTTTCCTTTGAAAGTGCCTTAAGCTACTTGCAAGCATTAGGAAGAAACTCACATGCGTTTCTCTGAAAGAGAAGCAGTCTGTTCCAACACTTCAATTCACTGTGCGAAGTGAATGGAGTGTTGCTTCACTTTCTAAATGCTGTCCTTTCAGAGAAAATCACTTTCCTTTGATAGTGCCTTAAGCTACTTGCAAGCATTAGGAAGAAACTCACATGCGTTTCTCTGAAAGAGAAGCAGTCTGTTCCAACACTTCAATACACTGTGTGAAGTGAATAGAGTGTTGCCTCACTTTCTAAATGCTGTCCTTTCAGAGAAAATCACTTTCCTTTGAAAGTGCCTTAAGCTACTTACAAGCATTTAACAGAAACTCACGTGCGTTTCTCTGAAAGAGAAGCAGTCTGTTCCAACACTTCAATTCACTGTGCGAAGTGAATGGAGTGTTGCTTCACTTTCTAAATGCTGTTCTTTCAGAGAAAATCACTTTCTTTTGAAAGTGCCTTAAGCTACTTGCAAGCATTAGGAAGAAACTCACATGCGTTTCTCTGAAAGAGAAGCAGTCCGTTCCAACACTTCAATTCACTGTGCGAAGTGAATGGAGTGTTGCTTCACTTTCTAAATGCTGTCTTTTCAGAGAAAATCACTTTCCTTTGAAAGTGCCTTAAGCTACTTGCAAGCATTAGGAAGAAACTCACATGCGTTTCTCTGAAAGAGAAGCAGTTTGTTCCAACACTTCAATTCACTGTGCGAAGTGAGTGGAGTGTTGCCTCACTTTCTAAATGCTGTCCTTTCAGAGAAAATCACTTTCCATTGAAAGTGCCTTAAACTACTTTCAAGCATTCACAAAAACTCACATGCGTTTCTCTGAAAGAGAAGCAGACTGTTCCAACACTTCAATTCACTGTGCGAAGTGAATGGAGTGTTGCTTCACTTTCTAAATGCTGTCCTTTCAGAGAAAATCACTTTCCTTTGAAAGTGCCTTAAGCAACTTGCAAGCATTCACAAGAAACCCTAATGCGTTTCTATGAAAGAGAAGCACTCTGTTCCAACACTTCAATTCACTGCACGAAGGGAATGGAGTGTTGCTTCACTTTCTAAATGCTGTCCTTTCAGAGAAAATCACTTTCCTTTGAAAGTGCCTTAAGCTACTTGCAAGCATTAGGAAGAAACTCACATGCGTTTCTCTGAAAGAGAAGCAGACTGTTCCAACACTTCAATTCACTGTGCGAAGTGAATGGAGTGTTGCTTCACTTTCTAAATGCTGTCCTTTCAGAGAAAATCACTTTCCTTTGAAAGTGCCTTAAGCTACTTTCTGGCATTCACAGGAAACACACATGCGTTTCTCTGAAAGAGAAGCAATCTGTTCCAACACTTCAATTCACTGTGTGAAGTGAATGGAGTGTTGACTCACTTTCTAAATGCTGTCCTTTCAGAGAAAATCACTTTCCTTTGAAAGTTCCTTAAGCTACTTACAAGCATTCACCAGAAACTCACATGCGTTTCTCTGAAAGAGAAGCAGTCTGTTCCAACACTTCAATTCAATGTGCGAAGTGAATGGAGTGTTGCTTCACTTTCTAAATGCTGTCCTTTCAGAGAAAATCACTTTCCTTTGAAAGTGCCTTAAGCTACTTACAAGCATTCAACAGAAACTCAAATGCGTTTCTCTGAAAGAGAAGCAGTCTGTTCCAACACTTCAATTCACTGTGCGAAGTGAATGGAGTGTTGCTTCACTTTCTAAATTATGTCCTTTCAGAGAAAATCACTTTCCTTTGAAAGTGCCTTAAGCAACTTGCAAGCATTCACAAGAAACACTAATGCGTTTATATGAAAGAGAAGCACTCTGTTCCAACACTTCTATTCACTGCACGAAGGGAATGGAGTGTTGCTTCACTTTCTAATTGCTGTCCTTTCAGAGAAAATCACTTTCCTTTGAAAGTGCCTTAAGCTACTTACAAGCATTCACCAGAAACTCACATGCGTTTCTCTGAAAGAGAAGCAGTCTGTTCCAACACTTCAATTTACAGTGCGAATTGAATGGAGTGTTGCTTCAGTTTCTAAATGCTGTCCTTTCAGAGAAAATCACTTTCCTTTGAAAGTGCCTTAAGCAACTTGCAAAAATTCACAAGAAACTCACATGCGTTTCTCTGAAAGAGAAGCAGTCTGTTCCAACACTTCAATTCACTGTGCGAAGTGAATGGAGTGTTCCTTCACTTTCTAAATGCTGTCCTTTCAGAGAAAATCACTTTCCTTTGAAAGTGCCTTAAGCTACTTGCAAGCATTCACAAGAAACACTAATGCGTTTCTCTGAAAGAGAAGCAGTCTGTTCCAACACTTCAATTCATTGCGCGAAGGGAATGGAGTGTTGCTTTACTTTCTAAATGCTGTCCTTTCAGAGAAAATCCCTTTCCTTTGAAATTGCCTTAAGCTACTTGCAAGCATTAGGAAGAAACTCACATGCGTTTCTCTGAAAGAGAAGCAGTCTGTTCCAACACTTCAATTCACTGTGCGAAGTGAATGGAGTGTTGCCTCACTTTCTAAATGCTGTCTTTTCAGAGAAAATCACTTTCCTTTGAAAGTGCCTTAAACTACTTTCAAGCATTCATAAAAAACTCACATGCGTTTCTCTGAAAGAGAAGCAGTCTGTTCCAACACTTCAATTCACTGTGCGAAGTGAATGGAGTGTTGCTTCACTTTCTAAATGCTGTCCTTTCAGAGAAAATCACTTTCCTTTGATAGTGCCTTAAGCTACTTGCAAGCATTAGGAAGAAACTCACATGCGTTTCTCTGAAAGAGAAGCAGTCTGTTCCAACACTTCAATTCACTGTGTGAAGTGAATAGAGTGTTGCCTCACTTTCTAAAGGCTGTCCTTTCAGAGAAAATCACTTTCCTTTGAAAGTGCCTTAAGCTACTTACAAGCATTCACCAGAAACTCACATGCGTTTCTCTGAAAGAGAAGCAATCTGTTCCAACACTTCAATTCACTGTGCGAAGTGAATGGAGTGTTGCTTCACTTTCTAAATGCTGTCCTTTCAGAGAAAATCACTTTCCTTTGAAAGTGCCTTAAACTACTTTCAAGCATTCACAAAAAACTCACATGCGTTTCTCTTAAAGAGAAGCAGTCTGTTCCAACACTTCAATTCACTGTGCGAAGTGAATGGAGTGTTGCTTCAGTTTCTAAATGCTGTTCTTTCAGAGAAAATCACTTTCCTTTGAAAGTGCCTTAAGAAACTTGCAAGCATTCAAAAGAAACTCACATGCGTTTCTCTGAAAGAGAAGCAGTCTGTTCCAACACTTCAATTCACTGTGCGAAGTGAATGGAGTGTTGCTTCACTTTCTAAATGCTGTCCTTTCAGAGAAAATCACTTTCCTTTGAAAGTGCCTTAAGCTACTTGTAAGCATTAGGAAGAAACTCACATGCGTTTCTCTGAAAGAGAAGCAGTCTGTTCCAAAATTTCAATTCACTGTGCGAAGTGAATGGAGTGTTGCTTCACTTTCTAAATTCTGTCCTTTCAGAGAAAATCACTTTCCTTTGATAGTGCCGTAAGCTACTTGCAAGCATTAGGAAGAAACTCACATGCGTTTCTCTGAAAGAGAAGCAGTCTGTTCCAACACTTCAATTCACTGTGTGAAGTGAATAGAGTGTTGCCTCACTTTCTAAATGCTGTCCTTTCAGAGAAAATCACTTTCCTTTGAAAGTGCCTTAAGCTACTTACAAGCATTTAACAGAAACTCACATGCGTTTCTCTGAAAGAGAAGCAGTCTGTTCCAACACTTCAATTCACTGTGCGAAGTGAATGGAGTGTTGCTTCACTTTCTAAATGCTGTTCTTTCAGAGAAAATCACTTTCCTTTGAAAGTGCCTTAAGCTACTTGCAAGCATTAGGAAGAAACTCACATGCGTTTCTCTGAAAGAGAAGCAGTCCGTTCCAACACTTCAATTCACTGTGCGAAGTGAATGGAGTGTTGCTTCACTTTCTAAATGCTGTCCTTTCAGAGAAAATCACTTTCCTTTGAAAGTGCCTTAAGCTACTTTCTGGCATTCACAGGAAACACACATGCGTTTCTCTGAAAGAGAAGCAATCTGTTCCAACACTTCAATTCACTGTGTGAAGTGAATGGAGTGTTGACTCACTTTCTAAATGCTGTCCTTTCAGAGAAAATCACTTTCCTTTGAAAGTGCCTTAAGCTACTTACAAGCATTCACCAGAAACTCACATGCGTTTCTCTGAAAGAGAAGCAGTCTGTTCCAACACTTCAATTCAATGTGCGAAGTGAATGGAGTGTTGCTTCACTTTCTAAATGTTGTCCTTTCAGAGAAAATCACTTTCCTTTGAAAGTGCCTTAAGCTACTTACAAGCATTCAACAGAAACTCACATGCGTTTCTCTGAAAGAGAAGCAGTCTGTTCCAACACTTCAATTCACTGTGCGAAGTGAATGGAGTGTTGCTTCACTTTCTAAATTATGTCCTTTCAGAGAAAATCACTTTCCTTTGAAAGTGCCTTAAGCAACTTGCAAGCATTCACAAGAAACACTAATGCGTTTATATGAAAGAGAAGCACTCTGTTCCAACACTTCTATTCACTGCACGAAGGGAATGGAGTGTTGCTTCACTTTCTAATTGCTGTCCTTTCAGAGAAAATCACTTTCCTTTGAAAGTGCCTTAAGCTACTTACAAGCATTCACCAGAAACTCACATGCGTTTCTCTGAAAGAGAAGCAGTCTGTTCCAACACTTCAATTCACAGTGCGAATTGAATGGAGTGTTGCTTCAGTTTCTAAATGCTGTCCTTTCAGAGAAAATCACTTTCCTTTGAAAGTGCCTTAAGCAACTTGCAAAAATTCACAAGAAACTCACATGCGTTTCTCTGAAAGAGAAGCAGTCTGTTCCAACACTTCAATTCACTATGCGAAGTGAATGGAGTGTTCCTTCACTTTCTAAATGCTGTCCTTTCAGAGAAAATCACTTTCCTTTGAAAGTGCCTTAAGCTACTTGCAAGCATTCACAAGAAACACTAATGCGTTTCTCTGAAAGAGAAGCAGTCTGTTCCAACACTTCAATTCATTGCGCGAAGGGAATGGAGTGTTGCTTTACTTTCTAAATGCTGTCCTTTCAGAGAAAATCCCTTTCCTTTGAAATTGCCTTAAGCTACTTGCAAGCATTAGGAAGAAACTCACATGCGTTTCTCTGAAAGAGAAGCAGTCTGTTCCAACACTTCAATTCACTGTGCGAAGTGAATGGAGTGTTGCCTCACTTTCTAAATGCTGTCTTTTCAGAGAAAATCACTTTCCTTTGAAAGTGCCTTAAACTACTTTCAAGCATTCATAAAAAACTCACATGCGTTTCTCTGAAAGAGAAGCAGTCTGTTCCAACACTTCAATTCACTGTGCGAAGTGAATGGAGTGTTGCTTCACTTTCTAAATGCTGTCCTTTCAGAGAAAATCACTTTCCTTTGATAGTGCCTTAAGCTACTTGCAAGCATTAGGAAGAAACTCACATGCGTTTCTCTGAAAGAGAAGCAGTCTGTTCCAACACTTCAATTCACTGTGTGAAGTGAATAGAGTGTTGCCTCACTTTCTAAATGCTGTCCTTTCAGAGAAAATCACTTTCCTTTGAAAGTGCCTTAAGCTACTTACAAGCATTCACCAGAAACTCACATGCGTTTCTCTGAAAGAGAAGCAATCTGTTCCAACACTTCAATTCACTGTGCGAAGTGAATGGAGTGTTGCTTCACTTTCTAAATGCTGTCCTTTCAGAGAAAATCACTTTCCTTTGAAAGTGCCTTAAACTACTTTCAAGCATTCACAAAAAACTCACATGCGTTTCTCTTAAAGAGAAGCAGTCTGTTCCAACACTTCAATTCACTGTGCGAAGTGAATGGAGTGTTGCTTCAGTTTCTAAATGCTGTTCTTTCAGAGAAAATCACTTTCCTTTGAAAGTGCCTTAAGAAACTTGCAAGCATTCAAAAGAAACTCACATGCGTTTCTCTGAAAGAGAAGCAGTCTGTTCCAACACTTCAATTCACTGTGCGAAGTGAATGGAGTGTTGCTTCACTTTCTAAATGCTGTCCTTTCAGAGAAAATCACTTTCCTTTGAAAGTGCCTTAAGCTACTTGAAAGCATTAGGAAGAAACTCACATGAGTTTCTCTGAAAGAGAAGCAGTCTTTTCCAAAATTTCAATTCACTGTGCGAAGTGAATGGAGTGTTGCTTCACTTTCTAAATTCTGTCCTTTCAGAGAAAATCACTTTCCTTTGATAGTGCCGTAAGCTACTTGCAAGCATTAGGAAGAAACTCACATGCGTTTCTCTGAAAGAGAAGCAGTCTGTTCCAACACTTCAATTCACTGTGTGAAGTGAATAGAGTGTTGCCTCACTTTCTAAATGCTGTCCTTTCAGAGAAAATCACTTTCCTTTGAAAGTGCCTTAAGCTACTTACAAGCATTTAACAGAAACTCACATGCGTTTCTCTGAAAGAGAAGCAGTCTGTTCCAACACTTCAATTCCCTGTGCGAAGTGAATGGAGTGTTGCTTCACTTTCTAAATGCTGTTCTTTCAGAGAAAATCACTTTCCTTTGAAAGTGCCTTAAGCTACTTGCAAGCATTAGGAAGAAACTCACATGCGTTTCTCTGAAAGAGAAGCAGTCCGTTCCAACACTTCAATTCACTGTGCGAAGTGAATGGAGTGTTGCTTCACTTTCTAAATGCTGTCCTTTCAGAGAAAATCACTTTCCTTTGAAAGTGCCTTAAGCTACTTTCTGGCATTCACAGGAAACACACATGCGTTTCTCTGAAAGAGAAGCAATCTGTTCCAACACTTCAATTCACTGTGTGAAGTGAATGGAGTGTTGACTCACTTTCTAAATGCTGTCCTTTCAGAGAAAATCACTTTCCTTTGAAAGTGCCTTAAGCTACTTACAAGCATTCACCAGAAACTCACATGCGTTTCTCTGAAAGAGAAGCAGTCTGTTCCAACACTTCAATTCAATGTGCGAAGTGAATGGAGTGTTGCTTCACTTTCTAAATGCTGTCCTTTCAGAGAAAATCACTTTCCTTTGAAAGTGCCTTAAGCTACTTACAAGCATTCAACAGAAACTCACATGCGTTTCTCTGAAAGAGAAGCAGTCTGTTCCAACACTTCAATTCACTGTGCGAAGTGAATGGAGTGTTGCTTCACTTTCTAAATTATGTCCTTTCAGAGAAAATCACTTTCCTTTGAAAGTGCCTTAAGCAACTTGCAAGCATTCACAAGAAACACTAATGCGTTTATATGAAAGAGAAGCACTCTGTTCCAACACTTCTATTCACTGCACGAAGGGAATGGAGTGTTGCTTCACTTTCTAATTGCTGTCCTTTCAGAGAAAATCACTTTCCTTTGAAAGTGCCTTAAGCTACTTACAAGCATTCACCAGAAACTCACATGCGTTTCTCTGAAAGAGAAGCAGTCTGTTCCAACACTTCAATTCACAGTGCGAATTGAATGGAGTGTTGCTTCAGTTTCTAAATGCTGTCCTTTCAGAGAAAATCACTTTCCTTTGAAAGTGCCTTAAGCAACTTGCAAAAATTCACAAGAAACTCACATGCGTTTCTCTGAAAGAGAAGCAGTCTGTTCCAACACTTCAATTCACTGTGCGAAGTGAATGGAGTGTTCCTTCACTTTCTAAATGCTGTCCTTTCAGAGAAAATCACTTTCCTTTGAAAGTGCCTTAAGCTACTTGCAAGCATTCACAAGAAACACTAATGCGTTTCTCTGAAAGAGAAGCAGTCTGTTCCAACACTTCAATTCATTGCGCGAAGGGAATGGAGTGTTGCTTTACTTTCTAAATGCTGTCCTTTCAGAGAAAATCCCTTTCCTTTGAAATTGCCTTAAGCTACTTGCAAGCATTAGGAAGAAACTCACATGCGTTTCTCTGAAAGAGAAGCAGTCTGTTCCAACACTTCAATTCACTGTGCGAAGTGAATGGAGTGTTGCCTCACTTTCTAAATGCTGTCTTTTCAGAGAAAATCACTTTCCTTTGAAAGTGTCTTAAACAACTTTCAAGCATTCATAAAAAACTCACATGCGTTTCTCTGAAAGAGAAGCAGTCTGTTCCAACACTTCAATTCACTGTGCGAAGTGAATGGAGTGTTGCTTCACTTTCTAAATGCTGTCCTTTCAGAGAAAATCACTTTCCTTTGAAAGTGCCTTAAGCTACTTGTAAGCATTAGGAAGAAACTCACATGCGTTTCTCTGAAAGAGAAGCAGTCTGTTCCAAAATTTCAATTCACTGTGCGAAGTGAATGGAGTGTTGCTTCACTTTCTAAATTCTGTCCTTTCAGAGAAAATCACTTTCCTTTGATAGTGCCGTAAGCTACTTGCAAGCATTAGGAAGAAACTCACATGCGTTTCTCTGAAAGAGAAGCAGTCTGTTCCAACACTTCAATTCACTGTGTGAAGTGAATAGAGTGTTGCCTCACTTTCTAAATGCTGTCCTTTCAGAGAAAATCACTTTCCTTTGAAAGTGCCTTAAGCTACTTACAAGCATTTAACAGAAACTCACATGCGTTTCTCTGAAAGAGAAGCAATCTGTTCCAACACTTCAATTCACTGTGCGAAGTGAATGGAGTGTTGCTTCACTTTCTAAATGCTGTTCTTTCAGAGAAAATCACTTTCCTTTGAAAGTGCCTTAAGCTACTTGCAAGCATTAGGAAGAAACTCATATGCGTTTCTCTGAAAGAGAAGCAGTCCGTTCCAACACTTCAATTCACTGTGCGAAGTGAATGGAGTGTTGCTTCACTTTCTAAATTATGTCCTTTCAGAGAAAATCACTTTCCTTTGAAAGTGCCTTAAGCTACTTTCTGGCATTCACAGGAAACACACATGCGTTTCTCTGAAAGAGAAGCAATCTGTTCCAACACTTCAATTCACTGTGTGAAGTGAATGGAGTGTTGCTTCACTTTCTAAATGCTGTCCTTTCAGAGAAAATCACTTTCCTTTGAAAGTGCCTTAAGCTACTTACAAGCATTCACCAGAAACTCACATGCGTTTCTCTGAAAGAGAAGCAGTCTGTTCCAACACTTCAATTCAATGTGCGAAGTGAATGGAGTGTTGCTTCACTTTCTAAATGCTGTCCTTTCAGAGAAAATCACTTTCCTTTGAAAGTGCCTTAAGCTACTTACAAGCATTCAACAGAAACTCACATGCGTTTCTCTGAAAGAGAAGCAGTCTGTTCCAACACTTCAATTCACTGTGCGAAGTGAATGGCGTGTTGCTTCACTTTCTAAATTATGTCCTTTCAGAGAAAATCACTTTCCTTTGAAAGTGCCTTAAGCAACTTGCAAGCATTCACAAGAAACACTAATGCGTTTATATGAAAGAGAAGCACTCTGTTCCAACACTTCTATTCACTGCACGAAGGGAATGGAGTGTTGCTTCACTTTCTAATTGCTGTCCTTTCAGAGAAAATCACTTTCCTTTGAAAGTGCCTTAAGCTACTTACAAGCATTCACCAGAAACTCACATGCGTTTCTCTGAAAGAGAAGCAGTCTGTTCCAACACTTCAATTCACAGTGCATATTGAATGGAGTGTTGCTTCAGTTTCTAAATGCTGTCCTTTCAGAGAAAATCACTTTCCTTTGAAAGTGCCTTAAGCAACTTGCAAAAATTCACAAGAAACTCACATGCGTTTCTCTGAAAGAGAAGCAGTCTGTTCCAACACTTCAATTCACTGTGCGAAGTGAATGGAGTGTTCCTTCACTTTCTAAATGCTGTCCTTTCAGAGAAAATCACTTTCCTTTGAAAGTGCCTTAAGCTACTTGCAAGCATTCACAAGAAACACTAATGCGTTTCTCTGAAAGAGAAGCAGTCTGTTCCAACACTTCAATTCATTGCGCGAAGGGAATGGAGTGTTGCTTTACTTTCTAAATGCTGTCCTTTCAGAGAAAATCCCTTTCCTTTGAAATTGCCTTAAGCTACTTGCAAGAATTAGGAAGAAACTCACATGCGTTTCTCTGAAAGAGAAGCAGTCTGTTCCAACACTTCAATTCACTGTGCGAAGTGAATGGAGTGTTGCCTCACTTTCTAAATGCTGTCTTTTCAGAGAAAATCACTTTCCTTTGAAAGTGTCTTAAACTACTTTCAAGCATTCATAAAAAACTCACATGCGTTTCTCTGAAAGAGAAGCAGTCTGTTCCAACACTTCAATTCACTGTGCGAAGTGAATGGAGTGTTGCTTCACTTTCTAAATGCTGTCCTTTCAGAGAAAATCACTTTCCTTTGATAGTGCCTTAAGCTACTTGCAAGCATTAGGAAGAAACTCACATGCGTTTCTCTGAAAGAGAAGCAGTCTGTTCCAACACTTCAATTCACTGTGTGAAGTGAATAGAGTGTTGCCTCACTTTCTAAATGCTGTCCTTTCAGAGAAAATCACTTTCCTTTGAAAGTGCCTTAAGCTACTTACAAGCATTCACCAGAAACTCACATGCGTTTCTCTGAAAGAGAAGCAATCTGTTCCAACACTTCAATTCACTGTGCGAAGTGAATGGAGTGTTGCTTCACTTTCTAAATGCTGTCCTTTCAGAGAAAATCACTTTCCTTTGAAAGTGCCTTAAACTACTTTCAAGCATTCACAAAAAACTCACATGCGTTTCTCTTAAAGAGAAGCAGTCTGTTCCAACACTTCAATTCACTGTGCGAAGTGAATGGAGTGTTGCTTCAGTTTCTAAATGCTGTCCTTTCAGAGAAAATCACTTTCCTTTGAAAGTGCCTTAAGAAACTTGCAAGCATTCAAAAGAAACACACATGCGTTTCTCTGAAAGAGAAGCAGTCTGTTCCAACACTTCAATTCACTGTGCGAAGTGAATGGAGTGTTGCTTCACTTTCTAAATGCTGTCCTTTCAGAGAAAATCACTTTCCTTTGAAAGTGCCTTAAGCTACTTGTAAGCATTAGGAAGAAACTCACATGCGTTTCTCTGAAAGAGAAGCAGTCTGTTCCAAAATTTCAATTCACTGTGCGAAGTGAATGGAGTGTTGCTTCACTTTCTAAATTCTGTCCTTTCAGAGAAAATCACTTTCCTTTGATAGTGCCGTAAGCTACTTGCAAGCATTAGGAAGAAACTCACATGCGTTTCTCTGAAAGAGAAGCAGTCTGTTCCAACACTTCAATTCACTGTGTGAAGTGAATAGAGTGTTGCCTCACTTTCTAAATGCTGTCCTTTCAGAGAAAATCACTTTCCTTTGAAAGTGCCTTAAGCTACTTAAAAGCATTCACCAGAAACTCACATGCGTTTCTCTGAAAGAGAAGCAGTCTGTTCCAACACTTCAATTCACTGTGCGAAGTGAATGGAGTGTTGCCTCACTTTCTAAATGCTGTCCTTTCAGAGAAAATCACTTTCCTTTGAAAGTGCCTTAAGCTACTTACAAGCATTCACCAGAAACTCACATGCGTTTCTCTGAAAGAGAAGCAGTCTGTTCCAACACTTCAATTCACAGTGCGAATTGAATGGAGTGTTGCTTCAGTTTCTAAATGCTGTCCTTTCAGAGAAAATCACTTTCCTTTGAAAGTGCCTTAAGCAACTTGCAAAAATTCACAAGAAACTCACATGCGTTTCTCTGAAAGAGAAGCAGTCTGTTCCAACACTTCAATTCACTGTGCGAAGTGAATGGAGTGTTCCTTCACTTTCTAAATGCTGTCCTTTCAGAGAAAATCACTTTCCTTTGAAAGTGCCTTAAGCTACTTGCAAGCATTCACAAGAAACACTAATGCGTTTCTCTGAAAGAGAAGCAGTCTGTTCCAACACTTCAATTCATTGCGCGAAGGGAATGGAGTGTTGCTTTACTTTCTAAATGCTGTCCTTTCAGAGAAAATCCCTTTCCTTTGAAATTGCCTTAAGCTACTTACAAGCATTAGGAAGAAACTCACATGCGTTTCTCTGAAAGAGAAGCAGTCTGTTCCAACACTTCAATTCACTGTGCGAAGTGAATGGAGTGTTGCCTCACTTTCTAAATGCTGTCTTTTCAGAGAAAATCACTTTCCTTTGAAAGTGCCTTAAACTACTTTCAAGCATTCATAAAAAACTCACATGCGTTTCTCTGAAAGAGAAGCAGTCTGTTCCAACACTTCAATTCACTGTGCGAAGTGAATGGAGTGTTGCTTCACTTTCTAAATGCTGTCCTTTCAGAGAAAATCACTCTCCTTTGATAGTGCCTTAAGCTACTTGCAAGCATTAGGAAGAAACTCACATGCGTTTCTCTGAAAGAGAAGCAGTCTGTTCCAACACTTCAATTCACTGTGTGAAGTGAATAGAGTGTTGCCTCACTTTCTAAATGCTGTCCTTTCAGAGAAAATCACTTTCCTTTGAAAGTGCCTTAAGCTACTTACAAGCATTCACCAGAAACTCACATGCGTTTCTCTGAAAGAGAAGCAATCTGTTCCAACACTTCAATTCACTGTGCGAAGTGAATGGAGTGTTGCTTCACTTTCTAAATGCTGTCCTTTCAGAGAAAATCACTTTCCTTTGAAAGTGCCTTAAACTACTTTCAAGCATTCACAAAAAACTCACATGCGTTTCTCTTAAAGAGAAGCAGTCTGTTCCAACACTTCAATTCACTGTGCGAAGTGAATGGAGTGTTGCTTCAGTTTCTATATGCTGTTCTTTCAGAGAAAATCACTTTCCTTTGAAAGTGCCTTAAGAAACTTGCAAGCATTCAAAAGAAACTCACATGCGTTTCTCTGAAAGAGAAGCAGTCTGTTCCAACACTTCAATTCACTGTGCGAAGTGAATGGAGTGTTCCTTCACTTTCTAAATGCTGTCCTTTCAGAGAAAATCACTTTCCTTTGAAAGTGCCTTAAGCTACTTGCAAGCATTCACAAGAAACACTAATGCGTTTCTCTGAAAGAGAAGCAGTCTGTTCCAACACTTCAATTCATTGCGCGAAGGGAATGGAGTGTTGCTTTACTTTCTAAATGCTGTCCTTTCAGAGAAAATCCCTTTCCTTTGAAATTGCCTTAAGCTACTTGCAAGCATTAGGAAGAAACTCACATGTGTTTCTCTGAAAGAGAAGCAGTCTGTTCCAACACTTCAATTCACTGTGCGAAGTGAATGGAGTGTTGCCTCACTTTCTAAATGCTGTCTTTTCAGAGAAAATCACTTTCCTTTGAAAGTGTCTTAAACTACTTTCAAGCATTCATAAAAAACTCACATGCGTTTCTCTGAAAGAGAAGCAGTCTGTTCCAACACTTCAATTCACTGTGCGAAGTGAATGGAGTGTTGCTTCACTTTCTAAATGCTGTCCTTTCAGAGAAAATCACTTTCCTTTGATAGTGCCTTAAGCTACTTGCAAGCATTAGGAAGAAACTCACATGCGTTTCTCTGAAAGAGAAGCAGTCTGTTCCAACACTTCAATTCACTGTGTGAAGTGAATAGAGTGTTGCCTCACTTTCTAAATGCTGTCCTTTCAGAGAAAATCACTTTCCTTTGAAAGTGCCTTAAGCTACTTACAAGCATTCACCAGAAACTCACATGCGTTTCTCTGAAAGAGAAGCAATCTGTTCCAACACTTCAATTCACTGTGCGAAGTGAATGGAGTGTTGCTTCACTTTCTAAATGCTGTCCTTTCAGAGAAAATCACTTTCCTTTGAAAGTGCCTTAAACTACTTTCAAGCATTCACAAAAAACTCACATGCGTTTCTCTTAAAGAGAAGCAGTCTGTTCCAACACTTCAATTCACTGTGCGAAGTGAATGGAGTGTTGCTTCAGTTTCTAAATGCTGTCCTTTCAGAGAAAATCACTTTCCTTTGAAAGTGCCTTAAGAAACTTGCAAGCATTCAAAAGAAACTCACATGCGTTTCTCTGAAAGAGAAGCAGTCTGTTCCAACACTTCAATTCACTGTGCGAAGTGAATGGAGTGTTGCTTCACTTTCTAAATGCTGTCCTTTCAGAGAAAATCACTTTCCTTTGAAAGTGCCTTAAGCTACTTGTAAGCATTAGGAAGAAACTCACATGCGTTTCTCTGAAAGAGAAGCAGTCTGTTCCAAAATTTCAATTCACTGTGCAAAGTGAATGGAGTGTTGCTTCACTTTCTAAATTCTGTCCTTTCAGAGAAAATCACTTTCCTTTGATAGTGCCGTAAGCTACTTGCAAGCATTAGGAAGAAACTCACATGCGTTTCTCTGAAAGAGAAGCAGTCTGTTCCAACACTTCAATTCACTGTGTGAAGTGAATAGAGTGTTGCCTCACTTTCTAAATGCTGTCCTTTCAGAGAAAATCACTTTCCTTTGAAAGTGCCTTAAGCTACTTACAAGCATTTAACAGAAACTCACATGCGTTTCTCTGAAAGAGAAGCAGTCTGTTCCAACACTTCAATTCACTGTGCGAAGTGAATGGAGTGTTGCTTCACTTTCTAAATGCTGTTCTTTCAGAGAAAATCACTTTCCTTTGAAAGTGCCTTAAGCTACTTGCAAGCATTAGGAAGAAACTCACATGCGTTTCTCTGAAAGAGAAGCAGTCCGTTCCAACACTTCAATTCACTGTGCGAAGTGAATGGAGTGTTGCTTCACTTTCTAAATGCTGTCCTTTCAGAGAAAATCACTTTTCTTTGAAAGTGCCTTAAGCTACTTTCTGGCATTCACAGGAAACACACATGCGTTTCTCTGAAAGAGAAGCAATCTGTTCCAACACTTCAATTCACTGTGTGAAGTGAATGGAGTGTTGACTCACTTTCTAAATGCTGTCCTTTCAGAGAAAATCACTTTCCTTTGAAAGTGCCTTAAGCTACTTACAAGCATTCACCAGAAACTCACATGCGTTTCTCTGAAAGAGAAGCAGTCTGTTCCAACACTACAATTCAATGTGCGAAGTGAATGGAGTGTTGCTTCACTTTCTAAATGCTGTCCTTTCAGAGAAAATCACGTTCCTTTGAAAGTGCCTTAAGCTACTTACAAGCATTCAACAGAAACTCACATGCGTTTCTCTGAAAGAGAAGCAGTCTGTTCCAACACTTCAATTCACTGTGCGAAGTGAATGGAGTGTTGCTTCACTTTCTAAATTATGTCCTTTCAGAGAAAATCACTTTCCTTTGAAAGTGCCTTAAGCAACTTGCAAGCATTCACAAGAAACACTAATGCGTTTATATGAAAGAGAAGCACTCTGTTCCAACACTTCTATTCACTGCACGAAGGGAATGGAGTGTTGCTTCACTTTCTAATTGCTGTCCTTTCAGAGAAAATCACTTTCCTTTGAAAGTGCCTTAAGCTACTTACAAGCATTCACCAGAAACTCACATGCGTTTCTCTGAAAGAGAAGCAGTCTGTTCCAACACTTCAATTCACAGTGCGAATTGAATGGAGTGTTGCTTCAGTTTCTAAATGCTGTCCTTTCAGAGAAAATCACTTTCCTTTGAAAGTGCCTTAAGCAACTTGCAAAAATTCACAAGAAACTCACATGCGTTTCTCTGAAAGAGAAGCAGTCTGTTCCAACACTTCAATTCACTGTGCGAAGTGAATGGAGTGTTCCTTCACTTTCTAAATGCTGTCCTTTCAGAGAAAATCACTTTCCTTTGAAAGTGCCTTAAGCTACTTGCAAGCATTCACAAGAAACACTAATGCGTTTCTCTGAAAGAGAAGCAGTCTGTTCCAACACTTCAATTCATTGCGCGAAGGGAATGGAGTGTTGCTTTACTTTCTAAATGCTGTCCTTTCAGAGAAAATCCCTTTCCTTTGAAATTGCCTTAAGCTACTTGCAAGCATTAGGAAGAAACTCACATGCGTTTCTCTGAAAGAGAAGCAGTCTGTTCCAACACTTCAATTCACTGTGCGAAGTGAATGGAGTGTTGCCTCACTTTCTAAATGCTGTCTTTTCAAAGAAAATCACTTTCCTTTGAAAGTGTCTTAAACTACTTTCAAGCATTCATAAAAAACTCACATGCGTTTCTCTGAAAGAGAAGCAGTCTGTTCCAACACTTCAATTCACTGTGCGAAGTGAATGGAGTGTTGCTTCACTTTCTAAATGCTGTCCTTTCAGAGAAAATCACTTTCCTTTGAAAGTGCCTTAAGCTACTTGTAAGCATTAGGAAGAAACTCACATGCGTTTCTCTGAAAGAGAAGCAGTCTGTTCCAAAATTTCAATTCACTGTGCGAAGTGAATGGAGTGTTGCTTCACTTTCTAAATTCTGTCCTTTCAGAGAAAATCACTTTCCTTTGATAGTGCCGTAAGCTACTTGCAAGCATTAGGAAGAAACTCACATGCGTTTCTCTGAAAGAGAAGCAGTCTGTTCCAACACTTCAATTCACTGTGTGAAGTGAATAGAGTGTTGCCTCACTTTCTAAATGCTGTCCTTTCAGAGAAAATCACTTTCCTTTGAAAGTGCCTTAAGCTACTTACAAGCATTTAACAGAAACTCACATGCGTTTCTCTGAAAGAGAAGCAGTCTGTTCCAACACTTCAATTCACTGTGCGAAGTGAATGGAGTGTTGCTTCACTTTCTAAATGCTGTTCTTTCAGAGAAAATCACTTTCCTTTGAAAGTGCCTTAAGCTACTTGCAAGCATTAGGAAGAAACTCACATGCGTTTCTCTGAAAGAGAAGCAGTCCGTTCCAACACTTCAATTCACTGTGCGAAGTGAATGGAGTGTTGCTTCACTTTCTAAATGCTGTCCTTTCAGAGAAAATCACTTTCCTTTGAAAGTGCCTTAAGCTACTTTCTGGCATTCACAGGAAACACACATGCGTTTCTCTGAAAGAGAAGCAATCTGTTCCAACACTTCAATTCACTGTGTGAAGTGAATGGAGTGTTGCTTCACTTTCTAAATGCTGTCCTTTCAGAGAAAATCACTTTCCTTTGAAAGTGCCTTAAGCTACTTACAAGCATTCACCAGAAACTCACATGCGTTTCTCTGAAAGAGAAGCAGTCTGTTCCAACACTTCAATTCAATGTGCGAAGTGAATGGAGTGTTGCTTCACTTTCTAAATGCTGTCCTTTCAGAGAAAATCACTTTCCTTTGAAAGTGCCTTAAGCTACTTACAAGCATTCAACAGAAACTCACATGCGTTTCTCTGAAAGAGAAGCAGTCTGTTCCAACACTTCAATTCACTGTGCGAAGTGAATGGCGTGTTGCTTCACTTTCTAAATTATGTCCTTTCAGAGAAAATCACTTTCCTTTGAAAGTGCCTTAAGCAACTTGCAAGCATTCACAAGAAACACTAATGCGTTTATATGAAAGAGAAGCACTCTGTTCCAACACTTCTATTCACTGCACGAAGGGAATGGAGTGTTGCTTCACTTTCTAATTGCTGTCCTTTCAGAGAAAATCACTTTCCTTTGAAAGTGCCTTAAGCTACTTACAAGCATTCACCAGAAACTCACATGCGTTTCTCTGAAAGAGAAGCAGTCTGTTCCAACACTTCAATTCACAGTGCATATTGAATGGAGTGTTGCTTCAGTTTCTAAATGCTGTCCTTTCAGAGAAAATCACTTTCCTTTGAAAGTGCCTTAAGCAACTTGCAAAAATTCACAAGAAACTCACATGCGTTTCTCTGAAAGAGAAGCAGTCTGTTCCAACACTTCAATTCACTGTGCGAAGTGAATGGAGTGTTCCTTCACTTTCTAAATGCTGTCCTTTCAGAGAAAATCACTTTCCTTTGAAAGTGCCTTAAGCTACTTGCAAGCATTCACAAGAAACACTAATGCGTTTCTCTGAAAGAGAAGCAGTCTGTTCCAACACTTCAATTCATTGCGCGAAGGGAATGGAGTGTTGCTTTACTTTCTAAATGCTGTCCTTTCAGAGAAAATCCCTTTCCTTTGAAATTGCCTTAAGCTACTTGCAAGCATTAGGAAGAAACTCACATGCGTTTCTCTGAAAGAGAAGCAGTCTGTTCCAACACTTCAATTCACTGTGCGAAGTGAATGGAGTGTTGCCTCACTTTCTAAATGCTGTCTTTTCAGAGAAAATCACTTTCCTTTGAAAGTGTCTTAAACTACTTTCAAGCATTCATAAAAAACTCACATGCGTTTCTCTGAAAGAGAAGCAGTCTGTTCCAACACTTCAATTCACTGTGCGAAGTGAATGGAGTGTTGCTTCACTTTCTAAATGCTGTCCTTTCAGAGAAAATCACTTTCCTTTGATAGTGCCTTAAGCTACTTGCAAGCATTAGGAAGAAACTCACATGCGTTTCTCTGAAAGAGAAGCAGTCTGTTCCAACACTTCAATTCACTGTGTGAAGTGAATAGAGTGTTGCCTCACTTTCTAAATGCTGTCCTTTCAGAGAAAATCACTTTCCTTTGAAAGTGCCTTAAGCTACTTACAAGCATTCACCAGAAACTCACATGCGTTTCTCTGAAAGAGAAGCAATCTGTTCCAACACTTCAATTCACTGTGCGAAGTGAATGGAGTGTTGCTTCACTTTCTAAATGCTGTCCTTTCAGAGAAAATCACTTTCCTTTGAAAGTGCCTTAAACTACTTTCAAGCATTCACAAAAAACTCACATGCGTTTCTCTTAAAGAGAAGCAGTCTGTTCCAACACTTCAATTCACTGTGCGAAGTGAATGGAGTGTTGCTTCAGTTTCTAAATGCTGTCCTTTCAGAGAAAATCACTTTCCTTTGAAAGTGCCTTAAGAAACTTGCAAGCATTCAAAAGAAACACACATGCGTTTCTCTGAAAGAGAAGCAGTCTGTTCCAACACTTCAATTCACTGTGCGAAGTGAATGGAGTGTTGCTTCACTTTCTAAATGCTGTCCTTTCAGAGAAAATCACTTTCCTTTGAAAGTGCCTTAAGCTACTTGTAAGCATTAGGAAGAAACTCACATGCGTTTCTCTGAAAGAGAAGCAGTCTGTTCCAAAATTTCAATTCACTGTGCGAAGTGAATGGAGTGTTGCTTCACTTTCTAAATTCTGTCCTTTCAGAGAAAATCACTTTCCTTTGATAGTGCCGTAAGCTACTTGCAAGCATTAGGAAGAAACTCACATGCGTTTCTCTGAAAGAGAAGCAGTCTGTTCCAACACTTCAATTCACTGTGTGAAGTGAATAGAGTGTTGCCTCACTTTCTAAATGCTGTCCTTTCAGAGAAAATCACTTTCCTTTGAAAGTGCCTTAAGCTACTTAAAAGCATTCACCAGAAACTCACATGCGTTTCTCTGAAAGAGAAGCAGTCTGTTCCAACACTTCAATTCACTGTGCGAAGTGAATGGAGTGTTGCCTCACTTTCTAAATGCTGTCCTTTCAGAGAAAATCACTTTCCTTTGAAAGTGCCCTAAGCTACTTACAAGCATTCACCAGAAACTCACATGCGTTTCTCTGAAAGAGAAGCAGTCTGTTCCAACACTTCAATTCACAGTGCGAATTGAATGGAGTGTTGCTTCAGTTTCTAAATGCTGTCCTTTCAGAGAAAATCACTTTCCTTTGAAAGTGCCTTAAGCAACTTGCAAAAATTCACAAGAAACTCACATGCGTTTCTCTGAAAGAGAAGCAGTCTGTTCCAACACTTCAATTCACTGTGCGAAGTGAATGGAGTGTTCCTTCACTTTCTAAATGCTGTCCTTTCAGAGAAAATCACTTTCCTTTGAAAGTGCCTTAAGCTACTTGCAAGCATTCACAAGAAACACTAATGCGTTTCTCTGAAAGAGAAGCAGTCTGTTCCAACACTTCAATTCATTGCGCGAAGGGAATGGAGTGTTGCTTTACTTTCTAAATGCTGTCCTTTCAGAGAAAATCCCTTTCCTTTGAAATTGCCTTAAGCTACTTGCAAGCATTAGGAAGAAACTCACATGCGTTTCTCTGAAAGAGAAGCAGTCTGTTCCAACACTTCAATTCACTGTGCGAAGTGAATGGAGTGTTGCCTCACTTTCTAAATGCTGTCTTTTCAGAGAAAATCACTTTCCTTTGAAAGTGCCTTAAACTACTTTCAAGCATTCATAAAAAACTCACATGCGTTTCTCTGAAAGAGAAGCAGTCTGTTCCAACACTTCAATTCACTGTGCGAAGTGAATGGAGTGTTGCTTCACTTTCTAAATGCTGTCCTTTCAGAGAAAATCACTTTCCTTTGATAGTGCCTTAAGCTACTTGCAAGCATTAGGAAGAAACTCACATGCGTTTCTCTGAAAGAGAAGCAGTCTGTTCCAACACTTCAATTCACTGTGTGAAGTGAATAGAGTGTTGCCTCACTTTCTAAATGCTGTCCTTTCAGAGAAAATCACTTTCCTTTGAAAGTGCCTTAAGCTACTTACAAGCATTCACCAGAAACTCACATGCGTTTCTCTGAAAGAGAAGCAATCTGTTCCAACACTTCAATTCACTGTGCGAAGTGAATGGAGTGTTGCTTCACTTTCTAAATGCTGTCCTTTCAGAGAAAATCACTTTCCTTTGAAAGTGCCTTAAACTACTTTCAAGCATTCACAAAAAACTCACATGCGTTTCTCTTAAAGAGAAGAAGTCTGTTCCAACACTTCAATTCACTGTGCGAAGTGAATGGAGTGTTGCTTCAGTTTCTAAATGCTGTTCTTTCAGAGAAAATCACTTTCCTTTGAAAGTGCCTTAAGAAACTTGCAAGCATTCAAAAGAAACTCACATGCGTTTCTCTGAAAGAGAAGCAGTCTGTTCCAACACTTCAATTCACTGTGCGAAGTGAATGGAGTGTTCCTTCACTTTCTAAATGCTGTCCTTTCAGAGAAAATCACTTTCCTTTGAAAGTGCCTTAAGCTACTTGCAAGCATTCACAAGAAACACTAATGCGTTTCTCTGAAAGAGAAGCAGTCTGTTCCAACACTTCAATTCATTGCGCGAAGGGAATGGAGTGTTGCTTTACTTTCTAAATGCTGTCCTTTCAGAGAAAATCCCTTTCCTTTGAAATTGCCTTAAGCTACTTGCAAGCATTAGGAAGAAACTCACATGCGTTTCTCTGAAAGAGAAGCAGTCTGTTCCAACACTTCAATTCACTGTGCGAAGTGAATGGAGTGTTGCCTCACTTTCTAAATGCTGTCTTTTCAGAGAAAATCACTTTCCTTTGAAAGTGTCTTAAACTACTTTCAAGCATTCATAAAAAACTCACATGCGTTTCTCTGAAAGAGAAGCAGTCTGTTCCAACACTTCAATTCACTGTGCGAAGTGAATGGAGTGTTGCTTCACTTTCTAAATGCTGTCCTTTCAGAGAAAATCACTTTCCTTTGATAGTGCCTTAAGCTACTTGCAAGCATTAGGAAGAAACTCACATGCGTTTCTCTGAAAGAGAAGCAGTCTGTTCCAACACTTCAATTCACTGTGTGAAGTGAATAGAGTGTTGCCTCACTTTCTAAATGCTGTCCTTTCAGAGAAAATCACTTTCCTTTGAAAGTGCCTTAAGCTACTTACAAGCATTCACCAGAAACTCACATGCGTTTCTCTGAAAGAGAAGCAATCTGTTCCAACACTTCAATTCACTGTGCGAAGTGAATGGAGTGTTGCTTCACTTTCTAAATGCTGTCCTTTCAGAGAAAATCACTTTCCTTTGAAAGTGCCTTAAACTACTTTCAAGCATTCACAAAAAACTCACATGCGTTTCTCTTAAAGAGAAGCAGTCTGTTCCAACACTTCAATTCACTGTGCGAAGTGAATGGAGTGTTGCTTCACTTTCTAAATGCTGTCCTTTCAGAGAAAATCACTTTCCTTTGAAAGTGCCTTAAACTACTTTCAAGCATTCACAAAAAACTCACATGCGTTTCTCTTAAAGAGAAGCAGTCTGTTCCAACACTTCAATTCACTGTGCGAAGTGAATGGAGTGTTGCTTCAGTTTCTAAATGCTGTTCTTTCAGAGAAAATCACTTTCCTTTGAAAGTGCCTTAAGAAACTTGCAAGCATTCAAAAGAAACTCACATGCGTTTCTCTGAAAGAGAAGCAGTCTGTTCCAACACTTCAATTCACTGTGCGAAGTGAATGGAGTGTTCCTTCACTTTCTAAATGCTGTCCTTTCAGAGAAAATCACTTTCCTTTGAAAGTGCCTTAAGCTACTTGCAAGCATTCACAAGAAACACTAATGCGTTTCTCTGAAAGAGAAGCAGTCTGTTCCAACACTTCAATTCATTGCGCGAAGGGAATGGAGTGTTGCTTTACTTTCTAAATGCTGTCCTTTCAGAGAAAATCCCTTTCCTTTGAAATTGCCTTAAGCTACTTGCAAGCATTAGGAAGAAACTCACATGCGTTTCTCTGAAAGAGAAGCAGTCTGTTCCAACACTTCAATTCACTGTGCGAAGTGAATGGAGTGTTGCCTCACTTTCTAAATGCTGTCTTTTCAGAGAAAATCACTTTCCTTTGAAAGTGTCTTAAACTACTTTCAAGCATTCATAAAAAACTCACATGCGTTTCTCTGAAAGAGAAGCAGTCTGTTCCAACACTTCAATTCACTGTGCGAAGTGAATGGAGTGTTGCTTCACTTTCTAAATGCTGTCCTTTCAGAGAAAATCACTTTCCTTTGATAGTGCCTTAAGCTACTTGCAAGCATTAGGAAGAAACTCACATGCGTTTCTCTGAAAGAGAAGCAGTCTGTTCCAACACTTCAATTCACTGTGTGAAGTGAATAGAGTGTTGCCTCACTTTCTAAATGCTGTCCTTTCAGAGAAAATCACTTTCCTTTGAAAGTGCCTTAAGCTACTTACAAGCATTCACCAGAAACTCACATGCGTTTCTCTGAAAGAGAAGCAATCTGTTCCAACACTTCAATTCACTGTGCGAAGTGAATGGAGTGTTGCTTCACTTTCTAAATGCTGTCCTTTCAGAGAAAATCACTTTCCTTTGAAAGTGCCTTAAACTACTTTCAAGCATTCACAAAAA